>NW_020884905.1:6963313-7050658 GCF_003945725.1 Corapipo altera
CCCCCCCCGACGGAGCGCCCCGCGGCCGGAGCATCCTCGGCGGGGCCGCGGCAGCCCCGCGCTGCGAGGAGGGGGAGCTCCCCGAAGCCCCACTGTCTGAGAACCCCCGCACGCCGTGTCCGTCCTTTTTCCCCAGGCAGGAGCCATTTCCCGCACTTTGGCCGAAGTGCGGAGCCGGGCAGCGGGAAGGGGCTCGCAGCCTCCCGGGAGCGGGGAAGCGACGACGACAGCTCAGCGTCCCCCTCGAGGGCCTGGGGTGTTGCAGGCCACAGGATAAAACCTCGTGGGTGATGAGGAACACTTCACAGGTCATCCTGCCCGTGGGTGAGGCTGTCCTGCCTTCCTCCATCACCCACTGCGAGAGAAAGCGGGACACGTGCGGGGCTGTCCGGCCCCACTCCCATCAGCCCACCTTGGCATTTGTGTGTGACCTGAGGGTGATGCTGATGACCTCCTGGGGCTTCACGGGAACACACAGTGGTTTGGAAAGGGACCTTAAAGCTCATCTCGTTCCACTCCCTGCCATGGGCCGGGACACCTTCCACTAGATCACTGCCCACAATGTTGGGTTCCTGCAGCTTCTCCTGGTGTTCCACAGAGCAGCTGCTGCAGCAGCGGGTGCTGGTGCTGCTCAGTTCCTTGGTTCCCATTCTTTGTCTCCAAACACAGCAATCCCTCAGCTCTGGCCCCACCATGTCCCATTCACTGTTCACCCTTCCCCATGCAGAGCTGGGCTGGCTGGGGCAGCTACTGCCACACACAGCCCTGGGGAGATTGTACCAGTGCCATGTGACTTCCTCTGTGACACGGTGGCTTTACAGCTCTGTGCTGAGTAAGGTCATCACCTTGCTCTTCCAGCACTGTGGAATCTGCCTGGCAGCAGAGACAGAAAGCATTTAGCAGGAGCTGGAAGAGGATCACAGACAGGTTTATGCCAGCAGTGAGTTCTCCAGCCCTGTTCCACATGGCTAATCCCTGAGCAGAGATGTGACCTCTCCCCATCACTGGTGCAGGAACACCCAGGACACCCCCAGACTCTCCCACTCTCACCATCTCCAAGTGGGAACTGAAATTTGGCCCAGGCAAGTTCTGCTTCACCAACATTTCTGTAGTGCTTGAAGTGGGCATTCTATGTTCTGATGTTGTCTAGAGAAGGTGTGGCCGCCCCATGCCTGGAAGTCTCCAAGGCCAGGTTGGACAGGGCTTGAAGAAACCTGGTCTAGTGGAAGGTGTCCCTGCCCATGGCAGGGGGTGGGACTGAATGAGCTTTAAGATCTCTCCCAACCCCAACCAGTCTGGGATTCTGTGATTTCAGGGATGACATGGAGGGGTGTCCAATGTCAGCCTCTCCCTGTCCAGTGCCGTGACCAGCGGCACCCACAGCCCCCCCAGCTCATGGCACGGCACCCACCTCTGGCACCCTTGGGACCTCCAGCAGGGACTGACCAGGACATCAAATATTCTTTCAGTAGAAACATCAAAAGCAAGGAGAAGTCCTTGCTGTTACAGGCAGTTGCACATAAAACTGGTGCTGCCCAAGGAATGTTTGTGTTGAGGGCTGTGCCCACTGGAGATGGGAAATTGCCGTTGGCAGAGGAGCACTGGCATGGCAGGGACAGCTTCTAGAAGTCAGTAGATGGAAATTTGTCTCCAAGGAGATCCACTGTAGCATGAAATATGCCTTTTTTGTCGCAGGGAGTTCTTCTCCCTTCATGTATGTTCCTGATAAACATCTCCAAGGTTTTGTAGGGCACTAAGACTTGCAACTTAAAAAACTCTGGATGAGTCAAGTCCTTACAGGCAGACCTTACTCCCCAGGAAAGTGTGGAGTGGGAGAAACACAGAGCTGTGCCGTGGGGGAGCTGGGAACCTTCTTGGGGGACAAAAAACCCCCAGGCCAGGGCCTGGAAAGGGGAAGGCTGGGACACATGGAACTTAAAACCCCAGTTCCCTTTGTCTTACACCACTTTCATAGTGATTTCACTGACTTCAGAGGAAACAGGAAAACCAAGGCAAACAAAGGGCAGGCCAGAATACTCACTCCCTGAAAAAATGTGGATCCCAGGCACATCCCTGAATACTGCTCAATGCAAAACTCAAGTTGACCAGTCGAACAAGTCCTTAACCTGGGCCTCACCACATGGACTTCAGTATTTCCACTGATATCCCCACATAAACAACACCCTCTGTGCTGTGATCTAGCCATTTGTAGGCCTGGCTAAGGAAAGTTTCAAAATCATGAAATTCCTTCAGCAAATTTCATAGGAAAGCTGGATGTGTTCCCTAAGGGGGTTCTGCAAGTTTAGGCTCAGAAGTGTCTGTGGGACTCACACCAGCTGGGAAGATCATGGGGTAAATCCAAGTATCACATGCTTCAGACTGATAACCCTGAAATAAATTTATTTTTATTTTAAAAGTCTGGAATATAGAGAGAAGGAACAGTTTTAAGGACACAGATCCCTCTATTTAATAAATGTTGGAGCTACACAGCTTCAAAAATGTTCCCTGTAGAATTCCCAATATATTTTTTCCCCCCTCTGGTTTTACTAAGTCTTCTCAAGTGCTACTTGATATATTCCCAGACAATGACGATCCCCATTTCTGGAGGCTTTAATTGTAAGATTGAGAAGAGCAGATGAGTCATGGCTGTGGTGTTATAGACACAGGCTGATTTTTAGGTCATCCTCTAAGTAGGGCACAGGGGATGGTAACTGAGAGTCCAGTTGGGTGCTGGGAGAGGGTGACGGTGGCTCCAGGCGGGGCATGAGGGGACCTGTCAGTTCAGGGCAGGAAGATCAATGACTTTGGAAACTATGTGAATGATCAATAAAGGGCCTTCTCCTTGGGAGGGTTGGAGGCAAAAAGCAAAACTGAGAGGGTAGAGACAGGACCGGGATTGTAACTAGATGCTCCTTAAGGTCCCTTCCTACCCAAACTCTTCTAGGACTCTATGGAATGGAAAGGGTGGGAACAGCCCTGCCCAGGTCAAGAGTCAGCACATCACTGCCCTGCCACTGCCACCACCACTGCCACCACCACTGACACCCCACTCCTGGCCTTACCAGTGTCCAGCATTTTGAAGGAAAAGGCTCTGAGATCTCTGTGCATGAAAAAACTGGCCACAAAGCGCAGTGGTAGTCAGGAGAAGCAGCCGGTCATTTCACCCAACTGTCCTTTCCACCCTCTTGATTGTGGCAGAATTTAGAAGACCATGAAGAGAGGTGAAAAACTAGGGCTGAAAGGAAGAAAAATCTTCAGGGAAACCCAAAAAGTCCCTGGTACCACCTTCCCTCCTCATCTCCAGTGTGTGGCTGATTGATAATTGTCATTATCTATGAGGTATTGCTGGAGCTCTACCATCAGAGGATGTGCCCACGCCTTGTGAGCTTTCCTTCCTCATAGTGAGCTCTGAGAGTTGGAGAAACTCATGGTTTACAGGGGACTTTGGCAAGGGTTAATGTTAAAAATGGAGAAGAAACACAGGACGATCAGCACTGAGGGGCTGGAGAACTCTCTGGAATAGCTCAGGATATTTGCATCTCTGGGGCCTGTAGTGCATCAAAGAATGGAAAGTATATTGGGAAAAAGTTAATTTTTCTGGAGTATCTGACATGGGCATCAAAAGTTATAACCCTTCTTCAAAATGGAACAACTTATTTCTGCTAGTTAATAGTGAAATTATTTAATCTATATCATCTGGAAGCACTTTAAAAACCTGTTATAAAATATAACCACCAGAGACCTTAAATTGCTCACTCTTGCCTTGCTCATCAGAAAGACAAAAGAATCCAGGAGAGGAGCTGGGACAAGCCTGATCTCCTCCTCCAGGACATAGCCTGTAGTCTAGCGGAAGGTGTCCCTGCCCATGGCAAGGGGGTGGAACAAGATGAGCTTTGAGGTCTTTTTAAAGCCAAACAATTCCAGGATTCCACGTGCTGGTTTAAATGAGGTATTGGGAATAAATCCTTCCCTGTGAGGGTGGTGAGGCCCTGGCAGTTGTCCAGAGAAGCTGTGGCTGCCCCATCCCTGGAAGTGTCCAAGGCCAGGTTGGAGAGGGCTTGGAGCAACCTGGGATAGTGGAAGGTGTCCCTGCCCATGGCAGGGGCTGGAATGAGATGAACTTTAAGGTCCCTTTCAACTCACACCAGTCTGGGATTCCATGATTCTGTGAATACTCACGAGACACATGAAGGCCACTGGGATGTTCATTGCTGGTGCCAGGGGTCAGGACCATTGTCAGATGAATTCCTAATCCTCTCCCTTCCGTTTTGTTTCCTCCCAGCCATGTTTCATGCTCCCAAAATCTGATGTTCGGGTGGTGCACAGAAACCTCCTCTCCTATTTAAATTCCTCCCTGGAGAAGCTGAGCTCTCTAGGTCTATCCAGTAAAAGAAGTACTTAAATATCTGCTTCGAACCCAATCCCAGCTGTCTCCCAAACACATAATTTCATCTGAATTTACCACAATTCATGCATGACTTTCCCTGTCAGAGCCGCCCGGATGAAGAGCAGATGAAGGTCATTCCTAACTCTGCTGCTGGCATGGGGAAATGAGAATTGCTTTGATGCAGAGGCTCCCCACCAGTGTTTTCTGTCAGTGCTGGCAAAGTTGTTGGCTATTACATTTTTGCAGTCCCTCTCATCAAAGCACACACACGGTGCTTTCCACCGAGCGCAGAGGGAAGGAAATTCGCCTTCCCTCCTTTGCTGCAGTGGGCTGCACTCTGCAGCAACGTGTGTCAAAAATACATTGCAGACACTGCAGCACGAACAAATACTCTCCATGTGCTCCATTATATCCTCCAAGAAACAGGCTGTGTTTATTCCCTGTTTCATATCTCTCTGACCTTTAAGATACTTGAATTCTTTCTACCTCTAAAATACAGGCGTTGAGATGAAGGGGGGAGGGCTGAGACCTCTGGCAGCTGCTGCCCCACCATAGACAGGCTCCTGATCATGGAGTGCTGCCAACCCCAAGGGTCAGGATAAACTAGTGATAAATGATAATCCTGTGGCAGGTATGAACTGATATGGCCATGGCAGGGGAGACAGGGCCGTGCTCTTCTCGGGGATGTTGGGGGTTTGTGCCGCGCACAAGCCAGGACTTGGTAATGGATTCGACAGGTCTTTAAGGAACTAAAGCAGTTTTAAGGTCCCTCCTAACTCAACCCATTCTGGGATTCCGTGATGCTCAGCCACATGCTGGTGTGTGAAACTGCACATGCGTGTAAGGAGGAGGCAGAAAAGCTGCACTGAAAAAAATGTTAAAAAGGAGAGTTCAATGGTGAGGTGGCCATGAGGTGCGGAAATGTCCAAGAGCAAATATTTCACCGAATCACAGAACATGCTGAGTTGGAAGGGATACACAAGGATCATCCAGTCCAATCCTCAGCCCTGCCCAGGACCATCCCCAAGAGTCACACCACGTGCCCCAGAGGATCATCCAAACACTCCTGGAGCTCTGGCAGCCTTGGTGCTGTGACCACTGCCCTGAGGAGCCTGTTCAGTGCCCAACCACTCTCTGGGGGAAGAGCCTTTTCCTAATATCCAACACAAACCTCACAGACATGAGCAATGTAAACCATCTATCAGGTGATCCAGCTTTATCCTCTGTCTGTTATGGTCCCTCTGGCTTTAAATGTCCTGGGAAACCGCAGTTTTCCCTCTCAGGACTCTTCTCATAACTCACTTTTCATCATTTTCTTTTTAAACACCTGTTTTACTGACAGCTACCAAAACTGCTCTAAATCATTCCTGTGGTTCTGGGTGTTGGTACCTCACCCTGCTTTTCCCTCTGCACTGATTTTTGAGGAGTTGCCATGCTCAGTTTCCGTGTCCTGCAGGACACAGTGCTGCTGGGGCCCCTCCATGGGCAGGGCACAGGAGCTGGCAGCAGCTGCAGCCTGGCAGGGCTCCCACAGCAGCATCACTGGAGATCTCAAAAATAAACCAGCCATCTCCATTCTGCTTTATGACTTTCTTGTGATGATCATTTTGCAGCAGGAGGAAGATCCGTGGCAATGGAATGTACATACAGTGAACAGCTTTATGGTTACCAAACCCCTGAGCCTTGGTTTGGCATTTCATCGGCCACCAATCCATGGATTTTTGGCATTTTGGCATACCTTATTCCTTATGGAAATAGATTAAAACCACAAGGATAGGTAATGGTGGCACAAGGCTTCAGGGACAACCTGTGAGCAGAAAGCCCAGTTCTTTATTGGCCCCGGGCTCTCCTTTGGCCAAGCACATTCATGTTCCCGAGGGATTTCCATGAGTTTACCTGCTGTATCCTCAAGAATCAATACTGATCACTAGACCTGGGTGGAGGGAAATCCGCTGCCTGCTGCAAAGCCCAGGGAAGTGAATAAAATTTCATGACCTTCAGTGGATGGGGCACGGGGGTTGATCCAAAACAACTAATCCCATTCATCCTGATATTTTTAATGGAGAGATCCCATGGGCAGAAGGTGGCCACAACTGTCCCAGTGCAGCTCTGGGGCCAGGCAGGGCTCAGGCAGCGGGATGGGTGGGCAGTGCTCTCAAATCCACGTGGCTTGGAAAAGCTGTTTCCCAAATCAGATACTCAGGAAGGCACTTTAGGAGGTTTGGATACTCCTAGAAATATATTTGCTTTAAGCTGAAGAAGGGTAGGTTCAGATGGGATATTGGGAAGAAATCCTTTCCTGTGAGAGTGGTGAGGCCCTGGCACAGGGCTGCCCCATCCCTGGAAGTGTCCAAGGCCAGGTTGGATGGGGCTTGGAGCAATCTGGGATAGTGAAAGGTGTCCCTGCCCATGGCAAGGAGCGGAACTGGGTAGTCTTTAAGGTCCCTTCCAATCTAAACCAGTCTGTAATTTCCATGATTCTATGATTTCTTTCCAAAGGGACATTGGAGTGGAGGCAGATCACCCAAGGAAGGAGGGTGATCTCCCTCCTGCTCCTGCTTCTCAAGTTCAGCTTCCTACACCAACACTCTCCTTCCTCACCAGCCCACCTGTAGCTGCCCCAGGGAAGTCCCATTGCTCACACGGACAGATTTTCCTTACCTGCTCCAGGAGGTCACCAGGGCCTGACAGCACTCAGGACCGCTCAGATTTTATTGACTTCTTTTTTTTTTTAACACAGCTGGAAAAGTTGAAGGTTGGTGGAGGCAGATCCTGGCACCAACAACCTCTGGTACACCAGCCCAGGGCTCACCATGCCCACAGCTCTCCCACATCCAGCCCAGCCCTCCCATCTCAAAGACCACATCCCATTGAGTTTAACTCCCGTTAGATCAGAGACTGAGTAAACTCCCATTTTTTTTGGTCTATTACCCTCTTAGCATTTAAAAATAGAGCTGTTACTAAGCAATGGCAGTAAGGAGAAAATGAAGCCTATTGAGGATCGTTTTGTGAACAGGTATTTTTCCCAGCCTAAGCGCTGTAAACATTGTGGGCTGAGAAATTATGAATCAGAGCCCTCCCCCCTCCCCAGCCCCGCTCTCCCATTATCCCTGAGAACAACAGCAGCAACATCAGGAGCTGTTTATTTTCACTCTGGCTTTGAACATCTTGGTTTGTGGGTCAGATTTTCAAGCCTTTCCACACATCTTAACAGCTTGGAAAATGGTAGGATGATATCACCATGTAGTGGTGTAACTATGGGGGGCAAGAGCTGGAGAAGCATCCATGGACCTCAGGTTTGAAACCTCTGTGCTGTCTGTCCCACTAAGCACGTCCTGGCAGCCCCACCCCACTCCACTCCCTGGGATGGGAACCCTCTTAGATGGAGGCAGGGAGGAGCAGGGAAGTGACTCCAGCTAGATTTGTCATTGTACAGGAATTCTAGAGTCTGCATTGAAGTTGAGGGTTGAGGAGAAGACGGAGCATCCCAGTTCCCAGGATAAGCTCACCAGGGGCAGGAGGACATGGGCTGATGGCAAACCCAGTGACAGCAGTAGGGCAGGGAGAGAAGTCATGTCATGAGTCCATCACTCCAAGAGTTCACAAACTCAGCTTAGCACTTCTCATTGCTCTTTGATCTCTTTCTTCAGCTGCCTGTTCTGTTCCTGCTTTAAGGATATGAGATGGGTGGGGATATCCAGGAGAGGGTGGAGAAACAGCTGAGCAGTGCTCAGGGTGCACCTTTGCAGCACTTACTGTCCCACATAGATCCCAAAGTAACCTGAGAGTGAAAACTGCATTTTCACAGAATCACAGAATCCTGGAATGGTTTGGGCTGGGAGAGACCCTAAAGATTGTCATAATCCACCACCTGCCACAGGCAGGGGCACGTTCCATAGACCAGGTTGCTCCAAGTCCCATCTGACCTGCTCTTTTTTCTCCTTAAGGTTATTTACCTCATCACCTTCTATTATTTGTCTCAAGGGATTGTATTTGTTTCAGAATTGTTTCCATGAGAAGGTTGGTGACTCTGGGTCCACCTTTGGACATGGCCGGTGGCAGTGGGCACCACAGTGTGTGCTGGAGCCAAAAGTGGGCACAGAGATGCTCTGCCCTGGTGGGATATGGTTGGGATGTGTTTTCTGAGGACAGATTCTGCTCTCAGCTTAAATTATGGAGACTAAAGTTCTCCTTACTGCTCTCAGCAGAGCTCCTTCAGTTGCAAGCTCTAACTCAGGGCAGTGCTTCAGGGCTGAAGTTTCCCAACGTGTTGAAGATTACTCACCCTTGGCAGGTGTTTTTGTTGGGCTCAGGTGGAGGGAAGTCTGATATGGAATCATTCAGGTTGGAAAAGCCCTCTCAGACCATTGAGTCCAATTGTTTCCCAGCACTGCCAAGGCTACCACTAATCCATGTCCCCAGGTGCCACTTCTACATGTCCTTTAGATCCAGTGTCACCTGCACAGTGATGTTGGCCAGCTTCGGAGGGCAGGAAGGATCTGTGCAGGGCTGGTACCAGTAGCAGGACAGGGCAGAACTGGATTTAATTCCATACTGAACAAAGCATCAGCACCTTGGTGAGATGTCCAATTTTAACAAATGATTTACAGTTATTTTATTTCTTCCAGCAGGGAAAAATGATAAGATTCATTATTACATCTACTAATTACTTTGGTTAAGTGTCAAACCTGCACAATGCAATGCTGTGTTTTCATATATTAAAGACATTAATTGTCAGGAAGCAGTATGCCATGACTAATTCTTTTTTTTTTTTCTAAACAAGAAGAAGAAATCAATATTCAGTATTTTGACTATTAGGAGCTGAAGCAGCACAACACATCTGCAGTCAATATTTCCCCACTGAGCTGTGCTGGTTAAAGATTCAGGCTCATCAATTGCATTATTATTACCAAAAACTGTTATTGGCTCTGTGGATTCTGTCACTGTGAGGTGCCATGCATGGATTAGTATGACAAAGACACCCAGTGCTCAGGAGTGCACCTGGAGCTACCTCAGGCTGGGTGTGACCAGGCCATGCTGGATCCCTGGACACCTGCCCAGGTGTTATTTTTATAGTAAAATGAAGTTTTTAGTCTGCAACATCCTCATGAGGGGAAGAGGAGGGGCAGGCACTGATCTCTGCTCTGTGGGGACCAGGAACAGGACCCCAGGGAATGGTCTGAAGTTGCGTCATGGCAGGTTTAGGTTGCATCTTAGAAAAAGGTTCTTCCCCCAGAGGGTGGTTGGGCACTGAACAGGCTCCTCAGGGCAGTGGTCACAGCACCAAGGCTGCCAGAGCTCCAGGAGTGTTTGGATGATCCTCTGGGACATCTGGTGTGACTCTTGGGGATGGTCCTGGGCAGGGCTGAGGATTGGACTGGATGATCCTTGTGGATCCCTTCCAGCTCAGCATGTTCTGTGACTCCTTTGCACTGGTGTGGTGACCTGGTCACTTTGGGGATTTAATCATATATTTCGTGTGACTGTGAATTTCTAAACAACTCAAGTGAAAACTGATGGAAAGAAAACCAGCCCTTGCCCTGAAAAGTCTCGGGATCAATGTGCCTGTCCCAAATCAACCCTTTGGCAGAGCCAAGGAAGAACCCTGCTGGGATGGAGTTTGGATGGGATATTGGGAAAAAATTCTTCCCTGTGAAGGTAGTGAGGCCCTGGCACAGGTTGCCCAGAGAAGATGTGGCTGCCCCATCCCTGAAAGTGTCCAAGGCCTGGTTGGATGGGGCTTGGAGCAACCTGGGATAGTGGAAGGTGTCCCTGCCCAGGGTAGAAGGTGGGACTAGGTGAGCTTTAATGTCCCTCCCAACCCAAATCAGTCTGAGATTCTGTGATAATATTATGTATTGAATATAATCACAGAGCTTCTCCAAGCCCATGCAAATCTGCTGGAGGAGCCTGGCAGACAGGAGGATGCTTTTCCTCTCCAGTGACACATAGGAGTTGGAGCTCTTTGCTGTTTCAGCAGTTCCCTCTTCACAGGTCTGGAATTTCCCCAGACTGGGGTAAATATCCAGTGACCACCAAGCTCCTTGTGCAAATAACTGCTTAATGATCATCTCCATTGAAGGCTGCAGTATGTCAGCAACATTTCATACCCCATAAAATCACAGTCTCACTCCATTTAATAGTGTCAGTTTTTATAAGCCATAAACCACTGCACTTGCTGCAGACTCCCACAGCAGCCATGTGCCACCCACATCTGCCCTGGCACCCCCAGACAGGCAGCTCTGCACGGGAGAGTCCTGGCACTGCAGTGGGTGGCATTTTTGAGGCACCATAAGCACATGAATTTCCTGGGAAGTGGTTGGGTTTAAGGCACTGAAGTGTTTTTGGAAACTTGTGATACAGTCAGTTAGGAGAAGCATCATCTCTGAAAGGATGTCAGTGGGAATGTACTTTAGAGAGTATTAAATATCCCAGGTCGGCACCAAAAGGGGCTCAGATGTGAAGGATTCCCATTCCACAACCAAAGGGGGATAACAATTTCTGTCTGAGGGCAGAATTGCTCTCCCTGTGCTCATTTCCCTTGCTTCTTCACTTTTTCATCTCCATACCCATTCTCTGCCAGTCAGATGGCAAAGGCCACTCAGATATATGTACCAAAAAGAGTGTATTTGAGGATAATCTTGTGCCTTGTCACCCTCTTTCATGATGATTGGGAGGGAGGTTTGGACAGGACACAGAGTGAGTTATTTCTACAGATGCAGATTAAAAACAATACCATGGGTGGACTTTCCTTTCCATCATGATGGAAAGGTCATGGTTCTTCCAAGAAGGAGAAGGACCTGAAGGTCCTGAGGAGATCCTGACCAGGAAGGTCCCTGCTCAAATCCAATCACACATTTCCTGCTGCCTTAATTTTCTGCTACTGATTAAACTCCCACATGGAGTCCAACCATCTCCCAGCACTACCAAGGCCACCACTGACCCAAGTCCCCAAGTGCCACATCCACACGGCTTTTAAATCCCTCCAGGAAGGGGATTCCAACACTGCCCTGGGCTGCCCCTTCCAAAGCTTCACGACTCTTTCTTCAGAAATTCTTCCTGATGTCCAACCTGAACCTCCCAGGCACAGTTTGAGGCTGTTTCCCCTTGTCCTGTCCCTTGTTCCCCAGGAGCAGAGCCTGACCCTCCCCAGCTTCACCCTCCTGTCAGGGAGTTGCAGAGAGCGAGAATGTCCCCCCTGAGCCTCCTTTGCTCCCACTTCCTCATCCACTGCTCAGTTCATTTTCCTAAAACTGCAGGTAACATGAAAAAAACCCTCTTTTTTCATCCTTGACTTGTGTTTGGATTTTTTAGGAAGCTGACTCACCTTCCCGAACTTCCACCATCTAGAACCCAGATTTCTAATAAACTGCCCCTCCAATAAAGAAGCAAACACCTCCAAGGAACACATCCCAACATAATCCAAGTGCTTGTTGTCTCCCAGGGTCCTGTTCCCCTACAGGGCAGACTGGGGGGCCTGGGCAGCCTGCCTGACTCCAGCTCTTGTAGTCAGTGGAGCCAAACCTTCTCCCTGTCAGTGCTTTGAGTGTGGACCCACAGCACACAGTGCTCTGATGTAGCAGCTGTAAGAAGAGAAGGTGCTGCTTCCTCAGGCTCCTTTAACTTCCTGAGGCTCAATATCTCTGTAAGAAACCAAGAGCAGCTCTGGCAGACATGTAAAACATATCAAACTAAAAACAAGAGTAAGAAATTGGGAAAATATCGGTATTTTTCTGACAAAGTATTAGATCTGTGAGAACTGAAGTTTAAATCCTTGTTAGCCTGAGTAGCTATCCTGAATCCCTTACTGATTTGCAGCAGCAGAGACTTTTGCAGTGTCTTTATGACTAGATTTAGAATAAAGTCTCTTCTTACAACAATCACTATCACAGCCAGGGTTAGAATAGGGGAGAAATTATCATCAAATATAATAACTGACATTTTCAATTAACCAAGAGGAAGAAAGCAGCTTAGAATTGATAGGTCTGCCAGAGAAAATGGGGGGAAAGTACAGCTCATGGTGATAAAAAATTGGAAGATGCAGCTGGAGAAGCCCAGATATTAAAAATGACAGTCATACATTCAGATTATCAAAAGGAATGAGAGATTTGTCTGTACTCGGGGCTCTTTTGTGTCAAAATAATCAGAAATGCAGCAGCAGAAAGGCAGAGCTTTGCTTTCCCCGCCATGCAGCCACAGTGATGTGGAATTGTGTCTCAGCCCATCCCAACGGCTCTTTGGGAGTTGATAACTCCTCAGCCTCCTTTCTTTTTTAGCAGCAGGACTTCTGGCACTCTGGAAAATTGAGGTATTGGGATTTCACCGAATCACAGGATATGCCAAGGTGGAAGGGATCCACAAGGATCATCAAGTTCAACCGTCAGCCCTGCCCAGGACCATCCCCAAGAGTCACACCAGATGTCCCAGAGGATCATCCAAACACTCCTGGAGCTCTGGCAGCCTTGGTGCTGTGACCACCGCCCTGGGGAGCCTGTTCGGTGCCCAACCACCCTCTGGGGGAAGAACCTTTTTCTAAGATGCAACCTAAACCTGCCCTGACACAACTTCAGGCCATTCCCTGGGGTCCTGTCCCTGGTCCCCACAGAGCAGAGATCAGTGCCTGTCCCTCCTCTTCCCCTCCCAAGGAAGCTGTAACTGCAATGAGGTCTCCCCTCAGTCTCCTCCAGATGAACAGACCAAGTGCCCTCAGCTGCTCCTCACACGGCTTCCCCTCAGGGCCCTTCCTCATCTCCACTGCCCTCCTTTGGACACTCTCTAACGGCTTCTTCCTTATATTGCAGTGCCCCAAACTGCCCCGATATTCCAGGTGAGGCTGCCCCAGTGCAGAGCAGAGCAGGACAATCCCCTCCCTGGCCCAGCTGGCGATGCTGTGCCTGATGCCCCCCAGGACACGGTTTGCTCCTGGCTGCCAGGGCACTGCAGACTCATGGCCAACTGGCCACCGACAGGACCTCCAGGTCCCTTTCCCGGCACTGCTTTCCAGCATCTCATTCCCAGTCTGTCCATATATCCAGGGTTTCCCCATCCCAGGTGCAGGATCCAGCACTTCCCGCTGTTGGCCATAATTAGGGGAATTCAGGAGCCATTTGTGGAGGGCTCTGTGCCAGCAAGGTGGAGTTACTCTGCTGTGTTCAAGGAGCAACACATCACTTGTACTGGGCCACTGAATTGGTAAATATAGTGCACTTGAACAGGTTAGGGCAGATAAAGGAAAATGGGATGAGCAAATCAGTCACCAATCAAATTCCTCCATCTCCTTTTCTAAACCATACAGGGATGGAAGTTTTTTGGCAACTAAGAACTCCTGAGTGCAACTTATAGGCTGTGAAAGTTAGAGGGGATGGCATTAACACTCTGAACCCTTCTGTTTGTTGCAAAAAGGTTAATAATTTGTGTACAGCAAAGGGGCTGGAGACACAGCAGGGATGAGCTCTTCGTCAAAACCACGTCACTTCCTGAGGAGTGGCTGAGGGATGAGAGCCAGAGTCTTCTCCAGCTCCAGGGTGGCACAGGAGCCACAGGGAGCTTTATGGCCAAGCAGGGGACAGGAATACTCCGTGTCCCACAGGGAGGAGTCCAAAGGTGTCCATCAGAACAACCAGTTCCCAGCTGGAGACCACCAAGCATAGCCTGTGTACAGAGCAGAGCTGGAACAAGCCACAGCTTTAAAGCAGACCTATTTTTCGTAAGAGCTGGTCTGTGATCTGCTCTCCTAGCAGTACCCTTTGATGGACTTCTCTTCAAGTAGAAAAATGAGCAATAAGAGAACTCAAAAGTTCCATTAAAATTTGCTGGATACATTCCTGAGCATGGCAGCTCTCAGGGCACATGGGGGCACAATGAATTTCACGTGCCCTACACAGCAGAACTTCTTCCTCCCAAATACAGCTTCCTCATGACAGGTGACATTTTTTCTAACACAGGTCCCAAAGTGCTGAAATACTGGAACAGTGTCTGTCTGTCCCAGGGACTCTGGTGTCAGCTAATGGACCATTCATCCCCCTTCAATCTCAGCACCCAGGAGGAGCTCATGTTTGTTCAGGATTCAGGTTGTTGCTTTGAATTAGGGGTCCTGTCTAGGTCTGTAGTTTCTCTACTTGGCCAAAGCAAAACCTTTCTAATTCCCCCACAAAATGTATTTTCCCCTATTAATGTTCACAACTTCTTTTACATAGAAACTAAAATGGCTGAGTTGATTAAAAATCTGGTGGAAGATGGTGCCTTTCTCTTCAGACTCATCTTGCAGTAGTTTCCAGAGCACAGCCCAATTAAGTGCTTCTGTGCTCAGATGCTGCTTTAATGGTTGGACTCCATGATCTTGGAGTTCTTTTCCAACCTAAATAATTCTGTGGTTCTGTAATTCTGCCTTTGCTGAATTTTTCATTGCCCTGACAAGCCTCAGAGCTGCTGTGATAGTTAGGGTTGGCTTGTGGAGATGTGGCTGTTCACTGCCTGGCCAGAGACCCACAAGCAGCTCTCCCCATGGTCAGGAGAAGGGCTTTAGTGGCCTGGTGGGATCCCCTTCTCCTTTGGCTCATGCCCATCCACTGCGGGTGCTGCTCTGTTCCTCTTCCTCAGGCTCCCTGTATTTTTCTTCCCCTCAACAGAGGACACAGCCCTACATTATTTACAACTAACCTTTCTTGTCCATGCTCTAGGACAGACACTGCAAAAAAACTTTAAACATTTATTTTCTTCAGGAAAAAATAGCAAGTGAGTATGGCAAGAGATCTTGTCTTGCATTAGCTGCTCTGTGTTCCCAACCTGCCACGGGGGACACACTGTGCACGTACCCAAGCTCAGGCAGGGACGTGGTTGGGGAGTGCAAAGAGTGTGAAGCCTCACTTTTCATCTCCCTTGATGGTTATACAGCCTCCTTTACATAGTTCCATCCTGCAACCTCTGTTAAATAAGGGACTAAATCCTCTGGTACCCCAGCAAGGCTCTCCCCATCCTGCCTTGGGAAGGAGGGAGGATCAAGCCTGGTCCCTTGGGGTGACCAAGAGCATTTTCAGTGCACACTACCAACAGTTTTTAGTTGAAAGGCATGGAGTTTTTCATCTCCTTCCTGCCACCAGCTTCTCCTATGCTATCCCACTCCATCACTGAGTATAGCATAACCTTCACAACAGTGAAGGTGGGCTCCCAAAATTTCATTCCCACCCTAGATGTGACAGGTAGAATCATAGAATCATGAAATGGTGTTGGTTGGAGAGGCCTTAAAGCTCATCCCATTCCACCCCCTCCCATGGGCAGGGACACCTTCCACCATCCCAGGTTGCTCCAAGCCCCATCCAACCTGGCCTTGAACACTTCCAGGGATGGGGCAGCCACAGCTGCTCTGGGCAATATGCAGCATCGTTGGTGTGCAGGTGCTGCAGTTACTCCTCCCTTCTACAGCTTTCCCAGACACAGCTCCATTTCATGAGGCAGAACTAGCACATGCTGTCCCCCCAGGCCAGGCAGCTGGCAGAGCTTTGCAATGTGTTTTGGAGCCGTGAGGTCCCGGCTCTGCAGTGATCAGACACATGTCCTGCCTGAGGGGTGTCAGCAGTGTCTCCAGATGTAAGATCCTGTGTCATCTGCAGGTGAGAAGCCACACGTCCTGTTAGTGTTCATGCTGAGCATCCCTTTGCTGTTCTCTCCTTGACAGAGGTCTGATGTCTGTCTGAGGGCACAACTGCTCTCCCTGTTCTCATTTCCCTTCCTTCTGAATTTTTCTTCTCCATACCCATTCTCTGCCAATCAGATGGTAAAGGCCAGTTAGATAAATGTCAGAAAAAGAGCATAGTTGAGGAAAATCTTGTGCCTTGTCACTCTCTTTCATGATGATTGGGAGGGAGGCTTGGACGAGACGCAGACAGTGTGTTTGGTGCTCCTGGGAACATGCCCTGCCCACCTTCCCTTCAGGTGGGGGGAAAATTCAGGGCAGCTTGGACAAGGTGTATCTCTACAACCTCTCCTGATTATGCTGGATTTGGTGCTTCTGTTTCTGGTCAGCCTTGACAAGAGAAGTAACATCTGTAGCTCCAGAACCACTCCTGGATATCTTCCATTTCAATTTTCCCCCTTCATTTTTGACAGACACTTGTTCTTCATCTCCATCTTCATGGTGTGTGTGCTGGTGTGGCTTTGAGACTGAGACATCCCCAGGTTTGCAGGTGCCTGTGGCAGCACCAAACACAGCAGAAGGACCAAACACTCAACTATTCCCAACTTGTTTTGGCATCACATGAATATTTGGAGGGAAAAATCTATTCTGGGTTTCAGAGATGAACTCCCAACCCCAGGGATCACCAGCAGCAGACAGGCTCCTTTTCTCCCCTTTCTTTTCCCGGAGAACAGCTTTTGGTGGTCTGGCAAGGGGAGTTTTGTGTTTTCCATAATCTTTGAATGGCAGTGAACAACCAGATGTTTTCTGATGCTCAGACTTGAAAGAGCTTTGCTAAGCTGAGCTCCTGCAATGGCAAACTGGTGTCCAGGGATCAGAGGAGGCTCCCTCAGAGAGGTGGATGGTTATGGGGATGATTATGTCACTCACCACAACCAGGACAGAAACCTCAGCTGAGGAGGCCAGACTATGAAAGCACTGCCCATTAAACACGCTGAAATATGTTTTTGTTCTTGCTGAAGGACCACAGTGTCAGTTCCCCTCTCACACCAACTTTGCAGGACTTGTCCTTAGTTTGTACAATGCCACTACACATCAGTGTCACCTCTGCAGCCTTTTTGTACAACTAATGTGAAGCCATTGTGGACTCTGAAATCCCAAAGTCATAGAACAGTTCAGATTGGAAGGGACCTTAAAGCCCATCCCCATTACTACTGATTTTCAGCTTAAGGTAAGTGATAAACTGCACATTCTGTAGCAGGGCAGAAGCAATAAGATGAGAATGTTAAAATTAAAGTTAAAACCATAACCAATGTAGAACAACAGCAGCAAAATCATCCTAGATCATATAGGGACTGGACTTATGGTATTTGATATTTGCTGTAGTTAATATTGCAAATAGCCATGTTGGCAGCAGGCATGTGACCAGCAGTGAAATAACAAAGCAATTCACAGGATGGGGAAGTTCATGATGAAGACAGGAATGGAGCTGAGCTGCAGCCCGCCTGTGACCAGCCCCAGCATCCCAGGGGGTTCCACAGCTCCTGAACCTCAGACAGCCAGGGGCTGAATAAGGAGTTCACTCCTTAAAGCTAAAGCATTCAATTAATGAAAAAATGCAAAGTACAGCCATAGCATGAGGAAACAACACCAGAGTCTTGTTTGACAGTGAAACAGCCTGAAGGCACTTCCATGCAGATGTGACTGGAGTTATCACAGAATCCCAGATTATGCTGAATTGGAAGGGACCCACAAGGATCATCGAATCCAACCCTTAGCCCTGCACAGAACCATCCCCGAGAGTCACACCATGTGCCCCAGAGGATCATCCAAATGCTCCTTGAGCTCTGTCAGCCTTGGTGCTGTGACCACTGCCCTGAGGAACCTCTGCTCTCAACTGAGAGGTCTCAGGAACTGTTCCTCTCGCCCACCAACACAAGTGTCCTGGAGCACCTGGACTAATCTTTGGGCTATTTTAAAAGCTGGGCTCCTCCCAACTCCTTATATTTCTGATCAAGGAAAGGAGACCTTGAAAATCCTCTGCTTATACATATCAGGGACCTCAATCTGTTCCTGGCTTTGCATTCGGGCCTCTGGGGAGCCCAATGCTGTTCTGAGCTGTAACTCCTGAACTGAAATTAAAGCAAATCCCAATTTCAGGGGGAGCAGGTGCAGTGCCTCTTCCCAGCTCAGTGTGCCATGTCACTGACATGCCATCCCAGGCTCCCTGGGCAGCTCCCAACAGCCTCAGATCACGTGGAAATCAAAACGTCCCAACAAGACAACCCGAAACCCAGATCCCAAAAACTCGCACAGCAAAGGTCCTACGTAAACCCCAGGCATGAGGGCTCCAGCACAGGGTTTGCAGATGGAGCTCCTGCCAGCATCTCTCATGACCTGTTGACCCCTTTGGGACAATTTGGGGGGGGATAAAAAGCACACAGCCCCCCTACCTCCCCCGGCCCCTGTCCTGCACCTGCAGTGCCAAAAAAGGGTGAGGAACTGCTCCCTCAGAGAGCTGGTGTCAGCAATCACGCCTCTGTCCCCCCACACATCCCACCAAGAGCTGCAGCAAAACCAGGGCTCCCCAAACCTCTTGTGTCCTTCAAGGCACCCTAACATTGTCTGGCTTACCATGGGCAGAAAGAGCATCTCTTCCTCCCCGAGGAGAAGCCCCAAATACCTGCTCTCCTCACAGGAGAGCTTTGCAAGGAGCACCTGGGACAGACAAACTCCTCCAGCTGCTGAGAACTGAGCACAGCTTGAAGAGCTGCCTGGAAATGGTTGTGGTTCACAAACAGCTTTGATGGGGCTGTGAGAACCTGGCTCTGTATCCCCTGCCCTCCACCGGGAACACATGACAGATCTCAACATGAGCCAGCATACAAAAGTAAGCAGCTGACAACACTCCAGAGATCTCTGGTCTCCCTTAATTACAGTTCAAAAGTAAAATCGAGCAGACATCGAGCTCATGCTTGATTTAAACACAACATCAAAAGTGGAGAACAAAGGGAAGCACTCTCTCCGTTTACCACGTTTATCCCTCTATTGACAACCTTCACATGCTCCTGTGTTTGCTTTGCCTTTGGATTGCCAAATGGACACAACCCCCAGGATTCAAGGGGTGTTTTGCCTCTCTCACCTACCCCAGTGACCCACACCAAGTGCCTATTGCCTGGGCTCACACCAAGGAATCCTGGGAATGATGGGGCCACTGGGATGGTTGGGTTGGGGGATTTGGGGGGGTCCCTGTGGCACAGACTGGGCTGTGGTGGGTTGTGCTGTCCTAGTTGCTCTGGGGAACATGACCATGGGAACATGGCAGGTTTTGATGCCAGGCTTCACTTTACTGCTGCCCAGTCCTCTGCTGACACTCCAGGAACTGCCCTTCCCTGCTCCAAAGGCTCATCACTCTCTCAGTAAAATACCAGGTGGGAGGATACCGTAGTCCTGCATAGGGGGATGGACACATGGATACAACACAGGCAGGCACGGAGGGATGGACATGCAAAGCGTAAATCCTCTGTAGCCACCTTCTGAAGTTCCTGGAATCCTACACCCTCCCAGCTTTTGGCTGGCAGAGAGGCAATGCCCTGAAGTCCTCGAGGAAATGGGAAGGACTGGTAGAGAGGAAAGCGGCTGGACATGACAAATCAAGGCTTGAAACATAAACCAGCACCCAACAGCATCTCTGAGCAGAAATGGAAACACCAGGATGTGCTGCTTGAGTTGCATTTGGAGCTTTAATGGGGTCCAACAGCAGAAGTGTGAGCATGAAGATGGGGTGAGGGAAGGGAAAAGCCAGAGGAGGGGAAAGAGAAACACAGAGAAAGAAGAAGAGAAGCAGCTATGGAGCTGTGCAGCATGATGGGACACAGGAGTTGATAACTGAGGTCTGTATGGAAATTCTGAGAGAGCAGGGTTAGGATTTCAGGACAGTCCTTCACTCCAGATGTCCTGGAGTTCTATCACTCCTAAATTCATCTGAGCACAGCTGACCTTGGCCATCACCCCACAGGGCTGGAGCTTCGGTGTTCCCAGAGACACGGGGAAGTTCTTTTATAGGATGAGTCACTGCTATATCAAACAAACCTTCAGGTCTCCTCATGGAAGGGCCTTTGGAGCTGCTTCACAAGCCCAAGGGTGGGATGGGATGGGATGGGATGGGATGGGATGGGATGGGATGGGATGGGATGGGATGGGATGGGATGGGATGGGATGGGATGGGATGGGATGGGATGGGACGGGACAGGCAGTTCTCACCATCCTCAGGTGATTATTGTTGCAAAAAAGCTCCCTGAAAGGAATATTTTCTTCACCTCTACCTAAATTTGGCTGCAAGTTTTAAAAGCAACAACGAGCCCAAGCAGATCCTTAATTTGTTATTTTGATGAGCAGGCTTGGTGCAGTTTCTCCTGAGGCTGTCAACCAGCTGGTGGATACTGGTGCTTGAGATGCAGAATACTCTGGGTACAGAATTCATGGCCTATGGGGACAAGTCAGCCTATTCACCACAAATGTAGCTTCTGCTTCAAAAACTAGCTCTTCACTTTGTCATTGCTGAAAAATGAGAGATGTGAGCTCAGGTAAACGTATTCCTCAGAAACCCCACAGCTGGAGAGATGACAGTGTCCTCCAAAACTTGCTCCCTACCTCGGCAAACCACACGGTCTGACTTCTAATTGCATTTGAATCCCTCTAATTGTTTTTTTTTTCTTTAAATCTTACTTGGTTCCCTCTTAGGTAAGTTGCTGGATGGTAGCCACTGCCTTCCCACAGCAGTTAGACTTTCAAGGTTCTCAAAGAACAAAAAATTCCCAAAGCAAAGGGATTCAGGACACATTTGGATGGGAGGAGGAGTGTTTTCAAACACATGAAAGTGCAAAAAATGCCTTTTATACCCCTTTTTTTTTCCACTGAGAGAGCAGGAGTTGTCCACTTGTTTGACCCCCAGATGATCTCTGTGGGTAGTTGAAGACCCAGAGATCCACACACCAGCAGCACCTTCATGACTCTGGGCAGTGGGGTGTGATTCGTTTTCAGGCTGAAACTCTCTGTTTATTTTTTGCCACTGGTGCTGAAGGAGCTGGCAGGAAAGTGGGTTTGTTAAAATTCAGCTCAGCTCATCCTCCCTGACAACTGAGGGAGACAATTTGGGCTGGAAAACCTCCATGATGCTGAATCAACTGGCTCCCAGTGGCACAAAGGGGGCTCTCCTGCAGGAGAGACTGATGTCCTTTAACTGAGCAGGAAAGGGACAGGACAAATCCCAAACATCCCTCACGGTAAATATCACAGCAACAGGAGTAAGGTGTGAATTCCTGCCTGTTCCCTTTATAGGTCCCATTAAAGGCAGGTGGCTAAAGTGAATTCCTCCCATTCTAGAAGGCGCTCAGTGTGAGCAGAGGCCAAGTGCACAGGCTGGGCTCCAAACTCATGGAATGAACAACAAAACTAATTCCCTTCAAGAGACCATGGATGAGATGGATGGGATGGTCCATGGTGGAAAGGACCACAATGCACAGAAAAACAGGGATAAACATGTGTCCCTGACCTTGGTTACATGGGTTGGCTCTGGCACAGGGGCCTCCAACTCCACATCCCTGGAAGTGTCCAAGGCCAGGTTGCACAGGGCTTGGAGCAATTTTGTCTAGTGGAAGACATCCCTTCCCATGGCAGGGGGTGGGACTGGATGAGCTTTAAGGTCCCTCCCAACCCAAAGCAGTCTGGAATTCTGTGATCCCACAGTGCAAACTTCAGCCCTCCTGGATGTCCTCCTGCTTGCCTCGCCTTGCATCCTTGCTGCTTTTCTGGCTTAGACATTCTTATTATTATGATCATTATTATTATTACACTTTCACTCTAAGCCTCATTTCAAGTTTCTTGCAACTTCCCAAGGTAATTATTTTGAAGGCTAGAATGTTTCACATATTCCATGTTGAATATTTGAAGGGTTCTTTAATTTCAGCTGGTTTGTTCTATGTGAACATCTAAAAAAAAAAGCCACGGCTGAGCAAACAAACATATGGAAAGAAGGTTTTGGAGAGGTTTTTCCCGTTAAATTGTATTTACTAGCTTTACTTTTCAGCCTATGTAGTTTCCTTACAGCTTCAAAAGGTGCTGATGAGGCAGAAAGCCTTGAGAAAGGAGCAGTGGAATGGACACAAGGTCTTCTTGTTTCTTCCTATAACAGGAAGGCTGAAGCTCCAGGGAGTGTGGACCAGGGCTGTTTTGCATCCCGAAGCTGTTAAAGACCAGGAATAGGATGAAATACCCAGCCCTTGGCTCTGTCACCCTTTGAGGGCTCAGTGTAAATCAATTATCTCACACTGGCCTAAAAATAAGCCCTGGAAATTATTCGGAGCTCTGCACAGAATTTTGCTTCCTCCTCACGCTTAGTCATAAACCTCTTTAATCAATATTAATGTTGGCAACCCATGCACGTTCCTGCCTTGTGCAAAGCAGCAGAGCATGGACCTGTTCTCCAGGGAAGGCAGATCTGGTGGGATCCTGCCACGGGCTGGAGGACGTGTGGGGCTGTTCCTTGCCTTAGCTGCCATGGAAAGAGCTCCTTTTTTCCCTCAGTTGCAGAGTAAGTTGGTTCTAACCCCCAAATTATTTTCTGTCACTGCAAGGACCAGGGACGGCCCCTCACCAGCCCCTGAGCTTGTGCAGAGAAGCCACCGAGTTCATTTTTAGACCAAGCTGGGAAGAGTTTGTTCGGATCTCTGCCCAAGTCTGGGGCTCCTACAAAGCACAATGCGGCTCCTGTAGGTGTGGCACCATGTAGGTGTGAAGTCAGATTTTAATGCAGCCATAAGATGTGCAGTAACCAGTCTGTATATTCATTCCTAATTTTCATTGTTTCCAGCTATAAATACTAAATTGTTACCTGCTCTGCAATACTGATACACCAGGAATAGCTTAATACCACTATCAATCATTATTAATTATTCATTCGGTGGCTGAGTATTTAAAAAAACTAATGGCCTGGGCCTGTCTGAGTGGTGGTGTTGGATTTACAGTGGTTATCTCCCAATTAATTGGAAGATGCTTTCGGTGCACAGAAGCGAAGACTGCAACCCATTAATTTTTGATAGAAAAAAATACCACAGATCAACTTAACATTAATATTAAACTTGCTGTGAATAAACATTTCATTAAAAGGAAACTTGATTTTTCATATTAGCACATTCATTTACTTTCCTGCAGCCTATTAGAAAAAAAACATTGAAATCCAGCCATCACTGAACAGTTTCACTATGGACTTGCTGTGGAGCTGTGTTCTCTCATGTCAGGCTCCTGTAAATCCCTACTCCAGTGGGGCTGTAGGGACAAATGGTATTGTTATCAGAGAGTTCTGGAATGGTTTGGGTTGGAAAAGACCTTGAAGACCATCTTGTTCCATGCCCTGCCATGGTCAGGGACACCTTCTACTAGACCAGATTGAATTCACAGGGAAGAATTCCTTCCCAGTATTCCATCTAACCCTGCCCTCTGGCAGTGGGAAGCCATTCCCCCTTGTCCTGTCACTCCAGGCCTTGTCCTGTCACACCAGGCCTTGTCCAAAGTCCTTCCCCAGCTCTCTTGGAGCTTCTTTAGGTACTGGAAGGGGCTCTAAGCCTTCTTTTCCCACCAGCAGAACCCAAACAGCTGCAGTTACAGCAATTTTAGTGATGGAAGGAGACACAGGAGACAGCCAGGGACATTCAGGACTCCAGGCACCACAATGGGGATTTCAGTTAGGGAAAAAGAGCTGTTGACACAGTTCAACATGGGAAGCTGATAAAGAAAACTTTATCTTTTCCCAAAGATCCAGTCTAAACCTCCCCTGGTGCAACTTGAGGTCATTCCCTCTCATCCTGTCCCTTGTTCCCTGCAAGCAGAGCCCAGGCCCCACCTGGCTCTACCCTCCTGTCAGGAAGTTGAAGAAACACCCATGGCTTGTGACTTTTTGGGGATGCATATTGTGAATGATTTACTGAAGGACAGAGCAATCAGGAGAACGAGCAAAAAAGAAGCAATTAGTGTCCAGCCTGTTCCCTTGGCATTTCTGGGATCAACTGTAGGGCCTTCTGCATAGGAATGAGAAAATTAGAGCCAAGAGCTGCTCCAAAATAATTAAGCAATGAAGAGCAGCACAGGAGGGGGCAAGAGATGTTGATCGATAATCAGAAAGCGCTGCAGGTGAAGCCTGACCAGAAATGATAAACTGGTAAACGGGAGGGTGGGTGAGGAGAGGGAAATAGAGTAGAAAAGACTGAGTAATAAGAAGAGAAGGTGTTGCTCATCCTCCTCTGCCCCATGGGATGTCAGGAGTGCAGACATGGATCATGGAGCAGCTGAATTGTGTCTAAATCATGATGATGAGTGAGACAGCAAGCGCGGGGCTGCAGCCCATAGAGGAGACATGAGGTGGGAGGAGTTGGTACAATATGGATAAGGATTAATATTACATCAGAAGCCAGGAATAGCCTAAAATACTGGCTGTAGCAGGCAGGGAGGACTGGATTCGTGTAACACACCCTGACACATCCCAATAACAAACAACAAGAAGCTTAAAAGCAAGGGGAGCATCAGGCCATGGGGTGATGGCCAGAACCGGTCAGAACTGGGACTACTGGTGCCCCCTGACTGCTGGTGGTGCCAAGGCCAGGCACCAAGTGGGGGAGTCACATCCACAGCATCATAAAACCATGGAATGGTTTGGGTTGGAAGGGACCTTTAAGCTCATCCCGTTCCAACCCCCACGCTACGGGCAGGACACCTTCCTAGGTGTCCAGCTTCTCTAGGCAACCAGTTCCAGTGCCTCAGCATCCTTCTCTCTGCATCCCAACTGGAATGCTTGTGGCTGGGGCACAGCTGAAAACTGGGAAACCACCAGTCATTGCTTTGAATCAATTACAAAATGAACATAAAGGTAACTTCAGGCTTTCCAAAGAAGCAAATCTGCATTTATTCCCAATATGCAAGATGAGCTGATGAACAAAATCCATCCTTGGAAAGAGCAGCAGTAATGGCAAGGGTTAAAAAAATATTAATGGTGTGAAATGGAAAGTGGGTGCCCTGATCAAAACATGATGTTATGGACAGAAATAGAAACTTTAGAGCTAAAAAATACCTTCATAGAGCTACATAAAGGAATAAAAACCTGTGAATGAGGTAAGAGAGCAAAGGCCACAGTGTCACTGACCCTCCCAGGGCTGAGTTCAGGGTGTTCCTTCAGCCTCCAAGAGCAAAGGGGCCGGAGGGCCGGAGGGGTCGGGGATGTTTCAGATGATCTGGCTGAACTTCAGATGTGTAGAAGTTCTTGGAAGTAGGTTAAGACATCAAACAATGAAATGCCCAGGGAAGCAGGGTGAACCATGACCCTGCCTTCCCCAGGCCCCCAGGCTGCTGGAGAAAAGGAGCAAAAAAACCTAAGAAAATTCAGTCAAGTAGTCAAAAATCAGCTAAAATGCAGCAAACTGCATAAGCCATGGTTCACCAGGGTTTTATTAGGCAGAAGGAATATGTTACTCTGGAACTGCAGAGCTTTCAGAGTGCCTTGCAGGCTCCTTCTTCCCCCACAAAATTGACTGGAATAGCAAGATTTCAAGATTTTCAGGGGGAAATGAGCTGGAAATAATGAAGATACCACTGGCAAGGAGGGAAGTCTTTACATAGGATCATCCCCAAACATCAACTGGGAAAGTGTTCCCCAGCACTTTGGAAGCAGTCAGTGTGAAAACACAATATCTCACCCTTTAGTCCCCCATTTAGAGATAATTTTTGCTGACATATTCTGATTTTTTCCTCAATTTTTTTTACACTAAATTATTTTCCAGGCTTTATTTTTAAAACTGTGGCACCCACATAACCTGAACTTTTTATAATAATTTGCATTTTTATTATATATATATGTGTGTGTATGTATATATATATATATTCCTCTTTTTGTCTGGAAAGCCCTTTCGAACTCATTCCATGATCTACATTCCCTATTAGAGGGAATGAGCCTCATTCTTTACTCTATTCAAGAAAACTTAAATTAAGCTGAAAAAAATTGGAAGAAAACAGCTTCTATATTTATACAGAAACTAGAGGTGAAAACACGAGGCTGAAGCTTTGATGTTGCAAAACTGAGAATATATCTCTAATTTTATGAGCAGTCCAGTGAGTTTCCACAGGAATATTTCCTGTATGAGCTTGTGCCTAAAAACATCTCTGTGTTCCACGCAGGGACGGGGAGTTGGTGCGTAGATGTCTGAAAATTGGCTACACACACTCAGTGTCCTCATTTTTCTCCAGCTCAGAGCTGCTCCCATCTCAGTAAGTTGTATTTTTGGGTCTTTTTGCATTCCTGAGTTGAAAGTGGCTGGTGCTGAGCCGGCGTTTTGGAATGTGCCATTTTGGGTGGGTTTTTCTCTCCCATTAATGTTTCCCAAAATACCAGGACTGGCTGGAAGGGAGGGATGGCATCCAGGGGGATCTGGACAGGTTGCAGAGGTGAGTTCATGTGAACCTCCTAAGTTCAACAGGGCCAAGTGCAGGTTCTGCACATAGACTGGGGCAATCCCAGCACAAACACAGGCTGGGCAGGAAATGGATGGGGAACGGCCCTGGGGAGAAGGACTTGGGGTGTTGGTGGGTGAGAGACTGGACATGACCCACACCAGAACCCCCCGTGTTCTGGGCTGACCCCACAGCAGGTGAGGGGGAATTCTGCCCTTCTGCCCCCCTCAGGTGACACCCCACCTGCAGTGCTGCCTCAAACTCTGGGGAACAACACCAGAAGAATGTGGAGCTGCTGGAGCGAGTCCAGAGGAGGCCACAGAGATGCTTCCAGGACTGGAGCCCCTCTGCTCTGGAGACAGGCTGGGAGAGCTGGGGGTGTTCACCTGGAGAAGAGAAGGCTCCAGGGAGGGCTTAGAGCCCCTTCCAGTGCCTAAAGGGGCTCCAAGAGAGCTGGAGAGGGACTTGGGACAAAGGTCTGCAGGGACAGAACAAAGGGATTGGCTTCCCACTGCCAGAGGGCAGGGTCAGATGGGATATTGGGAAGGAATCCTTCCCTGTGAGGGTGGTGAGGCCCTGGCACAAGTTACTCAGAGAAGCTGTGGCTGCCCCATCTCTGGAAGTGTCCAAGGCCAGATTGGATGGGACCTGGAACAACCTGGGATAGTGGAAGGTGTCCCTGCCCATGGCAGGGAGTGGAAGTGGATAAGCTTTAATGTCCCTCCCAACTCAAGTTGTTCTGTGATCCCATGATGACTCTGTGATCACTCTGCTCTGTCCCACACACCAGCACAGGGAGGACACTCCTGTCTCCTGTCCCTGTTCCTCCTGCCTGCTCTGCCCTCACCAAGGCCGACACCTCCTCCTGCCCACATGCCACCAGAGATGCCCCTTGGTTCCCTCAGCTCCTCCACTCTCCAGTGGCCAAACTCTTCAAATGGGACATTTCACCCCCCCACACCCTCCCTGCAGCTGCAGGAGTCAGGCAGGGAGCAGGAGGAGCTGACAAGTTACAAAAAGCATCCATGCAGAAAGGAAGCACATTTGCTTATCTCAAAGATAGGAGACTTTTTTCCATTGGAATTTATCAGAACATGTGTTGTTTTGCAGTTGCCTCTCACACCAAGGATAAATATGATATTAAATGGGATGCTCTGACCTACATTTTATGTATATTATGTCTCTTATGCTGATAATGAGCAGAGAAACCTTGATATATTACCACTTACTAGGCAATATTTTTCCCCGCTTCCCACCTTAGGATGCTACAGAGCACTTCAGGAACAAGATGTATTTTCTTTAATTTCTGTGAAATATTGAACCTTCAACAAACATTAGCATTTTAAAAACTACCAAGGAACACTCTCTGATAGGAATCTTTCCCTTTTTTACTTTGAATTTGCTGACAAAAACTCAGATCGAAAAAATAACAGTGGGAGCCCCTTTGTCCTTCAGGTTGTTTCTGTTCCAGCCCGAGGAGCCCCAGGACCAGGTGCCCCCAGGTCTCACATCCAACTGGATGTGACAGCTCCATCCAGTGTGGATTCCACCAGTGTCCTTACACAGCTACCCTTGGCTCCCTGCTGACCCTGGAGACCCACTGCTTCAGCACCCACCAGGATTTTCCCTCCTATTCCTGTTCCTGCCTCCTTCCACTGGAGGCTTTTCCTCCACCTCCTGTTATTTCTTGCACAGTGATCCACCAGGACTCAGAGACTGCAGGGAGGGTCCCAGCAGGTCTGGTCCTTTCCAGGCTGCACAACATCTCCTCCAAAATGCCTTTTCCTGGGATGTGAGGCATTTAGAGGACAAGTCCTGTGTCAGAAGATGGAGAGCATCAGCAGTGGGTTTGTCCGGTGCTGTTTATTCCTGTTCAGATGCCTATTCCTGTCCATTCCCACTCCAGCAGAATTTTTAGTGGTGTATAATTATAAGCAGTGTCCCAAACATTGACTCCTTATTCATTTCAGGACAGACCAAAACTGATAACTCAGCCTAAAAATGTGCATGTCCTAATGAAACTCTGTTTTTTTCTGGGAATCACTTCTCAGGGACCCACAGATGTTGTCAGTGGAGAGTTTTTAAATCTGCCACTGAAACACCAGCTATTCCAAACCTAAGGGATAAATTCCCTGGAGACAAGAAAGCCCTCTGACTGGTAAAGCCACTTTCTGTTCAAAACCCTCAGTGCTGTGAAGAGCCTTTGCATTTGAATTAGAAACAACTGTAATCTGACCATGCTTCTTCTCTTTTCACTCTGCTCTTGATGAGGGAACAAGGGAATATTTTTCAATGGATAAAACAGCATTCACATGCCGGAATTATGATATCTTTTTCCCAGAGGACTGATTATAAAAACCCTGTTATTCTCCCCACCACACCTTTGCCTGCTGGATGAATGTTAATTGATGCAAGAGGTTACGTAAAAGGAGCAGCACAGTTTAGAATAGCACCTTGGTGATTACACTTATTTGCCTGACAAAAGGGAAAGAGAAAGTACTTTGAAGAGTCAGAGCTAAGCATAAGGAGGCAATTTGCAGGGGCAGGATTGTGAAGTCCCTCCTGAAACACCAGTGATCGCTGCCCCATCTGTAGCTCTCAGCATAAACAGCCCCATCGTGAGATATCACATCAGCTCCCACACTAAAAATAAAGGTGTATGAACACTCAGTCCCTGAAGTGCCTGGAAAGGCCCAAGGCTGGAGCAGAGAATGGACAGACCATGACACGTAACCAAGCCCCACAGTCACCACTGTTCACCCAGGGCTGCCATGGTGGCAGCAGAGGGATCGCTAAAGGAGCTCCTCCAAGAGCTCAGGTCTTGGCTCCCTTTTCACTCAGCACTGGGATTTATGGTCTCCACAGCCAGAAGTGCTTGTGGATGGCTGAACACAGGCAGGATGCATCAACACAAGGGTGGGAGAACTCAGATGCCTTTAAGGGTAAATCATGCGCTTGAGGATTAAAACAAGAAACAAAAATCAAGTAATCCTGCTTTAAGCACTGAATGCTGCATTTGGAAAGGAAGGAGAGATCATCCCTGTTCCACCATGCCCTGCACCCCAAGACTGGGAACTGCTACTTCCAGCCAGCCTTTGCTGGGGTCAGGCCCCAGTTACCAGTACTGGGATGGGCTGGTAAAAGCTCCCAGAACAAGAAAAAGAAGGAAAAGCTCCCAGAAACCTCTCCCACCTTTAAAACCCCATGAAATCTCCACTGTGTTTCTGCTTTGTTGACTTTCACTGTTTTACCAGTGAACTTTTGTTAAGGCTAAAAAAGGACTGAAATTCACTTTTTCAGGGTTTACTTCACAAACCTGGTTTATGTGAAGAGTTGAGCTCTTTCTTTCCTCTCCACTGGAGTAACTTTGCTCTAAAGTTGCCAAGAACTGTTCCTAAACAGCTGGAGTAGGTAGGGAGCTGCATCTACCTTTAGATTTCTCTAACAGTGACTCCTATCACTGGAACACTGTTCTCCATCCATTCATTAATGGGAAATAGGCAGTTTTAGTTTTTAATTTAGTAGACCTGCTTAGAAAAAGTACTTGGAGTTAAATTCATCACTTAACATTTAAACTCATCATTTAAAACTAGCAACAACTCTGAACTTTGATGATGGGAAGATGAAAACAACTGCAATGGTTGGAGCAGTAGGTGCCCCTGCTCAGGGTGAGAGTCACCACGAGCAGTCCAAGCTCCCTCCTTCTCCCTTGCCCTTTTGCAATGAGGCTACTCCCTAAACAAGCAATATTTTATCACTACAAGTGAGTTTTTTCTCTTTTTTAAAAAAGAAAACATTTATTAAAATTTATAAAGAATAATTATAATTTCTCTAAAGTCGTTTCAAGTCTCCCAACTCTAATTATTTGTGGCCTGCTTAAACCAACTCATCGTTCCTTGGGGGTGTCACGTGCCCTGGTTTGAGGATGCTGAGCTGCCTCAACAGAATTAGACCCTTTGTTTATTACCTACCCAAATTAATGAGACTGTAGCATAGGTTCAAGGCTGGTTTTAAATTCTGGAGGCTCTTGTTGGTTGTTTTTCTTTCTTTTATGAGAGGATGCTTGAGTCAAGGAAGGGCTGGACATCCTCTCCCCCCTAGACCCCTGGAAGACTCTTTCTCTATTTTTACAGGACCTGTCAATGCAGCCTCATTCCAAAGAAACCTCAAATGCTTCACATTACTCTGAAGTGATGCAGAAGAAACTCACTGTTTACTGAAACCTCCCAGTTGTTTTTGTCTCATCCTTTTCTTGAGCGACTTAAGCACCTATAACAAGAATTTCTTCAAGCCTCTTCTCCATCATGAGCTTAATCTCAAAGCAAGAGATGAAGAAGAGATTTGGGTCAAGCCCTGCCAGTATTACGCTCATTCAATCAGAGCACAAAGATCAGCAGCGTGGCACAGTTGAGCTAATTCATCCCTCACCAAAGCAGGAGAGGCTCTCTGGGAATTAACTATCAAATACATAAACTCCATAAAATAAACCTGAGCTGCAAAGCTTCACGCAGCTTAATTGAACAAACTCAAACAACAACACAGCTGAAGTCATCTCTCCCATCTCACAGGCAAGCCTCGAGTAGGAGAAGAAACCACATTTCATGCGTAGATTATTGGTTGTGAAACATTCCCTCCCTTTCATGCTGGAGCCTTTCCAGGGATTCAATTTAATTCTCACTGACGTCAGACAGAGCCTTTCCTCTCCTTCAGTGAGAGCTGACTCTGGCTCCCCCTCAGCTCAGGAATTGTGAAGAACAGCACTTGGATTGGTCCCTGGAGCCACATCTGGAGCCTGGTGGGATGGTGGCATGGTGTCAGGGCACCCTCCACACCACTGCTCTTTGTCCTGGTGCTTCCTGGGAACAATCCATTTTGACTATATCAGACCTACCTGGAGAGGTTTTTCTTGGTTTCCAGTAGAATCATAGCTTTAGGTATAGAATTGTGGAATGGTTTAGGTTGGAAGGGACCTTAAAGCTCGTCTCATTCCACTCCCTGCCATGGGCAGGGACACCTTCCACTATCCCAGGTTGTTCCAAGCCCTGTCCAACCTGGCTTTGGACACTTCCAGGCATGGGGCAGCCACAGCTTCTCTGGGTAACCTGTGCCAGGGTCTCCCCACCCTCACAGGGAACAATTCCTTCCCAGTATCTAATCTAAACCTGCCTCCAGCCAGTTTAAGAGGTTGAGAGAGATCATCCAGTCCAACCCCCTGCTCAAGCAGGGTCACCCAGAGCAGGTTGCACAGGATCATGTCCAAGTGGGTTTTGAATGTCTCTAGAGAAGGATTCTCCACACCCTCTCTCTACAGCCTGTTCCAATGCTCTGCCACCCTCACAGTAAAGAAGTTTTTTCTCACATTCAGCAGAACTGCCAGGGTTAAATCTCCGGCCCCAGTGCCCCAGTGCAGACTCAGCCTCTCCTACACACTGTGAGACTATAATCCTGCACAGACACACCCAGATCTTGGCTGGGGAGATGCCTGGAAATACACACACATGTCCCTGGACATAGAGAAGGCTGGAGAACTCTAAACCTTGGGGATTCACTGGTGATGTGCTTCCCTTAACATTAGACCTTTTCCATCATATTCTTTCCCGAGGAGTCTGTCCCACCTCTGGGCCTCAGAACACAGGGCCATGTGCCCTGACAGTGGGAGGTCAAATATTGATCCCCCTGGTTCTCCCTTCTCGCAGTTGTATTTTTGGCTGTTTATTTTCTGCTTTTATCAGCTCCTGCTCTCATGGCTCTGCGAGTGCTCTCCTGTTATTTACTGTCACGAGGAGAAGAAGAAAAAGCAAAGGAAGCAATTTTCACTCACTAATAACTTTCCCCCATCATGGACATAATCCTTGACTTTTTTTTGACAAGTAGGGGCCAAATTATTGGCTGATACAGGATCATAAACCTCCACAGACTTCAGAGAAGTTGCAGCAATTCACACTGGCTGAAAATCTGCCTGGAAACCTTTGTAGCTAATTTGGTGAAAAGCAGAGGTTTCAACAAGTGAGAAATGGCAGATGCTGCAAACCAAAGTTGTTATTGCCCTTTAGTACTGTTGGTCACCAAATCACAGATCTCTGCTTTCAGAAACCATCCAAAATTGGAGGGAAACAGCTCAAAGATTGATTCCAACCATTCCCCAGCACTGCCAATGCTACCACTGATACATGTCCCCAAGTACCACATCCACATGCCTTTGAAATCCTTCCAGGGATGGGGACTCCAACACTGCCCTGGGCAGCTGTGTCAGGGCTGGATGGCCCTTTCCAAGAAGAAATTTTCCCAATATTCAACCTCTACCTCCCCTGGCACAACTTGAGGCTGTTTCTTTTCATCCTATCCCTTGTTCCCTTGGAGCAGAGCCTGACTCCCACCTGGCTCCACCCTCCTGTCAGGGAGTTGCAGAGAGGGAGAAGGTCCCCCCTCAGCCTCCTTTTCTCCAGGCTGAGCCCATGCAGCTTCCTCAGCTGCTCCTCATCTGATGCCTAAATCGTATCCTCTTCCCAATTCCATAAACAAACAAAACCAAACAAAGCCACAGTTTGCTTATTAGAACTGGTTTGTGGTGAGTAACCTCTAAGACAATTTAGAACACAACCCATTAGGAGAAGACTCAATTCCACCTAACAGAGTATCTAAACACAAGAGAAAATGCTCAGAGTGCCAGTTTTTATCTCAGTAGTAGGAACACAAAGAAAGAAGATAAAGCAGCACAAATTTTTTCACACTTTCTGCTCTTGGCCTGCTGAGCAGAAGCAGCAAATAAGCTGCTGGCACTTCAAGTGTTGGGGTCACCAGGAGTTCTCCCAAGAACCATCCAGCTCCCCTTGCTGATGTCATCACACCTGACTGTGCAGCCTTGGTATCTTATAGTGCAGGTGAAAAAACAATGCCCAACTGATAGCTTTGCACTGAACACACAGAATCAGGGAATCACAGAATCGTTAGGGTTGGAAAAGACCTTTAAGATCATCAAGTCCAATCATCAACCAGCATTCAGCCACATCACTGCCTGGTGCACGGTGTGAGGACACGGTGCCTGACACTGGTTTTGGGGCTGCTGGAAAGCTGTTGTGGTTCACACCTTTCCAAGGGGCTCCATGTGCTGTCCCCAGCTACCCAGCCAGCAGAGTCCCAGCAGAGCTGGGGGTGGGGAGATGGAAAGGCAGGAATGAGGCAGCACCTGTCACGGTGCATGAGTCACACCAGCCTCTTCCAGGAAGTAAGAGGAGTTTCCATGGCTGGCAGTTCAAAATAAATGCCTTCTTCACTGATGAAACAACAAATGTGTGCAGCAGTTACCTGGGACAAACGTGGTCCTCCAGTGCTGCCCTGCAAAGCCCACTCTGGTACTCAAAACCCTTTGAGAAACAACTCCACAAACCAGAATTCTGAGTTTCTGTTGTTGTTTCTTACTATAAAGAATTCAAACCACTCAAAAACTACTGCAGGGTTCTACTAAGAGCAATGACTCACCAGCAGCTGCTCAGCAGTCGAGATTTTTTGGAGATGAGAGGCTGCTCAAGTCCCTCCTGGATGGAGACCTTCAGCATCCAGCCTGGAGAAGCACCGTGGCTTCCAGGGTCAGCCCATCCACTGGATGCCTCACATGTATTTGCTAAGCAGAGTCTTCTTCTCACAACCCACCAGGTCAAATTCCAGCTTTCCACAGAAGGACAATGTTCCTTCACTCCATTTTTCTAAAGAATGACCAATAAGTCTCTCATTACCCAGCCAAGGGGAAAGGTGACAAGGCAGGCTTGGAAACATCCACATTCATGCTACAGAATAAGGGAACTGCCAATTTAACCCCATGGAAATATTGATGCTCAAAAAAAAAAAAAAAAAGGCACACATTTATTCTGTCCTAGTTGATGGAATGTCATTACTGAGGGATGACAGTACCAAGCTGAGCAGGGGGAAGTGGGCAACGCTTTGTACCCACACAGCAACCTCCAAACCATCACCAAATGGCCAGAACTCAGGCATTCAGTCTGTCCTGGGGAGGAAAATTAAGTGCTGTCATTTAGGCTCTGCAGCTTTTGCCTCAGTCTAATACCTTAATCTTCTTTTCTGAAGACCAGCTCCTAATTTTTAATTATGTCTCCATTTTTTTGCCCTGATTTTTTCTGTCCCAAAGAGCCTCTTCACTGGGAGTGTTTGGGCGGTCTCAGCAGTGTGAGGCTCATGGAGGTCACAGGGCTCATCACAGGTCATCACTGTTCTCCCACAACCGACATTGTGACGGGGAAAGCTCCTCAGATCCTCCAGCTGTGTTATCCCTTGGCCTCTCTATCTCAAACTCCATTTTCTTCCCTGGCTGTACCAGTAAAACATGAAACATCAGAAAGTCTCTCACACCTGCTGCTTTCCACAGGTGTTCATATGGTCCCTCCACCACCTCAGCTTGACATCCATGTTGCTGATCCCTCCATTCTTCAGAACTGAATCTGCAATAAGAAAGAGCAACCTCAGCATTAAGGCACTAAATTGGCTCTCCAGTTTGTTCACAATATTGTTGTTTACAAGAGTAAAAGTAAAAATCCAAATAAACAAAGGAAGAAACCCAAGCAAGCAGAAGGAATGAATGACCCCTGGTTTCCCTGAGTTCTCCAGCCTCCATCAGAACCAAACTTCATCACCAATTAATAATTATTAACTATCTTCTTAATAATAGCTTCTAATTAATAATACTTATTAACTATCTTTGCTATTTTCAGGCTGCACACAATTCCTTGTTTGAGTTTTATTAAGGATGAAAGACCAACATGGGAACTGTTTTAGCATACAGAATATATGGCATCTTTCCATCCCTCATCAAGCAAATTAAGAGTTTGATGACAAATTCCCCAATTAAATGGGAGCAACTCAATTGACTTCAGTGGAGTTCCACTGCCTTACTCCTGCTAATTCCATTAAGCAGCCTTTGGATGACATTTATATAGACAGACTTCAGCCTCTCTCCTGTAATCTGGATATATGAGTGTCCCAAAAAGCCAGTATATAATTTCAGGGGGTAAATAATGCTGTGTTTCTCTCCTCAGCAAATTTGGCACCTTCTAAAGGCCACTGCTGTGCAGCAGCCAGGTCTACTCCTTATTTTAAACAGATTTTTTAACAGTAGAACACATGAACTTTGAGCTATCAAACAATATTTTTCTTAAAAAGAAAAAAGACAAGAATACACCTATTGCATTTTAAAGTACATTTTTCAAGCTGTAAGGCTGGGACAATAGAATTTAAGTTATTTTCACTTTAAAACGAATCACCTCTGCTGTGGGAGGCAGTGTCCTGGTGTGGGATGCCCGGAGCAAGGTGGAGAATATTCCCAGCCTTGTCTGACCTTGCATCAGTAGCACAGACAAACCCCTGCACTGCATTTTTTTGGTTGTTTGGGTTGTTTTTCTCACTGTGCCACAGAGGCTTTTCCAGTTAAGCCATCAAGGCTCCACAGATACTCCCTGTTGGGATGGGGCTGGGAATTGTCCTCCTGGACACCCACCCCACCCATGGCTCCTCCTCAGCCTTTCATCCTGAGAGAAATCCTGAACATTCAGGGTGAAACAGTGCACAGGGAGGGTCCCCAGGGCCATGTGTGACGGGTCCCTGTGGCCAAAAGGGAGCCTAAAGTGCACAGGAACACTGGGAGCACCAGAGGCACCTGTGGCTGTGCTGTGGAGGAGGGTTTAAAGGAGCATTTGATGTTAGGGGATATATTTGGAGTATCAGAGATAACACTCATTTATTGATGTACACGGGTTTTCCAACTCCCTGGGCTGGTGGATAAGGCACAGACTCGCTCCATTTCCATGTATTTCTTGCATATGTAATGTACAATAATTATATCTGTATTTATAAACATCCCTCAGGGTGAGTTTCTTTTGCTTTATGCCAGGACAGAGAAGTCCCAGTGTTGTTGGAGCTGGTGGTTCCCAGCACAACACACCACTGAAATGCTTTTTGTCCATTCTTTGCTCTCACATGGATCCTGCTGGGGCTGGAGCTCACAGCTCCCCACTGGCTGCCCCAGATATCCTGGGAGTTCTGCTTGATAACCTAAAATCTGCCTTGCTTTCCCCTTCCACTGCAGCTGCTTCTTTCTAGCAACCTCCCAAGCAGAATAAATAGATCTGTTACTAATTTGCAATAAGACTTTTTAACTTCATTAAGCAGAAACTAAATTATGTGGGTTTCACTTGAAATCCATTGGATTAATCCATACAAGTTTAAGCCATTATAGAGTCATCCTAAAAATTACATTATTTGTAAAAATTACACTGAGATACCTCCAAATTCAGTGATGACCTAAACTGAACAAACTCATGGAAAACCTCATCCTGCCATGGATGCAAAAACCAGCATCATCTCTAAAATCTGGAATTCTTGCTGGAAGCTGAGCATCCCATGGACAAGAACCCAGGCCCAGCCTGAACCCACCTGATGTACAGGGTGTATTTGAGGTCACTTAATCTCTTGGGTGTTTTGCAGCCCTGAGAACAAGAGTAAAGGAGCAGATCCGGGGGTGAGGGGGATGGGGCAGGCACCTTCTGCATCACTGCTGCAGGAAAACACTAAGGGAACCTTAAAGAAAAAAAAAAAAAAACCTGCTCAGGAAAAAAAAACCTCCCTCCCTTCCTCCATAACTTAATTCAGCCCATTTCCCAGCTGGGCAGTGGCAGCTCCTGGTTATGCTCACAGGGGCAGCTCCATCCTCCTCCTCCCCATGCCCAAACACCCTGTCAGCATCACTCTGCTTGAGCAGTGAAGCTTCTCAGAGTTTGTCCTCAAGGACCAATAAATATCTTCACCCTGCTGGAGTGGCTGTGCAGAGCTGGAGGATGCTCCAGCCCAGCTGAAACATGTCGGGTGTATTCCCATGGATGTCCTTTCCAGCTGGCCCCTGCCTGCAGGAATTCCTCACTCCAGAGATGGATTTTCTCCTTAAAATGAGAGCAGTGTAGTGACTTGAACAGCAAATGCACCCTAGGGGCTGCAAAGAACTCCCCCTCCACACATGCTGGGCAAAGCAAAGCTGCCCATAAATCACAGAAAAATCAGATCACAGAATAAAATGCAGCTTTTCTGGCTGTATTCAGCCAGCACAGTAAAGGGGTATTGGGATGGATGAACTACTTCTATTGCTCTTCTGTAATATTGGTTCAAACCTGGGACCAGGGAGAGCAAGATCCCAAGGTTGGCACAGGCAGCACCGGGCTCTGCAGGCAGAACAAAAGTAGAAGCCGAAAACCCCACAAGTATCCCCATGAAGAGCATCAGACCTGCATGGGCCAGGTGATCCACTGATGCCATTCCTAATATCAGGAATCAGAGCAAGGGTAGATCCCCGTGGCCTGGTTGCAGAGCCCGGGAGCTGATCCCGGATCCCAGCTCCTCATCACCAACTTCATCCAACACTGACACGAGTTTGGATTCAGGGCAAGCAAAACATGTGGCCAGTTTAACTCCAAACCTCAAATGAAGATTTACATGGAAGAAATTCCACTGTTATTAATAACTTTTTTGCATACTGAGGAGGAAGCCTTGAAGACATGCTGTTTCCACAGAAACTGAAGTGCTGGCAGGGGCTGGAGGTGGGATTCTCCCGAGCACAGGCACGACCTCAGGCAGTTCTGCTGAGAGACCTGAGCTGGCCCAAAAGCAACCTACCTTCTCCTTTTATATCAGTAAACACAAATGGATTCATATCAGTCAAACAGAGAGATGAAGAGGGTGGAATGAAATGTTACCTACACTGAAAAAAACCTTAAATGTTCTTCCTGTGTGTTTAACTACAGAGATTGCAGCTCCTAGCATCTCTGGGCTAAAAAAGGCTGATACCTGTGGGCTGCAGCTGGTGTCAGCATCTCACTAATTTCAGTTTTAACACTTCAGCTCTTCTGTTTCACTTTATTTCCACACATATGTATCAACCCCATGAAGATAAGCAGGAGCAGCTCCTGTGCTGGGACCACGTAGATCAAGATATGCAACTCCAAGGAAATCTGGATGTTTCCCCTCAATCCACACAGAGTTGCAGCATCCCAGGATGCTGAAGAATTTGGGAAAACCACACATGCTGGCACAAAGGAGCTCTTCTCCCTAGAAAAACACCCTATGGTCACCAAGGAGAAGAGACAGAGTCCCACAGGAGCCTGGCAGTGAGACAGGGATGGCATGGGAGGGACAGAGTGAAACCCTTTCAGAGACAGGAGAATGAGCCCTTGGGCATTAATTTATTCAGGAAATACTTCTGGAGCCTCTTGGTATATTGAAATTCAGTAAATGGTTAGCAGTATTGCTAATCACTTCCACCAGGAATTTAATTTAGTGCAGAGTGGAGACAATCTCTTTTTCCACGCTCTGCTCTGGCCACACTTGTCACCATATTTTATTTTTAAGCGAGTTTAATTTCTCTTATGTCCAAATTATCTAAGGAGAGATGAACAGAGAGAAAGGGGAGGGAAGGCTTTCCTCAAAATCCACTGAGGGAGCCCTGGTGCTGGGGTGGGAACACAGCAGAGGGAAGGAGGCAGGAGCAGGACCAGGCTCCTGCCCTGAACAGCATCACTGCACATGTGTACCCTGAGGGAAGACCATGAAATATTGATTTCCATCCACAGATCTTCCACGTTCCTGGAATGTTAAGTTTTACTAACAATTTTGGAAGCTACAAGCTTCTGGTTTATACCCTACAGCACAAAGGGCTTGTTCTATTTTAATTCCATGCAGAGAGGCCACAGAAAACTCATTTTAACAAACCACTGGCCAAAGCACCTCAGGACAAGGACAATGACATTCCTCCAAGGCATGTCTGAATCCTGCAGGACTTAGAAAGAGAGGAAGGTGCTGACGCATTCCCAATTCCTGGAACAGCTGTGAAGGTGTCACCCGTGGACCCACCACCTCCTCATGATGGATTAACCAATCTGAAATCTCACATTTTCTGCTTTGTTTCACATAAATTTGCCACTTGTGCAAATAGGCTGAGAAGAAGTAAGCTCAGGATTGACTTCTTGAATAACAGCAGATGTGAAAGCTATGACTACTAAAGCCTAATTTTTAAATTTAATTCCAATTTTAAAACAGACTCCAGCCCTCCCTCTAGTTAGGAAGAGAGAGGACAAACAGCCCTGGCCCACATCCATTAAGCATCACTGTTCCCTGGGTGTAAATGAGTATGATCTGACTCTGCATCATCTCACACATTTCCCCTGAGATGCCAAAGCCAGGCCCTCAACATATCTTTTAAATCAATGATTCTTTCAGCAAACAGTGTCATCTTTGTGACAGCTGAAGCAAATTCCAAGGAATTATTCAAAGGAGAAGGAGGCTCCTGCACTGTGAAGAACACACGTGGAACAAGCCCCGACGAGGGCCCTCAGGAACACAGCTTGTCTTGCTGCAACATATGTTCCCCTGCTTTGTATTGTATTAGTGAATTAAAAAAGTCAAAATCATTTAAGAAAAATATTCAGAATTGTGGTGCTTTGACGTGAGGCTCTGGCTGCAGAACAGCTTTTCTTATTAAAGCAGGATCACAGAAAGTGGTTGTGCTTGGGCACCTGCTCCAGCAAAACTGTCCTCCAACTGTGGGAGACTTCTGGGGAAAAAAAGAGTTGGTAAATCCATTTTGGGTCCTCCAGAGCTGCTGTGAGGAACAGGGCAGGACTGCCATGGGGCAGCCTCTGCATCCCAATCTCCTGCTGGAAAAGCCCAGCAACCTGGTCTAGTAGAAGGTGTCCCTGCCCATGGCAGAGGGTGGAATGAGATTTGAAGTCCCTCCCAACCCAAACTAGTCTGGGATTCTGGGATTCCATGAAAACCTGATTTGTTGCTGTCACTGATCCTGCTGAGCAACCCCTCATCCAGCAGCTTTTACATCTTTTGTGCAAATCCAGCTGGAAATACTTGTCAGCTCTTATATACCAGATGTAAAGGATGTTTGTCATACATTTAATTTCTCTGTCTGTATGTTGGCCAGAACCTCCAAGACATATTTTTATGAACAGATATTTGTTGGATATCAGGAAAAATTCCTTCACTGAGAGCATGGTTAAGCACTGGAAGAGGCTGCGCAGGGATGTGGTGGAGTCACCACTCCTGGAAGTATTCAAAAAACAACTGGGCGTGGCACTTTGTGATATGGTTTAGTGGGTATGGGGGTGTTTGGTTGAAGGTTGGACTTGATCATCTTGGAGATCTTTTCCAACCTCAATGATTCTGTGATATCATACCACCCTTTGGGGAGGAAAGGACTCAAAACTCAAATTACTGTAAATTCTCCAGGTGACTGTATGGAAGAGGAATCCTGTGGTCAGGACATGGATGGAGGCAAGAGTTTTGCATTTCATGCTTGACTCCAGCATAGACTGACTCAGAGCAGCACCAGAACCCATCCCCTCTCCATGACTGTCAAATGGGGATGGACATGTGCCCTCAGACAACCACTGTGTCACCAGAACAGGCCTCTCTCCACATAGATATTTATGTTTCAAACTCATTCATATTTTTAATGCCAGTGACCACACCAACACAATGTGATGCTTAAGGCTGGGCTTAGATGGGCTGGACTGCTTGTCTGGAGCACCCCCAGGCCTGGGTTACTGTCCCAGCAAACCACTGGGGATGGGAAGGAAAAAACGATGCAGCATGAGCCCTTGGTCCTGCTGGGAGCATCCCCAGGAGGCATTTTCAGGGGATGGGAGAATTTCAGCTAAACTTTTATTACAGCAGGATGAATGTTCCTTCACAAAATTGGCCCCCATTATGCTAATTAAATTTGAAGAGTTCATTAGGTAAATGGTAATTGCAATAACATGCTCTAAAGAAATGATGAACCACAAAGCCTGAGCTCAGGAAAATCACTGATCCCCTTTCCAAGATAACCTTCAAGCAGCTGTGTGAGGATTAACACAAGGAAACAGCATTTCCAAAACATGAGCTTTCTAGACCAACTGCTCATTAACAATGAGCACATTGCAGGTTTCTTTCCCACTTTGGATGGTTTACTTTCAGAGAATCATTGAATCATTGAGGTTGGAAAAGATCTTCAAGATCGTCAAGTCCAGCCTTTGATTGTATACCCCCATGCCCACTAAACCATAACACAAAGTGCCACATCTAGTTGTTTTTTTGAACACCCCCAGGGGTGGTGACTCCAGCACATCCCTGGGCAGCCCCTTCCAAGCTTACTCACTCTTTCAGTGAAGAAACTGTCCCTAATATACAACCTGAACCTCCTCTGGCAGATGCTAACTCAGCAACACTGAGTCCCAGCCCTCCTCCACCAGCACTACCACTGTACCAACACCAGCCAGCTTTGGGTTTATTATATTTCTTTTTGGAAAAAATTAGCAGCAAAAAGGGGCTCTAAATTCTCCTCAGCACTTTCTCTTCTCCAGGTGAACACCCCCAGCTCTCCCAGCCTGTCTCCAGAGCAGAGGGGCTCCAGCCCTGGGAGCATCTCCATGACCTCCTCTGCCCTTGCTCCAGCAGCAAAATGTCCTTCTACTGTTGGACCCCAGAGCTGGAGGCAGCACTGCAGGTGGGGTCTCACCTGAGATCCCACCATTGCTGACATTTTTTCCCTCTAACTGTTGCCACACAGGTATGAAAACTGCATCCACCAAAACTATTTGGAGTTAGCCAAGGGCACAGGAATGTCAGGACTTGTGGCACAGCTGGATACATCTGAGCACGTAGCCAGGCAGGCAGAACAGCACTGGCATCACTGGCATCACTGGCCAGAAGCAAAAGACAATTCAAAGGTATAAAACCAATTATTAAGAATTAAGAATAAAACCAATTATTAAAAGACTTGAAACAAAACCTGATATTCTAAAAAAAAAAAAAAAAAAGAACAAAAACCTGAGATAGGACAAGTTACAATAAAAACAGCTCAGGGGAAACATGTCTTTGGAACCACATCCTGCACATTGAGCCCTTAGAAAACATCAGGAATATTCACCTTGGTTACAAATAATTTGCAAGTTTAGAGACAAGGTTTCTTACTGTGAGCTCATCTTTTCTTCAGTGCTAAATGAGATAATTCTAAGCTCTAAAAGCTGGCAGAAAATAGGTATTAATGACTTTTCTCCTCTTTGCTTCACAAATACCCATGAAGGCGTAAAAGCAGTTTTGGAGCTGCCATTATCTATTGTTTCCCTTGGCTGTGCACTCAGGGTTAATTAATTCCCAAATGGTGGCATTCCATAAGCACAGGCACCAAGTAGCTTGGTCACAAAGGTGCCATCTTTGTAAATTCAGTCAAAAATATAGTGGTGGGAAAAAGCCTATTCTGTTATTTTAACCTCTCTTGCGTAAGTTGCCATTTGCTGCCACCACACTTATGCAAAATGATTTCAGCTAATCAATATAATGGCTGTGTCAAGAATGAGTTGAATTTCCTGTAATGAAATTGCTGCTTTTCCAATCTCTCTGGAACGTGTGGGGTGGAAACACTGCTGATTGTGGTGAAGTCCTCATGAGGAGCTCTGACAAGGAGTCCACTTCTTGTCCTAGTGCAGCAAACGCAGATTGAATGTAAATAAAAGAATAAATAAGAGCAATTTTCTGATCAAGGTAGTCTGGGGTTATGTGGTGTGATGGTGATAGTGAGCAGCTCAGTGGGTTCCAAACCCCTGTATGAGCTCCAGATGCCAACAAGGACATGGTGGCCAAGATGGTTTGCCTGGTCAGAACACCTCACCTGGGATGTCATGAGTTAGTGGGACTCAGCTCCTGGCTGGGGCAAAGTGTAGAGGTAACCTCCACATCTGGGACATGTCTCAGGACTCATTTTTCCACAGAAAAGGTGTTCAAGCATTGGAAGGGGCTGCCCAGGTAGGTGGTGGAGTCCCCATCCCTGGAAGTGTCCAAGGAACAACTGGAGGTGGCACTCAGTGGTCTGAGCTGGATGAGAAGCTGGGGATCAGGCACAAGTTGGACTCAACAGTCTGGGAGAGCTTTTCCAACAATAATGAATCTGTGACACTGTGATGTTGCACAAGTGTCCCATCTGTGCCCTCTGTGTCACTGCTTTCCCTGCCATCAGCTACGGACTTTGCCATGAATCCATGACTGTTCCTTGATACAACAACTGCTTCCTACAGGGTTGGAGCCTGCAGCCAATCCCAGCCCCAGCCCCGTGGGGAAGGGGATCTCAGCCAGGCAGAGCAACCTGCCTTCCCCTGCCCCTCTGCTCCCAGGGAGTCTGCACAGAGAAGGAAAAGCTCTCCTGTATTAAAAGCCACCCAGATTGATACAACAGATCTCTACAGCAGGTACAGAAAGCTTTGAATTAAGGCTGAATCCATCACCCAACTGCAGCTGCATTTAATTCATTTATTCAATTTAATTCCTCCCCTAACTGCAGCTGAATTCTACTGTTTTATTCCAGCTATTTCCTACAGCAGACAAAAGAAGTCCTGACCAGTAAAGACACAAAGCCAACTTGCTGGAGTGGTTTTCCTCTCACACACTCCTGCAAAGCTGACTCTTCCTATGAAGCCCCAGGAAGCACATGGCTGAGCCTGCTCCTGAGAGACTTTGGCTATTCTTAGCTGAGCGGAAGGAAAAGCTCTGTCACAACATGGAATGGGGAATAAAAGAGCTAAAAAAGGAGCTGTGGATGACTTCACTCCCAGTTTGCTTAACAAGTTCATATTAATCTTGCAAAAATATTTATTTTCTTTCTTGGACTATCGATTCAAAAGAATTGAATCAATAACAAAAATAATCAAATAAAATTAAACTTAATCAACTATCTGGAATCCGGGAAAGAGGTATTTCAGGGAGGAGGGCTGAAATCCATAGTTACTGGATCTTACAGATTTGACATCCTACTGCAGACAGAGGTTTGCAAATCTGGACACGCAGAGATGTTTCTGTGTGATTTCCCTGGAGAAGCAGCATCATACAATGTGAGGACGGGAACTTTGGGATGACCAGATCCATCCCTCCTCCACCAGGACACCACCTCCACCCTGCCCCACTGATTGCAGCATTCCATGGGTGCATCCCAGGCTGATGTTTAATAGAATCACAGCATCCTCAAGGTTGGGAAAGACCTGTAAAACCATTAAGTCTGACCAGATTTGCTGATGTTTGTGCAAAACACAGAGCACAGACCTTCCTTGGTGTCCCCAGAAGCTGTGTCCTGCATGATCCCACACATCAGCCCTGGCACCCCCCACCTTGGCCATGACTAGAGCTGGAGATAAAACTCCTCAAAGCCTTCCTGAAGGCTGGATGTCACCCACCACATCCAGGTGCCTGCACCCAGCTTGGGGTAATGGATGTGTAGGAAACTGTGAGTAACAGCGAGTTGTTCCTGTGACACCTCCAAGCAGAGCTGCAGGAGGTGCCTGGGATGCCAGTTCTCATTCCTTTATTGGTGCTCCAGCCCGGTCAATAGTTGCTGTAGCTCCAGCCATCCTTCACCAGGAGATCGTTAAACACATCTATCGATCTCCTCAAGATTTTCAACACAATCTAAATCCTTCCCTAACTAGGGCATGGATGTCTCTGGCTGCCCATGTCCCCATGCAGTGGATTTTGAAGCACAAAACCAGCTGCAGGGTTTGAGCAGAGGAGCAGAAGTGGCACCAAGCTTCTTCCAGAGGCAAAGCATGGGGGAAGCAGATCACCCCTTGCTTTTGGGGCACAGGGGCTGTTGTGAACAGCCCCCTCTTGTCCCAGGCTGCTCGAGCCCTTTGCTTGTAAAGAGAAAAATTGCAATTAAAATAATCCAACCAATGTCTGGAATCTTGAGCCACACTGACCTCAGAACCATTAGCACAGACATTCCAGAAGGCCCTGATCTTACAGTGGCACCAAGCACTGACCCCACCAACATCAAACCACAAGTGTCCCCCAGCTCTCCCTAGGACAACTTTGGTCAAGCTCCTCCCAAGGAGGAACCCCCAGCTCTGCTGCATGTCCTGTTCCCAAATTTCCCCACATTTCATTTTCCAGTCCCAAACAATGGAGCACAAAAATTCCCTCCAACTATTAATAAACCCACTGAACTATCACCACGAGCAGCAGCTAAAAATAGGCACTGCTGAAACAGAACCGGATAGACCAAGATTAACTAAAGCTCAGGATCCATTCCTAACTAATTTTCACCCTCATTTTGAAACAGAGGAACGAGAAAAGGGTTATTTAACATGCAGGGTTCCCCAGGCAGCAGAGCTGTGGTGCTCCGTGGTTGCTCTGCAGGACATGTGCAGCCTCTGCAGGGGCCAGGGCAGCTTCAGCCCCTGGATGGGATGAGTTTGCTCGGTTGGTTTGAGCCATGGACAACACACCAGGCCTGCAATTCTTCATCCTCTGACAGCTCTCAGTTCCTGTTAAGGTGACTGAAAGGGTTTTTACCCTTTGCCTGATGAGGTTGAATTGAGCTGCTGAACTCTTCACTACCAGTGCAGGTTGGGCTTTTCTAAGATTTCCCACCTCTACTTTCTATAGCACAATTAATGCCTTGGACAGCTCCTGAGCATGATATGCAAGCTGAAAAAAGAGACACTGGAAAGAAAAATCACATCCATGACAGCACAAGGCTGATCATAGAATTATAGAATAGAATCACAGAATTGTTTAGGTTGGAAAACATCTCCAAGATCATAGAGTCCAACCTGTGACCAATCCCACCTTGTCAACCAGACCAGAGCACTGGTCCATTCATTCCTTGGATGATTCCCAAGGACATCCCTGCTCGGAGCTAGGCACTGCTGCCCATCCTGCCTGGACTTTCCACTCTCAGCAGAGAGTAATATGGGCACCAGCACATGTGACTGAGCTCTTACCTGGAGAATCTTTGCCCTTTGATTTCTGACTTGGAGTCTCCTTGTGGAGCTCACATTCCCTCAGCAGGTTTTGGATAATCTGCTCCGAGGGAAGCAGCTGCACGTGAGCAGCAGTGTAGGAGCAAGTGGTGATTGGCTCTGCCCTGAACCTCTAACCACCTTAGACATAGAAATTGTTAGTCAAATGTGAATAATTAACAGAGAAGTGATTAACGGAAAAGTAATTTTCATGGAAAACAACAGAAAAAAAGACCCCAGCTGGGCCCAATAAGGATGAACATCTCAAAGACATTGAGACAATGGACAGACAGGAAAAGAGGCTTAGTAATTCCCACCTTGCAAATTTTCCAGCAAACAATACAAAAAGCTTCTCATGAGAACAGAGGAGGACAGAGAGACACAACACCAGAGACTTCCTCACCTTAACAGCTCTGTGAGATGAGTTAGAGATGCACCTACCCAAGAACCCCCCATTCCCCAACCCACTCCCCCCTTCCTTTCCAAGAGGCACAAACCAGTTGCAGAAAAATCAGTTGCAGAAGTCTGCAGCCAAAAGTTGAAATAAACCCAAATCAAATATTGGGGATAATAAAAAATCCTCCCTTAACTTTTTCTACCTCCTCACACATCACATGTACCCTCTTATGTTGGTGACAGCTCTGCTCAAAACAGCCACTTCTCAAGGATCAAAAATAGGCCACACTTGAAAATGTCTTAGTTAATAGCAATTTAAACATGATCTTGCTCCTGGTGCAAATGCAATTAAATACTGTCAAAAATATGTTAACTGGTGGTGAGCGACTCTGGGGAAGAGCTCACATTTCCAAACATAACCTATTTTCTGAGTCTAGACATGCCAGATGTGGCCTTTGGTTCCTCATTGAGTTATTTTATGCTGTTCAGACATTGCAATGATGTATTGCAGCATCTGTGACAAGCTCCAATAGATGAGCTCAGTGAAATTCCTGGACTCTCCACATGATTTATAAATATTAGCAAGGGTCTGTTAAGTGATTTACTCTCATCCAACCTGCCACTCACAGCTGATCTCTGCATCCCCAATGATCTGTTTTTCAGGGAAAAGGCTGCTCTCTCCATCCTGTTGATTGGCCCCACAGCACAGAATCATAGAATATCCTAAGCTGGAAGGGATCCACAGGGATCATCAAAGTCCAACTCCAGCATCGCCCAGTAAAAAAGAAATAAAATGAAAAGTAACATTCTGGGTATGCAAGAGTCTGGAATTTATTTGTGCAGAAATGTGAGTGAGAAAGAGTAGAGAACGATGTGATACCATCATCAAACAGAGATGGGTTTGAATATTCCAAATGCTATTCCTCAAATACTCCAATTAGAGACCAGAATTGCCTTGAAAAGACAATAAGTTCTACAAAGTCCCAGCTCAAAGATGTTTAATTAAGTTGGGTAGGAAAAACTTATGCCAGGTTCTTTGTGCTTTGCTGATTTGGGGACTTCTGTTTTCCACAGCCTGTCCCGCCCAGGCATCCATCCCCTGCAGCCTCCCCCAGTCCAACCCCAGCCCCACCTCAGGCAGGTGTTGCTCTGAGAAGACATTTACACTCTGCCCAGCACAGAAGTGTCTCCCTCTCCCGGAGATATGAAAGATCCAGAAATAGATTTGACTAAAAAATAAAATAACCCTCCACAAGCTTGGGAAGCAGTAATGACTCTCACACGGCTCCGAGCTCCACACGACCCACAGATGGGTACCATGGGGACTGCCAGCACCCACTGGCTTCTCCTCAATCCTGTATCCCCCCCTATTTTTGTTTTCAGGAAGTTTCCATCTATCCTCATACGTGTCAGAAGGGTCTGGAAAGACCAAAATAAGTTGGACAACTCCTGGGGAGGCTGCAAACAACTCTTCTGTCAGGGAGTTGCAGAGTGAGAAAGTGCCACTGAGCTTCCTTTTCTCCAGGCTGAGCCCCTCCAGCTCCCTCAGCCACTCCTGGTGCTCCAGACCTACCCCCAGCTCTGTTCCCCTCTCTGGACGCGCTCCAGCCCCTCAATGTCTTCCTCGTCCTGAGGGGCCCAGAACTGCCCCCAGGACTGGTGGTGCCCCAGTAATGCCCAGCACAGCGAATGGGCACTGCCCTAGGCCTGTGGCCACACCATGGCTGATCCAGGCCAGGACACCCTTGGCTCTCTCACCACCTGAACATGATGCTACACCTCACTTTCGTGCACCTCTGACATCAACACAAGTTTATACTTTCTCAGCAGTTGCAATAATTGGGAATTATATACTCGACTGCCCCTCCAGGCCTCCATTAGCAGTGGTTCAGGTGGTTCTGGAGAGGCAGCACAAGGAGGGGGCAGGAGCCACACCCTCCTGCAAACAGAACACACAAATAGTCCCATGGCTCTGCCTTGCCATGCTGCAGCTCCTTCATGCCTGACAATCCTTCCCAATACCATCAATAAATTATTCCTAATGAGAAATTATTTAATAGACTGAGCAGAATTTATGAGTGTCAACTGCTGGAGATAAAAACCAGGCCTGGTAAATCTGAGCCCAGATCCTGCCAAGAGCTCCTGGAGTGCTGTGCCTGCCTGGGCCCCTTGTCCCAACAGCACACTTCAAATTTGAGACAACACCTGAGCTCATGAACGGCTGCAAGAACCTCCTCATAATTTGAGCACTACAGACCAAAGTATTGACTTGTGTGCAGTAATTACACCTGTTTACAGAAATCTTCTATATAGAATTAATTGCAAGCAGAGGCCTCCAGAACTCCCCTCAGAGGCAGGGCCTGAGCTCAGGCTTCAATCAGGACCACAACACCTTCAGAGGCAAAAAATATTCTGTCTTCATTTGCTTCAAAGGTTTGTGAGGAAAACTGGAGATGTGTTATATGATTATTCCCTTTAGAAATAACTTTCCTAGAAAACACCAAAACCAGAATTAAAATGTGTTCCTTGCATTCAAAGGTAAGAAGGACAAACGTTCCTAATGGAAGGTTTCCATTCCTTTCTACCATTTTGACTAAGGTAGACCAAAATTTTGAGGGAAAACCAATTTTTTTTAAAAAAAAGCAAATCTTTCACACGATTGCTGTTGCACAGGGCATATCCCAAAACATGACCTTATCCAGGGTCATGTGAAAAACAGTGACCCTGGGGTCACTTATCAGTTTCCTTATCAGTGACCCTGGGGCAGCCCCAGGAATGCTCTCACTGTGCTGTGTTCCCGCAGCGCCTCACACAGTTTAGAAGTTACACAAACCCCAGAAAGAATCAAGAAAAACCCTTCCGTTTTATTTTTCAGAGTGGAATAAGCAGATAGATCCTGCCCAGATAAACATTTAATTACAGCTGCAGAAAATCATAAGTGAACCAGGATCCAGCTCAAGGCCTTAACACGACTCTCCCACTTTAGACACAGCAGGTCGGGACCTCATTTTCCTCTTTCTGTGATTACAAATAAATCCCCTTTTAAAAGACTGCTGGATCTGGTTTTGTTCTTCCTTTTTAATCATCCTTTTAATCTCCCCAAGTACCTCGGAGCCTGTTTGGTGCAGAGCTGGTGATAGAGGAGGACGCCACAAAAGCCACGGCAGCAGCTCAGCTTAAGGCATGGAGGGACTCTCAGCCTCTCTGCAAATCTGGGTCCTTGATAAAGAGCAGATTTATCTGCATCTGGATAGAGGACAGACTCCCTGGATGTAAATAATGCTTCCTCCACTTTTCCCCTGAATTTCCACTCAGGAGCTCTAAGTACAGCACAACTCAGCTGCCAGGGGTGAGCTCCAGGAACACAAGGGATGGGGTGAGCAGGGTTCCTGCCCTAAGCAGTCTCCTGGTGGTACACAAGGCTCCCACACACCCACTGCCCAAGAATTTAGTACCCCAGTCAAAGTCTAAACCCAGCTGACCAGCATTTCTACCTCCATCTGCTGCAGGAGCCTGGTACCAGCCCTGCACCATCCTCAGAGCTCAAGGTGAAGGACACAAGCAAACAGCACCAGTCATCCTTAGAGCTAAGCAACAACAAGGTGTGGGATGAAGACAAGAAAACAGCACCACAGTCACAGAGTGTAAACAAAAAGATTTCCTCTCCCTCCAAAAAAAGTCTTTTTAGAGTTAAGAGTGAAATATTTCTATTTGTTTTTCCCTGCCTGTTCTGCAACAAGAAGGTTCCAAAAGGCAGGATCAGATCCACTCGTTTTTCCTGCTGGGTGCCCATGGTGAATCTGCTGAAGATAATCCAAGCAGGACAGCAGCCAGGGCCAATTCTGAGCTGCAAAACACTACCAGGAGCTGGAAGGGAGAGATATCAACCCAATGGGATAAAAACTCATCCCACCACTGTCCCTTGCAATGGCACATGGCTCTGCATCCCACTGAGCCAACTGCTGCAAGGACAATGTTACAGGGGTTGCTCAAGAAAGGAAATTTCCTCAAAATTTTCCAAATTCTCCAGCAAAACCCATATGAGGGGTTCCATGTGGGCCAATATTCCCAGTGCTGTCCATGGTATAATAGGGAGCTCTCCTTGGTGTTCCTTTGGCATTAATATTGCAGGACTACACGAATTAAGGAAAATATTGCCCGGGATACTGTCACATCCTCTCTCCTTGGAGTTCCTGAAAGAAAATCCTATTTGCTCATACATTTATGATGTGATGGAGTTACAAAATAGGTCAGCCAGAAGGTTTGAAGATGCTGCCCAACCTCTCCTGCCTCTGAAACAAAACCAAGTGGATGAACCCCACTAGTACATGGTGTTTCTTTCCATCCTGGGAAGAGATGGGAATACAGCACAGCACTGTGCCTGCATGGTGTCCCAGAAAAGCCCTGGTGGAGCAGAGTCTGAGCACAGTGTCCCAGGAAAGCCCTGGATGAAGTCTGAGCATTGAGTAAGAAATCCTCACTCCTTGCCTTTTGATTTCCCTCAGTGGTGAGACGCAGACAGACTATAGATATGTATATGTATATATTTCTCATAAAACACCTTGCTGAGCATTAAGATAATGTGAAAGTCAAACACAAGAGTTTATGCCATTTTCTACAAGTCAGAGCCTGATCCTAAATTTGTGTAGGAATTCCTTGGATTTACAGGATTAAAAGCAAACAGAGAAAACGGAGTTTTTACATTCAAGTGAAAACAGCCCATGCACACAAACACACTCTCCCTCCACCACCTTGAAGGGAAGGTGGTGCTTCCTGCATGGACCTGCTGTGGAAAAAGGACCAGGAGTGGGTAATTACTACCAGTGAGACAGAACCCCACATCCTTTTTATTTTATAAACCTGGAGGGGAAATGAAAGCCTGAGGACAGCTGGAAGAAATTTAAAATCCAGGGGATGCTTCCCTTCAGCCCAAAGCTACAATCAAATGCTCTCCCTTGGGATTAAAACCCGTGCCTGGTGTTTCCAGGGATTCACCACACAGGCAGCTCTGAGATGCTTTGCAGACTGAGCACCATCTCTGAAGGGAATGATCAAGCAATTTCTGCTTATTATCTGCAGCCTTGAAAAAACAGCTGTCAGGATTCAGTTGTGACACAAGGACTGTTATGCAGACGGCAGAGAACAGGGAGCAGTTTAGAGATCTGAAAAGCATTGGAATGAGGCACATGTTGGAGAGCACCTTCTCTAGCTGCCATGTGCAGACATGGGGTTTCTATGGAGCACTGGAAACACTGCAGAGATGACACTACTTGATAGAGGGGAAGATGAAAAACTCATTCTGAGATCAGTGGCTGGCTATGTGTGAAAACCCAAGAAGTTCAGCTCCACATCTTTTTGTTCCAAGGAAAGCCACTGAAACAGGTGGGAAAGCACCCTGTGGTTCCAAACAGGTTTTATAGGCATCTCATCTGGAGTCTCTTGTGTCCAGACTGTTAATAGCAAAACATGAGATGAAATTCAATGTAGATAAATATAAAATAACACAGGTGGAAGAAAGATCCTGAAAAAGAGCTGGAGTTGAAGTCTGGGAAGGACAAGGGATGGAAGGAGCAAGGGGGGAAACTGCAGATACAAAACACACGTGCCCTGACTTCAATATGTATCACCAATTAGAGAACAAAACCACCACCTTTGGCTTCTCTTCTTACCAGCTTTTCATCTTGGCAAGCACAAGACCAGCTTTGTCACATTAGTTGAGGATTTTCACCTTTATTTGTCTAAGGCCCCTCTTACTTTCTCACAACAAACTGCATGCCCAACTTGCTCCAAAGATGGGAAAAGAGCAATTTTTTGGTTTTGGTTGTTTTTTCTTTTTTAAGCAATCAGCAGCCCTGTACCTGCCCAACAACCTGTTGACTGCCTTACTGTAAGAAAACATTAATGGACAGGCAAAGAGAAATGGAATTTTATTTGAGCTGGAAGAAAAAGAAATAAGATAACAAGGTTAGAAAGGCTCACACAACAGTGGATATATGCGCAAAACCACAGTCTGACAATTCAGGGCTTTGTAGCAAATCCTATTCTTTACAAAGGGAGGAAGATGCTTCCACCCTCTTTTCACTTAATAAACGGTCTCATGCATGACCTGTATTTAACTTCGGAGAGATCTGTCAGGCAGAACCACAAAACAAGGCTGAGACATGGAACGAGACCAGGCAGGAGCTACCAGACTGAAACGTGAAGCATTTGTCCCACAAGGATTCAGTTTTCTGGGACAAATTCAGTATTTGATTGCTTTTAGTGAAAAGTAATTACACCTGAGAAGGTTTTTTTCTTCTATTCTTTCTCTCTTCCTGAAGCTGCTGTGAGCCCACTGCAGTTTATTCCCAGGATTGTGTAACACAGGCAAGAATTTTGGGGATTTTGAGCAAGATGATCTCACCAACCCAGCAGTGGGTCAGACCTGCCTCAGGGATGTGCCCAAAGTCACTCTCCAGGGATGCTCCTTTCTCCTTTTCCAGGACTCAAAGTCTGTTTTTAAAAGGGAATAATTTTATCCTAAGTCTCTGATTGCCTTTTATGGAGATCCTACACATATTTTCCAGCAATCCTAGGCAAAATGAGGACTATTAGCAGGGCTCTGTGATGAGCTGGGGGAGTTCTTCTGCCACAAGTTCAGGTCCAAATCTTCATGCTCAGATAAGTCTCTGAGCACCCAAATGCTGGGGCTGCAAATTAAACACCACATGATGGAACAGCAGCTACAAATGGGGCTGAAGGGAACAAAAGCTGTGGGATAACAGATCAAGAGGTACTGGTTCCTTTTGTCCAGCTTCCAGAGGCTAATGCTATATAAAAGGCACTTAATTACCCACTATACTCATCATCTTCAGGGTTTCTTAGGCACCTGCTCTCTGCAGATGGACATGTGAGGAGAAATAACTGTCCTGACCACCTCCACTCAAAATATTTTGGAAAATGGACCACAGCATTCATGGAATCCTGGATATGTCCCAGCAGCAGCCACCAGTCCCCCTTTGGCATCACACCCAGAGTGTGGTGTGATACAGAATGTGCTGACAGAGACAGAGTGGCCTCGTCACTTCAGATTAAAAAAGTCATCAGATCCTCTTAGGAAGGAATGGAGAAAGGCTCATTTTAATTAGTCCTTGCTTTGCTACTGTTGATCTAAACACTGTTACTGCTTTCTAGAGATATTTTTATTGAATTCCAACTCCAGTTACAGTATAACCCAGTTTTAGCGTTGTAGAGCAATATCCCTGTGACTGATACCCTCCTGCATCCAACACCCTCCAGGAGAAGCATAAGCTGTGCTTTGCTGCAGGTCTGAGCACTCTCTAAGTAGACCAGGGTTTGTGTTTTGAGCCAGATGAGCATCTCCTGCCCACCACAGTGCAGGGGGACCTCTAGTCCTAAGGGCAGCCCACAAAGTATCTAGAGAGAGAGAATTTTGTAGTGATAGGACAAGGGAGAATTGTTTTAAATTGGCAAACCATACTTGGTGTAAGGTCTTTTCATCATAGAATCCTGGAATGGTTTGGGTTGGAAAGGACCTCAAAGCCCATCTCATTTCACCCTCACAGGAAAGGATTCCTTCCCAGTATCCCATCTAACCCAGCCCTCTGGCAGTGGGAAGTCATTTCCCCTCGTTCTGTCACTCCAGGCCCTTGTCCCAAGTTTGGCACCAGTCACTACAGAAATAGCAAAGGAGACTGTTCAAAATTTGGGGAGGAATAAACAAAATCAGAATTTTCTCTAAACACCATGTACCTGTGATATTCTGGAGCCAAGCAATCTAAGTTTTCCTCCAGACAGCCCAAAGCTCCTGTGGGGCAGCTGGGGCAGGGGCACTCTACAAACTGGGAAGGAAGTGAGTTTTTCCCCCTTTTTTATTTCATCCTGATTAAAATTATCATTCTCCCCTATGGCAACTCATTGCAGCATGTGCTAATTCAGGTAATTTTTAAGGAGGTTTTCAGGAGTCAATTTGGGCAGTTACCCAAAAACCAGGCTCTGGTTCTCCTCTTGGACACACACATGTACCTGCTTCCCAGGGATCTGGATCACTCCTTTCCACAAGGCAAAATCTGCCACTTTTAGCTCCACTGAAACAAATATGGGTTTAAGCTTTGACCTTGCTTACTGTGAAAAAACTCCCTGGGGGCTGCACTTGCTGCCTCAGGCTGTTATTCCTGATTGACACTGCTCTGCAACCACAAATAGCTCCAGGACCTGGATCTGCACAGTGAACTCCGTGCTGGGGCTTCCCTACATTTGCAACAAAACTGTCACTTGCTCCGGCTCCTACCAGGGATGTGGCTGGTGAAGAGGTGGAAGTGTGATGAGATATCTTCATTTTTCATGGCCAGGTTCAAACAGAGAGAGAGCTGCTAGAAAAACTTGCTCTGCCTTTCAAAGCAGTGGGATGGGATGTAGAAATCACAGGATGAATAATTCCAGGACCCTGAGATGTCACCTTTACCACCACTCTGCTCTGGCTTCAGTTTGAAGGTCATGGTATTTCTGGATGTAAATCGGGTTTTTTTACACTTGGAGGCAGGGGCTCCATCTGCTGTGTCCCCCCACCCACACGGGGACCAGGACCCTGGAGGGGGGGGTCAAGGGGTCACCTCTGCTCCATCCCCCCCACAGCACAGAGGGTGATGATTGCACAGGGGAGTGGGGAGAATTCAAACACCTTTACATGTGGATCTGCTGCTGGCTTGGGCCCTGCTGCAGGTTGGGCTCTGAGCCATGGGGACAGCCCAGGACATCCTCCCATGTGGATTTACATCCCAACACCCACAGAGCCTGCAATCCAAGCATCCCCTCCAGCAGCCAGGTCCACCATCACTCATTCCAAGGGTATTTCCAAGTGCAATCCCATTGATACCTTCCAAAAAATGACACCTCCTGGTCCCCTGGGCCAGGGCCAGCCACCCCTCCCCATCATTCCACACATCCCTCTGCCCTCATGGATGCTGTGAATGAGGTTCCCATGATTCAGATGCATCCCAGCTCTATTGCCATGCACTGCATTCCAAACAAAGTATCAAAGAGAATAAAATCCAGACCTTTAAAGGCAAAATTCTGAAGTTCTCTATAGGGGAGTTTTCAAAGTGAAGCAGCTTCCTTTTAAATTCTTTTTGTATGGAAGATTTTGTAAAGATTTTTTTTGTCATGTTGAAACAAAATGTCCCAGATTTCCTCCTTTTAGGAAGTGCTAGAAAAAAACTGAGATGTGCAAACCACAGGCCCTGGCTGAAGGAGCTGTGATCTCTTCTGGTCAGGAGGCTACAGGAAAGCTGCTGAGAGAGCAGACATGGACCGTTCAATGATGGGGTTGATGCCAGGAAAGGAACCCTGAGGAACCCTCAGTGTTCCACCTCAAGAAGCAAATTCCACCCCCTCTTTAATATTGCCAAGTGTGTGCCCACCACAGGGACGCATTTCGGGTATAACTGAGGTACAATTCTGTCTTTGTGCCACTTCTCCACTGCAAAAAAAAAAACCAGCACCAGGCTGGGGAAAGTTACATCCACTTTTCTTATAGACAGCCTGAACAAACCATCCCCTCATCCAAGGCACCAGCACAGTGCAGACCTTTATTCCCAGCCCAGCAGCTGGAAAATGGGAAGAATCTGTTAACCTGAAGAAAAGGCAGTGCTGTCTGCAAACCCTACCCACCAAACACCTGGAGCTGGTGCCAGACTCTGGGAATGCAAAGGGTCCTCGCCAAACACAACATGAGCCTGGCACTAATTATTGCACTCCTTGCTTAAATCATCAGCTTTGCTTATTTGGCTTCCTGTGAAAAAATGTTATTTTCATAGGAACTGAAAGTAGCTCAGCACATTCCATATGTAACTCCAAGCAGGATGAGTGAGGGTCTGGGGAGGGGGCCAAGAAAGGCACAGACAGCTCCTTCTGTCCAGCCAGTAGTGTTCTCCAGCAGGTCATAAACATTGCTAACTAAAATATTTATAATTGTCTCTGAAAGGTTAAAAACATCAGAGCATGAAATTTGGACTTTTCTTGAATAAACTGTACTTTTCTCCCTGGTCTGTCTCCATAGCTACAGGGACTTGCTGGGCTGCCTCTGCCAGCTAATTGATTTTCAGGAATGATTAATAAAGAACAACAGAGTTTCCCTCTTTGGCAGGGCAGTTCCTCACAGCAGCCTTTTCCTTTCTTCCTGGTCTCCAGAGGCAAATCCAAGCTATGCCATAAATCCCATCCCCTATACACCCAAAGTCCAGCCCAGCTTGCAGTGACAAAATGGATGAGCATCCTTAACGCAGGATGGCCACTGCATTTGATAAGGGAATTATGGCTCCTATAAGAAAAGATTGGATCCATGCCATGCACTCTTCCCGTTAATCTGACACACTTGCCTTGCCCTGGTTTCACTTGCATTCCTGGAAAGCAGATACCTGGGTGGCAAAGCAGCTCTGAGAGAAAATTATTGTTGTCTGGTTCCTCGCCAGGAAACTGGAGCCAGGCAGGGGTGGGGGGAAAATGCACCCTTATCATGCACCCTTATCCTGCCATCCATCCCTAATCCTGCACTGGGACATGGCCATGGGGCACTTGCACATGGATTCTTGGGAGCTGCCCTTTCCAGCTGCCTGTTACCCAGGAGAAAGTATTTCCAAATCACAATATTTTTTAGCTCCGTCCCTTGACCCTGCACTGGGATGTTGAACAACACTCTCCACATCCTTAGTTTATCTGGCAGTTTTCTCCTACTCCAGGTTATGGGGTTGGAGACAAATTTAACCTGGATTTCAGCATTCAGATCCTGTACATCTCACAGAGAAATGCAGAGAAAAATTTGGATGAAAATTCTATTGATGCCTGAGCCCTTCATGCAAAATTTAAAGTGTTCATGAATAGCTCTGAGAAAGATTAATTCCTGGCATTGCAACTGCACGTGCTGTCACTTCATCTTTGCCCAGAGCTCCCACTGTAACCATGTCTGCTTTGTGCCAACACTGCAAACACACACCACACCGAGTTTAAAAGGGGGAAAATTAGGTTTTCTGCACCAAAAATGTCTCTGGAGTAACTGGAGATACAGTTGTGTCCTTCTGGGTTCAACAGACAGATCCCAACTCTATGCCCTCATTCCCTTTCTATGGACCACCGTTGCTGCTGAATTCACTGGCAGAGAAGGTCACAAACCCAGTGTTTAGAGTGTTGATCCTGCAAAAGAATTTGGCTTCCTACACCCCCCCCTCCCCAAGTATCCCTGTGAGAATTACATTTAGGCAATTATTTATGGTCCTGGAATAAGTGCCGTCAGTGCTTTTCACATGCTTCATACACAGTATATAAAGATATGTATGGAAAGAGAAAATAGATATATAATAAAGTACATAAGATATATAAATAGAAGTCTCACAGTGCCCCACTGACAGCAGAAGGACCTCAGAGTAAAGAGCAATACCAGGCAAGAGCCCACCTGTATTGAAGGGGCAGCGGGACAGCACATCTCACACACACAGCCTGGATCTCTGCAGGACACCCATGGGAGGATCCTGAAAGTTACCATATGCCCAAATTTGCTTTTCCTTTTTATCCTCAAGCCCTGAGCAAATCTCGGGCTCTTGGGTTCAGCTTGGCTTGTTCAAACCCACTTGCACCAAGTATGGGCTCAGGCTCAGCCCCAGCCAGAGGATTTGCAACACAGGATCCACCTGGGATGCACTGGGGAGCAGCTGGACCCCATTCCTGCTGAGGGTGGGAGTCCTGTGACCTCCCCCCAGCTCCCCTGGGGACCAGCTCAGGAGGGGTTTTGGCATCTTCCAGGGATGCAGACACTGCGCTGTGTTGTAAGAATGATCCTAGAGCTGGAAAATTCCTGACTTGGGCTCATTCTCCAAAACTGCCCATATTTACTATTCCCTCTAACCACTTCTGGCTAAACATGGAAGAGGCAGACACAGCTCATCCCTCTTCCAAGGGCACAGGGAGGAACCCAGGCAATACCAACAGTGCTATAAGGGAGCATCTCACCCCAACCTACCCATGTGCTGCTCAACAAACACCACATTTCCACCTCATTCATCACACCCTGGTGTGACTCTGCTTCATTTATTGACAAATTCTTCATTTACAACAAGAATTCTGTGGAGAACAAGGCGATCCAAGGCATTTGTGCACAGCCAGGTGAAAGCCCACATGGCCATGACTCACTAGAACATTGTTTGTTAAAGCAAGTGAAAATATAATGGTACCATTGGTTTGGTACACCCAGTAACACCACATTGCTTTGGTGTTACTGGGTAATGTGAATTCAGATCAGTCAGAATAAAAGATGAAGGAGCTCTGCCTCCGTGTATTGTGCCTCAGCCAAGAAAGCAGCTCACCAGGGAAGGAGAAATGGAGCATTATTTATGACACATCCTCAGCACTACTTCAGTGGTTAAATAATTAGGGAGAGAAATTAAGAATTACTCCAAACAAGCTGAATTTTTAAGCACTCCCCCTCCCCTATCTATGCTGGCTGAGAGGACTTTTTGATCACGTATTTTTTTAAAAAGCTGGCAAAATTAAATGTGGCAGCACAATAAATATATACTTTTGCAATAGTGTTAGAAACAAACCACATATGGCCTGGTTTGGGATGAGCAGTAGTTGGAGCTGCTGGAAATGAGCTGGTACCTCAGCACAACTGGGAAGCAAAATAATTTTCTTAATACCTTTTGGTACTTTAATATTCCCCACAATTTTTCAACTACACCTTATAAATACCAGCAATGCCAAAAATATGGAGTATCTCACAGTGAGGGACAAATTTCCTGAAAAAACTGAGCATTTGTGGATAAAATAGCTGATTTCCAACAGTCATTATTGAGAATGGATCCCAGGGGGAGGCTTCTGGGCTTCCAGGGTGTGTAGAGTTTGCAAATTATTAAGAAACAATGAATTACTTATAAGGAACTTCTGAAGGGCTGGATTGTGACAGAGCATTCCCAGAGCACATCCCCTCCCCTGATCCCTCCTGCTGCTTACACATTAAATGTACAAATTGACACTTTCATCACTTTTTCCTAAAAAAAGACCTTCTGGACCTCCTCCAAATTTTTTATTTTTTTTTTTCAGTTGGGCAACTTTTTTTCCAAATATTTTTATACATAACTCCATCTGTGAACTGCAAAAGCAACTCCAAAACGAATACGATGTCCTTCCCAGACCTCCCAGTCACAGCCATTCCTCTCAGGATGGAGAATTTGATTTACTTCTTTAAAATCTCAAGTGTGTCCCAATGCCTTTTCACATCCAAAATGCCATGTCAGGCCAAGAAACAATTGAAGTCAGAATAATAAGCAGTTTTCCCAAGGTGTGTCTGGAGCTCCCCAGGCCCTGGCAGCAGGAGCTCTGAGCTTGTCCCACGCTCTCCCTCTCACAGTCAGGGTGTCTATTTGCAGCTCTGCCTCACAAACACACCTCAAACACAGGCTGTCAGCCTGACTTACAGAAAACCTGTCAAACAACAAAAAACACGCAAGTGATGCCACCAAGGAGCCGAGTGAGTGACGGGCATCAGTGGGTGGCACAGACCACGCTGCTGCAGGAGGGGCAGCACTGCTGAGCAACAGGCAAAGGTATGTTCTTGATAAAACCCTGGAAATCTGCTATTTTCCATGCAAATCAACAAGTCTGAGGAAGCCTCATTGCTATTTCACGGAAGATAAATACAGCTAATCACAGTCCTCTGGTTTATTCGGGTCCCAAACATTCCTCCACACAAACTCAATGTCTAGAACAGCATCGTTACTACAAGGTAAACCTCTATTTATGATGCAATGGCATCTACTCTGAAATAGCTTTAAATTAAGGGGTTGGCATGGCAACAGCAGCTCCCACACTGCTGTGTCTGCCTCGTGCTGCCATTTTGCTCAGGATCCCTGGTGGCTTTGGTATTAAACGCCTACAGGAGCTCATTTGGACTAACGAAGCCCGTTCTGGCTGGAGCACCAAACAGCTGAAGCCTGGGCTGGACTGGGTACTTGTTGTTGCCCAGCTGCTCTGGAAATTTAAAACACCTTCCTGGATTCAAGTTACTTTTGGTAGTCCCAGCTCCTCCTCAATGCACTGCCAAAGCACACCAAGGACCAGATCTAGGAGATCACCTCATTCAACAAGAATCATTCCTTTCTGTTTCCATGTTGTCGCAACTCTCACTGTGCTGTCCAAGGTTGTTCCCTCAAGATCCAAGGAGCAATTCCATCCCCACAGATGATGTATCCCACCACTTTGCTCATCCTCGTGCGGGGGCTGATCTCACCATGTCTGAACAGCAGCATCATAGCGTCTGCAAGTGGTTTCTTGTGTTTGGTACTTCAGATTTAAAATACAGAAGCTTTCATAGATTTCTCCTCCAGATATACCCCCCTTCCTGCCAAAGGTAAGTGCAATTTCTTCTCAAAATGCCAAGCCATCTGACAACAAGGAGACAAACAGCCACTGTACACACTGGTGGGGACACCAGCCCACCACACATAACAGCACTGTGTCCCTGCTGGATGTCACCTCCCAGACTCCCAGGTCCAGAGGGCAGGACAGCTCCAAGTGCCCCCCCAGCAAGCCAAGGTGGGGAAAAGCTGCCTACAGTTAATTCTACTGAGTACCACCACAGCAAGGACCCCCACACCACCATTCCTCCTGACTGTTTTTCCAGCATAGGATCTCAGAGTGGTTTGGGTTGGGAGGGATCTTAAAGACCATCTCATTCCATCCACCTTCCACTAGAGCAGGTTGCTCCAAGTGCTGATCAGCCAACCCAGGAGCCTTCAGACATGCCAGCTGTATTCCATACAAATGCTGCACAGGTAAATTTTAACTGACTTATTTTCAAGGAGAAAACTTCAGCAGTAAAACTACATCAGCTGTGAAAAGTTGGCTGGAATTCTGGAAGCTGCAGGAAAGCCAGAGCAGACACAAAACGTAAATGAGATGCCTTCAAATGTACCAACACAACTGAGAAATAGAAAGGCAATGATTACATGGTTAATTAGGAAATTAAAAGCCTCATTTAAAAATAGTGCCATCTTGGAAGGAAAGGAATTAGGGAAGATATATTCTGTACAGCAAAAAACTGAATTGCAACAAAGATTCTACTTACAGCAAGGAAATGGCCAAATCCATTTTCCAGAGCCATTGTACTACTCAGGGCTTGACAGCTCCTCAAGGCACCACACAAGCAGAAGTTCAGCTTCACACTTCATTCTTAAATTTAGCTCCTTTCCCAACCCTGTGTGTGGCACAGCTCTTCCCAGAGCCACCCTCACTCCAGCTCTTTGTTTCCGTGCAATCACCCATTGTGTGTGTTTTAAAGATTACAGAACCCCAGAATCCTTGAGGTTGGAAAAACCCTCCCAGACCACTGAGTCCAACCTGTGCCTGATCCCCACCTTGTCACCCAGCCCAGAGCACTGAGTGCCACGCCCAGTCATTCCTTGGACACCTCCAGGGATGGGGACTCCACCACCTCCCTGGGCAGCCCCTTCCAGTGCCTGAACACCCTTTTCAGGAAGAAATTCTTCATATTCTATGATATATAAATATTAAACAAAGGTTTTCTTGTTCCAACTCTTAACTGAGACTCACTGGGAACATTCAGTTGTTTTACTCACACTGAGCCCCAAAGCGAGTCTGAAACACCAGGGTTGATGCCAGGGGTGTCCCTGGGATGATGTCCCCAATCCCAGGGTGGCAGTGTGGGCTCTTGCCACAGGATGCTCTGCCTGGAATGGGGAAAACAACTCCAACAATGCCCTATTTGCAAAGTCATCAGTGATAAATAAAGGGGGGTCCTGTTGCTTTTGGGTTTGAACAAAGCTAGAACCAGACTGACTCATCAATCCCAAAGTGAAACATCCCAAGAGGGAGGGGAAGATGGGGCAGAGCTGGGAAAATACCCAGTAAAGGAACAAACAAGTGGCACCGCTGAGAACTTCTCCAAAGCTGCTGAGCTGGCACAGCCTGGACACCCCTGACTGACTGTCCAGCACTTTTCTACCATAAAAGACCAGTGCAAATTTTAAGAGCAGGATCTTCTGAGATATCCCTTCTGGGAGGGGGGGGTTGGTTGGAGATTCCTCCCTGGAGCGGGGATGCCGCTCAAGGTCACTCCTCATGGCTGAGCTAAAGAGATTTGCCCATGGTAGTTGGTCTGGGTGAGTGACATCAATCTCTACTTAATAACTGGTTTTTCTTTAATACAATTGCTTTAATGCAATTACTTTAATACAGTTGCTTCAAAATTGCTTCCTAGTACACTATATTATAATAGTTATGGCTCCTATACTGTGTATTAAATAACTGATTTAGATCTTTTTGTCTAATCAGGATCACAATAAATCATATATTTCTATAAGTATATCTGGTTTGCCATCCTTAATCCTGCAGGACAAAGCTGTATAAAAGGTTAAATCACACCTGTATCATCCTTCACACATAAATAACTGACAAAGTCTGGGGCTGGGATTGGATCCAGCTTCCCCACTGTTCATTTGTCAATATTAATAACTCTAATTAGCTATGCAATACAGCAGGTTAAACCACAGGTACAAACTTCACAGATACAAATTTTTATTATCTTTTTTTAAACTACCCTGAAACAGGGGAAAATTCCATGGGCATTTCCATGTGGAAAAGATCAAGATTTAACACTTCATCCAAACAAATAGCATCCTATTTTCAGGATCAGGGAATGTTTATCCTTTTCTCCTGAGCTTCCCTCATCAGGAGTGGCAACGTTCAGGTGTCCTCCTGCACATCTTCCTACTGACACCAGTAAAACTCCTTGGACACTACCAGACCTCTTTCCAAGACTAACCAGCTGTTTTATTGGAATTTGGGAGCCACCGGCTTTGTACAGCTGTCCCTGTAGAAAACTTGGCCCTTCTCCTGGATACCTGAGAGGAAGATCATCTGGTCACATTACACAACCTCAGCCAAGGTGACAGCACACCTTGAGTGTATCTGATATGCATTCAATATATTCTGTCAAGACATTGATTACATCTGAATAACTCCTCAAGACACATTTATACATCAAAATCTATTTGTTTCAGTCCTCACTGTAAGACAGGAAGGTGCAGCTCTGATGGCATCTTTAATTCCCAAATGTTTCCCCTGGACACATCATCTCTCAGGCTCAACACATATTCAGCCAAAAACTCTTGCCCCAGCTTACTCTCTGCCCCTGCTCCACCATCTCTGGGCTTCTCTTTATATTTTCTCATAACCTGGGGGGTTTAAATTATTTTCTCCCACCCCCAAGTTCCTCGTCCAAGCCCAGGCAGCCTCTGATAACCCCCAATCCCCTGATCATCTCTGGGAGAAGGTGATGCTGGGGATGATACACTTCAGTTTAAGCACATCATCAGTCCAGAGGTTCTTTAATTACATCTCTCTAAATATTCTGCTGCAGCACACAAAGAACCACTCCCAAGGAAGTTCATCAGGATTAGGTATGAAAGCAGCAGCAACAGCTCGTTGCTAAAGGGGCTCTTGCAGCCCACCCTGCCCTGGGGTGGAAAAGGGTCTCTCCAGTGGCTCAGGTTCTGCCAAGCATCAGGAAAGCAAAACCTAAACACTGAGACACTAAGCTGGGAACCTTGAACAGGCACAGCAGAGTATTTTTCCTTTAATTAGATTTTCTACAGCTCCAAGGACACTGGGGAGCCATTACCATCTCTGCTACAACACAAGAAAAACAAAGGTTGCAGTTTCATACTCACATCTCAATAATATAAGTGTAACAGCTTACAAACAGCAATTCACCCAAACACCGTCCACAGTCTGTGTGATACACTGGAGAAACGGACTCTTAAGCAGGAAGGGATATTGGCAATCCTAAACTGCCCCAATTCCAGATGCTCTAAAGCTTCATGGAAATGCCACACTGTACAAGCACCCAGGCACTGGCTTTTCATCACAGAAGTATTTAAAGGACACTTCAAATGGGTGCTGCTGATGTCTGAGTGAAAAAAACTAGGCATCACAGAATCCTTGAGGATTCCTCCCAGACCATCGAGTCCAGCCTGTGCCCAATCCCCACCTTGTCACCCAGCTCAGAGCACTGAGTGCCACGTCCAGTTGTTCCTTGGACACCTCCAGGATGGGGACTCCACAACCTCCCTGGGCAGCCCCTTGCAATGCCTGACCGCCCTTTCCACAGAGAAATTCTTCCTGCAGCCACCAGGGAAACAAAACACCAAACACCTGGAAGAGATGGAAATGAGGCCTTCCAGGGGGCTCAGGTGCCCATGGGTGCCTAAAGGGAATCATAGAACTGAGTTGGAAGGGACCTTTTAAAGGTCATCTAGCCCAGTCTCCCTGCAATGAGCAGGGACACCTTCCACTATCCCAGGTTGCTCCAAGTGCCATCCAGCCTGGCCATGAACACTTCCAGGGATGGGGCAGCCACAGCTTCTCTGGGCAAAAGTAGCTCCCACCAGACCCCATTTGATGGCTGTGGGGGTGAGCACAGGGGTCTGAGAAGGTGACACAGGCAGGGTCCCCTCAGGTGCTTCCTGAGCTCTGCTGTATCCAACAGCACCAAGTCCTTCAGGATGGCCCTTCAATTCCCAGAGCAATGTGGTGCCTTCAGATGGAGCTAAAGCCTCTGAGAAGGGAAGTGGTGAAGGTTGTCGCTATGAGAACGTTATTTATTCTGCTGTTCATTGCTAAGCAACCCTGTCTCTCACAGCCACAATGATGTTACAAGTGCTGGCAGCACTTCCCTTCTCCATTCCCTGGGCTGCCTCTTTGGAATGCTGCAGGTTAACTCCTGCAGGTCCAGCTTCCTGTTTTTCTTCTTCTACTACTTCCTGACCCAACACCTCACTGTGGAGCTCCTCTCAGGGGACTCCCTGGAGCTGAAATCCTCATGGCATTGTCTGGATTCTTTAGGGGTAGGGTGGATGGTTGTTTGTTAAGCTGAATCCATCTGTTGTGCCACTTGGTTTGGGGCCAGGGAAGCACAGGACCAAGCAGGGAAGGGCCAGGAGTGCCCCAAGCCCAGCACTCTGCAGCAACAGCCCTGGGCTCAAGAAAACCCCCAAGGATGACACACAGCATCACCCGCCATGTCAAACACCAGCCAGGCCCCCTCAATGCTCCGTGCTCCTTCCAGAGAGCTTCCATGTTCCTGCAGAGCTGTTGACAGAGTGGATGTGGAAAGCCCTTTGATGCTGCTCCTCTTCACTGCCTTTTATCTGAATCTGCCCTCAAGTTCTCTTTTGATGCTAAACCTAAAACCATTTCAGTCCAGATGACCTACAGTCCCCTCATCCAAGTGCTTCACAGCTTCATTTCCCTGGGCTGGCAAAAGTGTCTGTAGTGCTTGAGTCAGACTTCCAACACTTCATTTCCTTATCAGTGTCCTCCTCCTCACTCACTACACTCTAAATTCAACTATAGGAAAAGGCATCACAGAATCCCAGAACAGTTTGGGTTGGGAGGGACCTCAAAGCCCATCCTGTCCAACCCCTGCCACAGGCAGGGACACCTTCCACTATCCCAGGTTGTTCCAAGCCCCATCCAACCTGGCCTTGGACACTTCCCAGGATGGGGCCGCCACAGCTTCTCTGGGCAACCTGTGCCAGGACCTCACCACCCTCACAGCCAAGAGCTCCTTCCCAATATCCCACCTAATGCTGCCCTCTGGCAGTGGGAAGCCATTCCCCCTGTTTCCTGTCCCTTCAGGCCCTTGTCCAAAGTCTCTCTTCATCTCTATAGGTTCCCTCCAGGTCCTGGAAGGCCACAATTATGTCACCCCAAAGCTTCTCTTCTCCAACACCAACCCTTCCAGCAGTATGCACCTCCTCACACCACACACCATAGGGGCCTTTCCCAAGGAATGCAGCAGTTTGGAAGGCAGCAGCTCTCCCCTGCACTCAAACAGCTTCCAAAATCATTCTGGCTCTTGCATTTTTGCCTCTCGTCATGCTGGGAGTCCCATCGCATTTCACTTCTGTCTTTCTACTGCATATTTTCTTCTGGTTGAATTTCACCCTGAAGTTTGGATGTTCATGAACTCTTGTATCTTCTCAAAACACACTTTTTCCTCTGAGAAGGGATTTTGTACAGAGGCTGTACCTGACTCAGCAGGTCTGCTCCCTGCACACCTTCAAAGTGCTCTCTGCTGACACCAGTGACAAAAATAAGTTCCACTGAGTTTTATTTCCCCAAACTCTGTGGTTTTCACAGAGTCAAGGCTGAAAGGTCTGCTCTGCCTAGAGGTCATCACAAAACCACTGCTGCTGAAATTAAACAGTGTCACAGGTTTTATTAATGGCTCGAGGTGGAGTTTGCTCCCAGACCTCAGGGGGTATTCCAAGAGATAGCAGTAAGGAAAACATTCCTGCTGAAAGCCACTGATATACCACTTCAAACCCCACTCAATTTTAAAAATACAACTTAAACACAGTGAATTCCCAGTATTCCCCTAACCTAGAACTAGCTTACTCTGCACTTGAACATGTTATTGACCACTTGATACTTTTTCTTCTCATGAAGCGATTTGTCTTTAAGACAAAATCATGACTATTTATGGCATGATGCCTTTTTTATGGCACTGCTGTAAATCTTATATTAGCAAGTGTTTCTTCTTGAGACTTTCCTTTTTTGTCCTCCTAATTATTTTTGTCTTCTTACATATTCTTACCTTCTCAATTGTCTCTCATTTTCACCTAGTCCTAATTACAATCATAACAACGTCAAAATGGTTTGCAAAGCATTCAGATACAATAATACCAATTTAATAATGTTGGTTGTAAGAAGAAAAATAACTTTCTCTACTGCAGACTTCAGAGACTGTTTTGATTCCCACCATCAACAGGTTTATGCATTTACAGCATTAATAGTGGGCTGGATTACACCAACTCAGGGTCAAGCATGGACAGGTGATCACACAAGGCATCGCAGTGCAGCCTTTCTGCACAAACACGACAGGAAATACTTCACTGACACAGAAGGGGGTCACCACCTCTGGCTTCACCTTTGTGTGGAGCTTCCAGACACTGAGGACCTGGTGAAAATGCTTGAGATCCAAGTCTTGAGGCTCCAGTTACCCAAATCTTTCCAGGGAAGTGGCCACAGCACCAAGTCTGAGCTCAAGAAGCATTTGGACAACGCTCTCAGGGACGTGATGGGATTGTTGGGGTATCCTGTGCAGGGCCAGGAGTTGGACTTGATGATCCTTGTGGGTCCCTCCTACCTCAGGATATTACATGATTCTGTGAGTAAATGCCTCAGAACTGAAAGAAACCTAAGCCTTAAAAATACAGAGGAAACTGAAAGGCTACAGAGAACCTCACATTCCTCCACAGCCAGCAAGAAAACCTCCCTGTTCCTCCAGGGATTCCTCAGCCAAGCGTGTGTTTTACTAAAAGTTATAGGAAATTCTACAAAAGCACATTTCCTGATCTGGTTACAGGGAGGAGACAACAGGATTTGGCTGTTTCTGTCCTTGGCCTCCTGGGCTGTCAGAGCAACCCTGTGGATCCCAAACCAAGGCTCATTATGTGCATCCCCTGCCCAGCACATGCAGCCTCCCAAATCTCTCCCAGAGCCTGTTCAGACACAGAGCTGCTTCTCACATCCCAACAGCACCACATCCAGCAGCACAGGATGCCTGTACAGGAGGGAAGAAATCTAGGAAGAGCAGGAAGGGGAGGCAACAAGCTGCCCTACTTTAAGGCTATTTTTTGAGAGCTTTCTCTAAAATCTGAGACTATAACATGGTACATCAGGCTCCCCGACATCCAACATACCACTAGCAGAGTTAGTGACTCTCAATGGTGCTGGTATTGTCTTGCTTTTAAAACTACAAAAACTACCTAATTTTAATATATTCAATGAGATACACAACTAAATTTCCAGAGCTCCCACATACAAATATGCCAATTGAAGTGATACAAAGTTTTGCAATTCAAAAAGCATTTCTTCCCCAAATTCACTCTGGATATATTAACTATAAAACACAGTGGCCTCATCTATACAACACTGCATTTCAGTGGATAAACACAGTCCATTTTGAGTTAAATCAGTTACACACTGTCTTGATATTTTATCAACACATCCATTGAAAGGCAGCATCCAAATTAAACAAATTTGCTTCAGAATCATTATGAACAAACTCGAAGTGTGGTAAGGTTTGTTTCCTTTCAGGAGGTGGCATATCCAGTCAGTACCTGAATGGCAAATGAAGAGCATAACCTTGTTTCAGGAGGCTCCTTCTGCAGGTTTTAAATAGCCTGGCAGGAATGCAGCCCTGCAGCTCATGCATACCAATGTACAGCTCTGTGCTCTTCCTCAGAGCTGGGGAAACACGCAGGACCTCAACTTCTCATCAAAACTAAAATCAGATTTAAAGGAAAAGTCACAGACCACTCAGATTTACCCATATTAATAAAATTTTTTGCCTGTTTTCTATTAGGGTTCAAAATTAAAGAAATCTATAGTTGCCCATAGTGATCCCAAGGAAAAGGCAGCCATACAGCAGAGCAACCACCTCTTTGTAGCATATTTGCTTTCTCAGTGTTACTATTTTCCTTGGTACAACTAACTGAAAGATGGAATCCTGAAATGGTTTGGGTTGGGAGGGACCTTAAAGTTCATCCCATTCCACTCTCTGCCACGGGCAGGGACACCTTCCACAAGACCAGGTTGCTCCAAGCCCCGTCCAACCTGGCCTTGGTCCCTTCCAATTCAGAATATTCTGCAAATTCTGAACTTCCAGGGATGGGACAGCCACAGCTTCTCTGTGAAAGCTGCTTTGAACAGAGGTGTGTTAGTGCTTGGGTTTGATTGATGGAGAACAAGACAACCCTTTACTGGGCAATTACAATTCAGTGTCCCTCTTTGTTCTGGGTTTTATTTTAAAGATTTACTTTTACTCCATGATTTTTCTCTGAAAAATAAGAAAACCACACCTTTGTTATAGATGTCCAGATGTCCTCATCAATCCAGCCTCCAAGAGTACACTCTGCTCACATGATACCTGCCAGGGAGAGCAGGAGCGGGAGCCCAGCACCCAAACCCCACTGCTGGGGTCCCTGAACAACAACTGTAGCACTTCTGGCAAGGAAAGAAACTAAGGATCTTGAAATCCAGGAGTAAACCAGAGAAACATCCTTCCAGGATGCAAATCCCTCTGCTTCAGGAACCAGCCACCCACGACAGACTTTCAGGTGCATACAGTGTTCCTGGACCAAGGCCAGGGACATGATCGCTTCTTTTTGTGCTGATAAATAACATCTTGATGTATTTTGCATGATTCAGGTGTGCTTAATACCTGCTTCTTAAATAAATGAAGCCTTTCAGTTCTAAGTAAACACCACAGCCCCACAAACACATTCAAATACACCTGTAAATACAGCCTGGAGGAAATAAATCTTGTTCCTTTTAGCAGTGTCACAAAGTTTTAAAAATACAATTTATAATCTCCTTGAAAGCCCAGCAGCATTTAGGAGACACTGACCAACACCCACCATGTTGATCAAATAAAACCACACCATTTTACCAGTGAAAAATGGTCAGACTCAGAATGGGAAAACCCCTAGCCAGCCAAGCCCTCCAGATCTATTGCTTGGGAGATAAACAAAATAATAATAATAATCCAAAGCAACAATTCAATTTTACATTTAATCTGCCCAGTCTTGCTCGCTCCAAGCCAGCCCTCAGTGCCTCCCCAGACAAACCATGCTTTTAATGGATGCTTAATATGTCAAAAGCATGGATTTTTAATTAAAACACAGAGTTTGACATCATGGGGAATTCGCAACCCCCACATCTGACTAACACACTGTCTCCAGACCAGCTGAAGAGATAAAACTCACAAAAATAATAAAAGCAGCTTGGTTTTTTTAAATCCACACACAAAAGAGCTTTAGATAAAGCTGGACACTAAGCACCCATTATTGGTGTCTCCCACTGGGGCTTTTCTCATTAGCAAGGTGGCCTTTTCCAACCACAGATTGGAGAATAAAGAGATTTACAGAAACCAAGAGCATCAGAGTTGCCAGGCAGGGAAATCAGAGTTTGTGCTTCTCTCAGTACCTTCATGGCACAGGCACCACTTGAAATACAACATTGACCTTCTGCCTGTAAAACTGGGGGAACTCAAGCCCAGTTTGTTTTCTCTTCTCACAGTCTGAGCTTTTCAAACCAGAATATAAGGCACAGATTAGGTGAGAAGATTCCTATTGAACCACCAAACCCATCCCTTCTGACCCAGCAAGAGCCACTCAGTTTGTGTTAAGTTTTGCTCCTGTCTCAGGGCTACACTTTGGAATCTGAAGTCCTAAAATTCTGGAGAAATATGACTTGGTCCCATTTTTCCTCTGTATGTGCACAGGGAGAAGCTTCAGTACTTCCTCCAACACATTCATGAGCTACAGAAAATGAAACCTGTGGCCAGGGGCAGGACAAAGGTGGGCAGGGAGCATCAAGGCTGTGGTGGGGCTCTTCCCACAGGAGACCCTCTGGCTGGGCCATTTGCCATGTTCCCACTGGAAGTCTCCACAGAGCTAAGGTCAAGGACAATGAAGGGCTCGGTTTTACTAAAGCAAAAAAGAGTGTAATGAGTTAATTTTTTGTGGGGCTGGAGAGAGGCATGGGGTGTAGGGCTGGTTTGCTAGGAGGGCAGAGGTTTGGATACAGGGATTCAGGGCAGGAGCATCCAAACCCACAGAGGATGGAGGTCTAACCCTAGAGGGATAAAAGGTACAACAAATTTAGATCCAAATTGGGAGGGATGAGAGAAGGAAGATAGACAGATACATAGGAGAATTTCCATTGAAAACATGACAAGGAAGGCTTAATAATCCATTTTTCTCAATTAATCATTGAGGTGGGCTGGACCTCTCAGCCAGCAGGGCAGTCTATGCTCCATTTCATCTGTAAAGTATTACCTGTGTTGTATTTACATCATAATATATGGCAGTTCAGATTGTTTCCCTGACCTCTTTTATGTTCTATTCAATATTGTATTACACTACCCTGCATATACAGGCAAAAATACACCCTAGACCAGCAGGAAAAAGGAATATATGCTCTTTAAACAGGTTTTTCTTTATTCAAATTCTGTTAAGGACTATGAATTGAACTTAAACATCTGCGTAAGTAATTCTGTAAACACGGAATTCTGTAAATACAGAATTAATACGCCTAATTAAGAGCCAGGAGAGTATGTTAATGGATGAGCCTGGGCACAACAGAAGCAGTGAAAATAAAACCAGAGAAATACAAGATGCAAAAGGTCTAGTGGGAATTGCAAAGGACATGAGATGTGGCTGCTCATTCCCACCACCCCTTGGTACTGGAGAAACTCAGAGAAGGAACCCATGGGCTGGAGACACACCCAGGGCAGGACTGTCAGTGGGCAGCGTTAGCAAGAGGAGGACACTTTATATCATCTGATTCCACACATTGCAAACATCTTTAAAGATCAAAGAATCACTGAGGTTGGAAAAGCCCTCCCAGACCACTGAGTCCAACCTGTGCCCAATCCCCACCTTGTTACCCAGCTCAAAGCACCTGAGTGCCATGTCCAGTTGTTCCTTCGACACCTCCACCACCTCCCTGGGTAGCCCCTTCCAATGCCTGAACACCCTTTCCAGGAAGAAATTCTTCCTGACATCCAACCTGAACCTCTCCTGGCACAGCTTGAGGTCGTTTCCTCTTGTCCTGATACATCAGTTTACTCCAAAATTGTCTTTAAAACTATCCCAAAGAGCTCATGATGGGCTCAAAGGCTTCCAGCTCTTACTCAAGAGTTGTAGCCCCATTCTGTGCCTGAACAGAAGCACAGAGAGAAGGAAAACCATAGCTACAAATGCAAAAAGCCCAGAGAGCAGTCACCCCTTCCAGGGCAAGGGCTGGTGGGCACAGCCAGACTGTGCCCTGCAGGAGCCTCTTTTCTTCACAGAAATCCCATTGCAAGGAGTACTGGTGTGATACATCAGAAATTATTTACTAACAGAAAAGAAGTCAGGGACAGATTTGTGCCAAAAGCTGCTGGGGAGGACATTTAAAACAAATTCTGCTCAGTACAAATGCATGGAGACAAAACACTCCCATCCCCACCAGGTGAGGTGAGGTTCACCCTAACTTCACTGCAGTGAGCAGGAGAGGCTCCAGAGATAACAAGAAGCAACATATAAATATTAAATGCAGGTTTCCTGTTCCAATCCTGTTAACTGAGAGACACTGTGGGAGCCTCACACAAGTAGATGGCCTTTGGATGTGACCCATGGCTTCTCCCTGATGAGGCAGCAAAAGGAGACAGATGGAGCGAGGAAACAGAAGCAAAGCAGAAAAATAGCACAGAAAGGGCTGAATGGTTGAAATCCAGGGAGTATTTGGGTTAAGAGGGGTCAAGACATCAGGAATGATCCCAGACTCAGTACTGTTTTTAGGAGTTCACTTGAACTTTACAAAAAGACACTCAATTCTGCTCTTTCCTTAGGAGTGGATTAGTGGGGAAAACAAAACTCAAAGCCATAGGTGAGTTCCTATGGTTAAGCCAGCACACACAGCTTTCAATATAAAGCTCTTTATCCATCAGTGATTTCACCATCACAACCACAAGTAATCTTCATCTTGGTATTCCAGCTGCACCATGGCCTCCAAGAGTTTGGCCAAGACAGAGGCTCCTCCAAAGCCAGGTTTCCCTCTGTGCACCCCCACACCCTGGCCAAGCAGCACAGAGCTACAGCAGGATCCAAAAAAAAAAAAGAGGTTTGCCTTTGGCAGAAAGAGAAGGCAAAATTTAAATGTCTGTAAAGAAAGCTGGAAGCCAGAAATAGAGGACCAAAAAATCATACTTGGACAACTAGGAAACAGAATTTTTCCCTCAATAAGCAGAAAAATGCCTTTTGTTTCAGCAGCAAAATACTTTTCAAACCCCATCTGGAAAAATATCAGGAGATACAATTAAGAGGCAAAAAAACATGCCCAGAAGATGGAAATCCAGAACACACTCATGGATCTCTGTGCTGTCACAAGCAAAATTAATTTAGCGTCACGTTAGAAGTTCACTCCCAGCTGCCACATTAACATATGAGTGAAAGTTTGAAAGGTCTTAGGGGTGAAATATCTTATTGGCTACAAAGGGAAAAACATTCTGCAGATAAGTGGTGATAAATGGTTTCTGAAGAGTGTCACATAAATAAGGTTCAAGTGGCAATTTTTCAGCAGTGCTGTCCATCTCATACCAAAGGATGCCACTGGATGTGGGATTTGTCTTCTGCAGGATTTTCATTGGAGATTTGTTTTGTTTTAGCAGCAAGACACAATGCAAAAAACTCTTGGGAAGATTACAGTGCCCAACTTAACAAAAAATAAATGTTCTCACTAAAGCAAGGAAAGTGGGAAAACCATTAGTTAATTTTTTTCAAGACAATTCCTTTAGTCATTAAACAAAATAACTACTATTCCTGTGTCATACCACAAGGAAATAAATAAAGACTAATAAATTGTCTAGTAAGATTTTTACTGATGACTAAATCAAGCAAATGTGATCTGGACAACAACAGAGTAGCTGATTTTTCTGCTGAAAACCATTTTAGCGCCATGAAGATACTCCAAGGGCTGGAGCCCCTCTGCTCTGGAGACAGGCTGGGAGAGCTGAGGGTGTTCACCTGGAGAAGAGAAGGCTCCAGGGAGACCTTAGAGCCCCTTCCAGTGCCTAAAGGGGCTCCAAGAGAGCTGGAGAGGGACTTGGGACAAGGGCCTGCAGGGACAGGACAAGGGGGAATGGCTTCCCACTGCCAGAGGGCAGGGTTAGATGGGATAATGGGAAGGAATTGTTCCCTGTGAGGGTCATGAGGCCCTGGCACAGGTTGCTCAGAGAAGCTGTGGTTGCCCCATCCCTGGAAGTCTCCAAGGCCAGGTTGGACAGGCCCAAGCACCAGAAAGCTGGTTTCTTTTCCTAAGTCAGACTTGGAGATGGTGGATTGCCCTCAGTCATTCCCAGATCCAAGGCCCAGGTTCTGCTCTGAGCCTGACCAATTTCATTCCATCTTCTGCCTCCAGAACTGCACCCACCACCTCCTGGTTTTTGTAGTCCCCAGCTCCTTGCAAAGGGACAAACTATGGGTTCAGAGGCAATAAACTGAAGTTTAACATAGTCAGTGTATTAAAGAATTCACTACTTTGAGCTGCCACTATTGTGTGCAGCAACTTGTGTGACCAGCGATGGGGGAAGTCACTCCATAAATACCTGAATGGACCAACAACCCAGGACATCTCATTCAGAAAAATAAGGGAAAAGGACTGAAAGATGGGCTGCTAAGTATTTTAGAAACCCTTTTGCCTGAATCTGTTTCCTTATGTGGGGTTGAAAGACTGTCTAGAATGGCTTTGCTTGATTTGTTCTTTGGTTTGTCCTTAAAATATTTGGAATGCCAATATTAGCTTGTTTTTTGAGACTATTCTTGAATTCCTTTTAAGGCAAGCCTTTAAGAAAAGATGTTGGATTTTTAGCAAAGACTTCCTTTCTGTGAAATGTTAATTAGCATCTGAAGTGGAAAAATTAGGAAAAAAGGCAAAAAGCAGAAAACCTTGATATTTCCCTCTCAACTTTTCCCTTTCAAGCAGAGTTTTCACTCCCTTTCTTCTTGAAACTTTATCTGCACATATTTTCTCAGGTTTTTGTAGATCAGACACCTAAGAAGTTTAAAATAAATACAGATCAGCCCCTTAAAGCCTTTTTCCAGCTGCCAATATCTAATCCATTACCTGGTCTAACTTAAGGAGGCAAACAGAGCCCTATTTAGGATATTTAGAAATTGAGCAAGAGACTATAATTCTCAATTTTCCTATGATTTGTCAGGATAAACATCCATTCTCACAACCCTTTGCTTGTGTTGGAAATCTCATCAACTCTTGGAAAACCACCTCGGACTGACAGCATTTCAGGCTGTGATCTGTCCTTTCTAGTGCAAGGCAAGTGATAAGTTATTCAGCTAATTGGACAATTGGATTCTAAAAACTCATTGTGCAACTATCCTTCACAACTTCCAGCCCTTCTCCCTTCCCAACAACAACATGAACAACAAAAACCAGCATCATGTTATAAAGAAGAGATGAAAGGAAGACAGAGGGGATGACACAGCCCTTTCATCTGCAGGTCTTAAAAATCTCTCTAGGACAAACAATTCTGATTCCTCCCAAAGCCTCCATAGCAGCTCCAGGCTGCAGCAGAGACCTGGAGGTACTTTAGGCTGGAGTTGGGAACAAGTTGCATCACCCTTGAAGACCTTTCTCTAGAGAAAGTTTTCTTCTGAAAAGCTTAAGTCAGGATGGGATTTACTTTGAGAGAGAAGATGCTACTCTGGCGTAACTAACTCCAGCTAATCCAGGTTTATCCCAACTGTTCCTGCACATTGTGCTGCCTGCCAAAATGAAATGGCAAAGTGACAACTGGGCAGGCAGGACCCACCCAGAAATGAGAAAATAAAAGCCTGGCTGGAGCCCTCCCCATCCCCTAGCTCTGGACTCAGCTCTGCAGGGCTCATCCCTGGCTGTATCCCACAGGAATTTGAAACCACGATTTCACTACAACTTTGTGTCACAGAATCACAGAGCAGTAAGGGTTGGAAGTGACCTCTGGAAATCATCTGTCCACATGGGAACAGCTGGCAGGCCCCCAAACCCTATATGAGTGTCAAGTCCATAATTAGAAGACACTACTACCAGACATAACTTCTCCCTGTGCCCTTAGTAAAGTCCATTGGGCATTCCCAAGCATCAGGAAATGTTTCTTTTAACTTCAAGCACAAGTCCAGCAAACAGGCAAGTGGAGAGGATTGTGCTGCATGGGATGAGCACTGGTACTGATGGAGGAGGCATAGCTTCCCCCACAATCCACTCTGCAACACACAATTCCTTGCAACAGACACAGAGACCAGTTCCATTTGGGATCTACCTGTCCTCCTTCAGCTTCAGTGTCAGGATAAGAGGGAATGGCTTCCCACTGCCAGAGGGCAGCGTTAGATGGGATATTGGGAAAGAATTCCTCCCTGTGAGGGTGGTGAGGGACTGGGATGGAATTCCAGGAGAAGCTGTGGCTGCCCCACCCCAGAAGTGTTCAAAGGCCAGGTTGAATGGGGCTTGGAGCAACCTGGGATAGTGGAAGGTCCCTGCCCTGTCCATGGCAGCAGGTAGAACTGGATGAGCTTCGAGGTCCCTTCAAACCCAAACCCTTCCACAATTTCTACGATTCCACGATCTCAGAGCCATGGAGTAAATTCATCATTCTCTGCTTGATGCAGCATTTCAAACTCCCTTTTCTTCTGGACTTCATCTCCAAGTTATGCTTGGTAGTAACATCTTCTAACTACAGACTTAACATTCCTGTGGGGTTTGGGGAACTGTCAGCTATTGCCATGTGGGCAGATGATCTCCAGAGGTCCCTTCCAACCCTGACTAACCTTAAAACCTGAGCTTTCCACACTCACCTGGGCTGGAGCTGCTCAGCCTAAGTCATGCCCCAGCAGCCACAAAATCTGCACTGCTCACATAAAACCACCACTTTCACATCCCCACCCTAATTCCCCAATAAATAGGCCCTTTTTTGCAAATAAAGTCATTGCCAAGTAGGATCCTATCTGGCTGTGCTCTGTTTAACTGAATAATTTGCTGGGACTGAATTACTAGAGCCTGTATTAAATGTTGAGATTATTGAACATGTGCTTGTACTGAATTAATATTTCATGGCTCCTGGGGCCCGTGTGGGCTGGCTGTTCTCCTGGAGTGCTTCAGCACCATGGAAACCTTGGGAGATATTTTCTCTTAATTGCATGAATGGTTGACAGATACCAGTACAGTACCATGGAATTAAGCCCTGAGTGCTGAGGAATTCGGATGAGCTGCTGCACTGCTGCTGTTGTTTTAATTTTATTTTTAAACCTGGCAACATCTGCCCTTGTCCATTTTAATTTCAGAAGACTTTAATGTCAGCAGGTAATGTATCTGGGTGACAGGTAGTATAAATTACCATAACTACAATTCCCAAGGGGAACCCTTTAAACTTAGGGAGAATTTAGGGAGTCAAGAAAGAAAATAAGAAATAAAAAACCCCACCTTTTGAGTGATCAAAAACTAATGAAGTGTTTCTTTTAATTTAATTTGTACTTTTATGGCAAGTTTAATTCTCTAAATAACCACCCCTTGGCTTTAGAATTGTCAAGAAAAGTGTGTTTGAGCACTATTATCCAAAACTGTCAGCAAATACAGGCTGCTCATTATAAATCAGCTTTTTGTATTTCTCAGGTTAAAATTGTTCAATATCTTGTAGGACAGGGCCCTAGGAATCCCTGAGCATTATTAGATAATGAAGCAGGTTTGCAGAATGCCCTTTTTTTAAGCCTGGTTTGTGCTGCATGATTCACCCCACTGTAAGTGATTATGGGATGCAGATTATACCTGTTCCTTGAGACATCAGAAATCATGTCATGAATTTCACTGAACTGCAAAAAGTTTTTCCCATTTTATAAGAGCAGAGAATTAAATGTTATATCCCCAAAGCTGTAGCTGAGTCTTAGCCCCAAATTAAACACCAGCTTAAACCCATACTCTGAATCTAATCCGTACCCACAGTTCCTCTAAAATTTTCTGGGCACTTTAAACATCAGTAAAATACTGTCAAAATACTTCCCTGATTTTAATTAGAGAACATATGGAGAAACTGAACTCTGTCTATAGGTGACAGGTAAGTCTGGCAGGGACCCATGGATTTTTTATTCATCCTGCCCATATCAGAGCAGAGAAATAGCACAGATGATAAAGGAGCAGGTTGGAGAGCTGGGAGTGCCCAGCACAGGGACAGGCACTGCCCTGGGCCTGTGCCCACACTATGGCTGATCCAAGCCAGGTGCCATTGGCTTCTTGCCCACCTGGGCTCACATTCAGTCACTCTCACCAGCACACCCAAGGCCTTTTCCAGCCCCTCTGGTCTAGCCTGGAGCATCCCATGGGGTTGTTGTGACCCAAGTGCAAGACCCAGCACTTGGCCTTGTTGATCCTCACCCTGTTGGTCTCAGCCCATGGATCCAGCCTGCAGAGCTTTCTGCCCTCCAGCGGACCAACATTCCCACCCAAAACATGACCAAACTGCTGCCCAAATTGAGAACTGACCCCATTGGGTGAAAGCAGAGCTCAGTGTCATGAGCAGCCCCTGGACACCTGTGACAGACATTGGGGCTGAAAATCCACCTAACTGGCAGTGCCAACCCACCACTCCCCCAGATTTCGCTGTAGCTCTCCAAGTGTGGGTAGCTGGGCATGTTTCCATCAGCATCAGTCACGTTTCCATCAAATCAGTCCTCAGCACATTACTACACTCTTGGCACTCCTCAATCTCCATACACAGACCCAGTCTAAAATTAGAGGTGTTGGAAGTGTGGTATTGAGGGGGGGGTGGAAACTGGCTAAAAAGAATGGATACCAAGCTAATTACAGATGGGGCTGGTTGGATTTCCTGTTGGTGAGATTGCTCAGCACTGGCTCTTTTGGAGGAGTCTCTCAGGAGAAAACCTTTGGTATTTCATTACTGTTCCCATTCTACTACAGGTAGAAAAGAGATTGCCTATAATTCTTAAATACAAGCCCAGAGGGGAAAAAAAGCTTCACTTTCCTGAAGCAGCATTTAACCTGGAGTTCAGGCACTTGGATGAGATGGCTGAGAGCTCCTGGGTAGAGCGAGGACATGACCTCCCTCTACCATGATCCCTCTGCTATTAGCTATTCTGGACAGGATGTTTTATTGCTCATAAATATTCACCAGCCCAGAAACAGAAGCTGAAGAGAAGCCAGGGCATGAATCTCTCAGCCTGGATGAACACAGAGGGTGAAGAACAGAATTTTGAAAGGAAAAGATGCATATGAGGCACATGTCTAAGGTGAGAGGAACCAGACTTCAGAGACAGACACAAAGGTTGGTATTAGGAAACACCATCAAGCGTGGTCCAACACAAGACTACGAGTTCTCTTGTTCTCTGGAGCAGTTCCCAGCTCCATCATTTTGGTCACTTTGATCTCTCCTTCTTCCATCCTTCCCTGGCTCTCTGGTTACTCACAAGATTCTCCTCAACCCAATTATTCACACAGAAAGGACCAAGCCCTTTGCCTCCTTCTTGGCTGCCCCAACAACTGGCACTAAACCTGGAGCAGTCCCGGAATTCCTTCCTGTTCCCAAGCTCACCAGCTCAGTAAATGGTCAAGCGATTCTCTCAGTCTCTCAAAATTTGCTCTGCTGAAATGAAGAACTTATTTTTAAGCCTTCTATTTAAATAAAATAACCTACTATTGCATGAAGGTCATTTTTAACAACAAGCTCTAACAATTTTAGAATATCATCCCTTTCTCACTCGGTGAATATTTATTTTAAAAAACTGTTGGGTAGAAACTGAATTGTTGTAATCTGATAGAAAGGAGACCAGCTCATAATAGTGTATGGTGACCTAGAAAAAAAAATTAAAGTTATGACATTTTTGTCCATACCTTACAAAAAAATTAAGTACAAAAACTGGAGAAAGTTTAACTCCACACAACGAATTCAAAGCCTATTCATAGTAAAATCCACTGCAGCATTGCTATGAGCCTGTGGTAAATACGCAAGAGTTGCACTGACAGAAGACTCATGGAAAAATAGTGTCAGAAGTAGAGTGTGCACTGAGAGTAGTGCTGCTCCTGACCCCAAACACTGAAGTTCCACAGAATGGCCCTTTTTTAAATGCATATTGAAATTAAATTTCACATTAATGCCATAGAGTGCACATCAACAGCAGCATCAATTGCACAGTGCTTCATTCCAGCACAACAACTAGCACATATGTCAGGAAGATCATGGAATGGGTTGGGATGGGAGGGACCTTAACGGTCCTCCAGTCCCATACCCTACCATGGGCAGAGACACCTTCGACTAGACTACATTACGGGAAAATTCCGGGGAAAATTCCGGGGAAAATTCCGGGGAAAATTCCGGGGAAAATATTAGCTGCAATGCCTAGGAAGCTGGCAACAGTAGCCTTGCTACTCTACACAAATATTGATGCCATGATATCATTACATCCTGACATGAAAATTGCATGAACATTTATCACAATCAACATGTTGTCATTCAGCTGCATTTAACAAATCAAGCTGTTCTTGTTTCTCCAGCTGGTCCTGGAAATAACTTCTCGGTATAACTTCTAGGAAAAAAGCAACACCGCCACCGTGTGGAGGGATCAACCACATGGCAGGGAGGGGAAACAAGAGGTCAGAACTTGAATCCAGGAAAGTAAAGGCCTGTTTTTTATGACATCCTGCAGTAGATTCCCAAATTCCCCCTTGTCCTGTCACTGTCTGCCTGTACAAAAAGTCCCTTTCCCTCCTTTTTATAAGCCCCCAGGTGGTTTTGATATTGATCCCATTATTCCAAGCAGCCAGGTAGAAACAGGCTATTTTTAAAGCTTTCCTTCAAACAGCATTCCATGAACAGGGTGGAAGCCACAGCACTCACCCAGGGAATAAGGAAACAGTTAGGAAATTACCTTCCCAGAAACCTTTGCAGAAACTTGTAGTATTTGAAAAGACCACGGACTATTCCCAACAATTTTTGCTTTGTATTTGCTTGTTATACATTTCTCTTACTGTTTTTTTTTTAAGCTGTTTGGGTCTTCCAAGCCTTTTTAGTAGGTCAGGAGAGAACTGTATTTAACATTTTTAGTTTAACCAGTGCCGCCTCAGCTGAAGGAAGCAGGACAGCAAACAGCAGCAGTAACAACCAGAACATGCAAAACCTGCTCACTCTGGCTGGAGTCATTTAGGCACTACAGAATATCCAGGAAAATCCTGGAACTTTATCTTTGTAAATGTTTAGTTGTATTTCCTAGTGAAAAAATCAGCTTTTTCCTTGGTTCCTGCAAACATTCCCAGTTTCCCAGGCCCACAGCTGCCACCTTCTATTGGAGGACCATCTGCATTTCAGAGACTTTCAGAGAACAAGTGAAGCACCAAGAACCGAGATAAATGCCTCAAATATGGACAATATTCACATTCCCTCACTGCTCCCAAGTAGCACCACAATGAAAACCCTCCTCTGGGCATTCTCCCCTTTTAATTCCCTTTTCCTTACAGCCAGGAGTTGAGCTCCATTCTCCAATGTATCCCATCCTTTAAGCAAGTGCCCTCCAAATTACTGCACTCGAAGCACTTTAACGGATTTTGTACAGATCGTTACAACCAAATGAATGATTTAGTTACAAAATGTTTGGAGTAAACCAATTGAGTAAAGCTGGAAGGGCAAGTGAAATCAGGCTGGATTTGAGCAGCAGCTGCTCCACATTTGTGGAATAGAGCTGGTGGACTCATTTGTGAGGTAACTGGGCACAGCTGTGCTCAGCTCACACTGAAAAGCAACACATTGAGAGCAACTGCACAAAAAGGATCATTTTTCAGCCCAGCTCCACTAAAACAGCATATAGGTGGGTCTGGGATGTTTGTTTTTTTTTAATTAACTAGTTTGGTGGACAAGGGAACCAGACAGAAAACACCTACATCTGAAGTAACTGCTTGTTAAAGGTCTGTGTTACAGTCAGAAAATTCATTTTCTTTCATAGTACAGGAGTAATTCAATCAGGTTCAGTCAAAACTATGTGAACAAGTAGACACATGGAAGGCAAATTTCACATTTTTTTCCAAAGAAATACCATAGTTCTAAACTCTCACATAGTAAGTACAGATATTAAATTACCACAGAAAGCTTTATTTTCCTGTTACACCCAATAGGAACCCACACTTTGCATCTTTCCTTCTAAAAACCATCTCAAGAGTGGAAGCCACAGAATACAGGAGTCACAGGTCACACATTCTATTCATCCTAATTCCCTCCCAGAAAGAAAATCTGATTAAATCCCCAGGGAATTAGCTGGTTTCCCTCCATTTTCATCTATTTCACTTCTCTCAGAAAGTAAAAGGCTGTCCACCCTTCCTGGACGAAGCTGTTGGATAATTTGAGGCACTGACAGTTTCCATCACATATTTTCCAAGCCTTCTTAGATTAGCACAAGCAAGAACAACAGGCACTGATAAGTCCATAAAACACCTAAATAACTGGTTTTATTATTATAGCTGTAACCAAAATTATTTAATAATTTTTTCCAGATATAAGCTAAATCTCCAGAGGAATTTTCTCCTGTTTCAGGCTGTATCCCACACCGTGGAAGGAAGTAGTACCACGGAGTGAGTGACTTCGGAATTCAGCCAAACCAGCAAGAAGCAAACTCAGCTGTTTCCCTTTACTAAATTATACTTAGCATCCACTATTTAATTAAATCTTAAGCCAAAAGAATTGGGGAGAAAAAGCACAAGTTAATTAACATATCATGACACAGGATATAAAAACCCTTTGACAGGCTAATAAATAATATACCAAAGGCAAAGTAAAAGGACTCTAATTTAGGATTGGCCCAAAAATACCTCCAGCTCACTCTGGTTGTATTAATTAAGTGTGTTTGAAGCTAGGACAGCTCACGTCTATACATGCAAAGGCTTTCCCTAAAGCCAGAGCTTCATAGACTGAGTTAATATCAATACTTAATCTCACGTATAGCAGCTGAAATCAGTATTTCCATGGCATTTTTGTACTTGGCATCTTTGAATCCCATTAAAAATAAAGCAGGTTTTCATTAAAGGCACAGCCTTCATCCACCAAGACTGTTTCAAGCACTAGTTTTTAATTATAGATTAAACATTTCTCCAAGACTTTGAAACTGTGCTTGAAACTAACCCAAATAAACTAAGCTCAGTGTTCCTGAATAGTTATGGATCACACAACTTCACCCACATTTTAATTGTTTGAATATATTTAACATCATAGGAATTTTCTCTTTCAAAATGCTCTTTGTGCACATCACTCTGTAGCAGGATAACGTTCATGTTACAACTATTCCTGCTACAGCTACATCTAGTTACACACCATCCTCTCATCCACTTGATAGTTTTCTCCCTCTTATAACTGTTAATAAGTAGAATGTTGTGAATTATTTCTACACTAACTGTTCCAAACATTCCTTCTTAACATATTTATTCAGCTCAAAATTTAGAGCTATTTACACTCTAAGAAATATTTACACCCTTGAAGTAATAATATACAAATTAAACTCCTACAAGGTTAAGGGATTGTGCAGCCATAAAAAAAATTATATTATTCAAGACTTCAAGGCTTTCCTTTATGGCTTCTACAAAACTTCAGCACATTCACACATTTTTATAAGCTACTGGAAAAGAGCCACTCAGAACCTCATACTGGAGAAACAGGACTAAGAACAGTGAGGGAATAAAGCAACATTTTCCTAGCAGATTTCAGCTCAAAGACCACTCCCAGACCTCCAGATAGAAGAATTCTGTTGGGAGCACTCAAAGAGGCCTGGAACAGAAAACATACATCATAGGCTGGGGGTTACTTATATCAATCAACACCCTGGGGGGGGAAGTGACCTCACCCCTCAGCAGGTGGATCCAAACTAATCAGCAGAGGATGGGGCTGCAGGGCAGATCCTGAGCAGCTCAGGCCGTTCTTGTTAACTCATTAAGGCAGGAGGAGGTGGGAGCTGGGTAAATACATTGATTTACATAAAAACTGAGTAAGGAAAGGAGCAGGGTGTTCCTCACTGTGCCGGGTGCAGCATGACAAGGTACTGACGCATCATCGCTCCGAAGGGGAAAAAAAATAAAGCAGTGCTCAGGTTGCTTGGGTTTAAAGGAGGAAGATGTACAGAATTCCTTAACTTTTGTGGGAGAAAGGAAAGTGCTTGGGGATCCTGAGTTACTGAGGAGGAGAGCAGATCTCAGGTAATCATTCAAGGTTGAATGACAATAGAAAATCATAGAATATCCTGAGTTGGAAGGACCCACAAAGATCATGAGTCCATCTCCTGGCCCTGGCCAGGACACCCCAACAATCCCCCCCTGTCCCTGAGGGCATTGTCCAAATGCACCTTGAGCCCTGTCAGCCTTGATGCTGTGACCACTGCCCTGGGGAGCCTGTTCAATGCCCAACCACCCTCTGGGGGAAGAATTTTTTCCTGAGATCCAACCTAACCCTCCCCCAACACAGCTCCAGGTGTTCTGTCAGGTCCTACAGGATTTATCTTACTTATTTCATTTGGTTTTTCTACACCATTGCATAAAACCTCCCCTCTAAGTGGCTTTTTGTATGAACTACTGATTCTACAGGGGATAAAGTTCAGCAGGAGTAGAAAAATATATGGTTCCAAACCAAGATTCTTCTTTTTTCTTAAGTTCCCACACAATTTTCATGATCACCTTCATAGGCATTCGCCTCTGTTTTTGTTCCCACACCAATCCTTCTCAAAAGTGCCTGTGGAATGACAAGTACAGTCATTCCATCTCCAGAAAGCAGCAAATCAGCTGAAATGTTGAGAGCTGGAAGCTGTGAAATTCCACAGAATTGCTTTTCTAAGAAAAAAACTTCATTGCAATGAAATGGTGGCAATTGCTGCAGTTTGTCTCCAACGCACATTTTCCCCCAATCACATCCAGCCCAGAATAGGTTCTTTGTCTACAAAATGTTGCTCTTTTACAGTCTGTATCAAAAAATCGAAAAAAGTAAAATCCAGCTCTCAGTTTTTATTATCCTCAAAGAATGATGCATAATGTTCTCAGGGGCAAAGAATTGCTTAAATGTTTCATCAATGTACAGCTGAGTTCCTACCTGGTTATCTCAATGAGAACTTTGCACTAAGGACTCACATATCTTTCAGCTGTTACGCATTTTTATGCTGTTTGTTTCATTGCACTAAATATCAGGCAATTTGTTTCGCCTACTCTGAATATAGAAGCAATGCCCCCCCCGTCATAACTTAAAGAGATGTGCAAAAAAGAGTAGCAGCAGCACAGTAACAAAGCCTGAAACCTCCATAGCACTTCACAGCACTACTGGGCCCCACTCTCAGCTTTCCTACTCACTGTGCTTACACCAAAAATCCAAATATTTCAGTTTTCCATCATTGCTCCTGGTTGTCCCAGCAGCAGAACTGTCATAGCTGTCACTACAGTTGTATGTGCTTGGCCTTACTAGAGATCAAACCCAACACTTGGTTGTTATAAAGAAACACAAAATCCCGGACTGGTTTGGGTTGGGAGAGACCTTAAAGCCCATCCAGTTCCACTCCTGGCATGGGTAGGGACACCTTCCACTGTCCCAGGTTGCTCCAAGCCCCATCCAACCTGGTCTTGGACACTTCCAGGGATGGGGCAGCCACAGCTTCCCCAGGGAACAGTCCATAATCTAAATTCCTTTATGTTTTTAAATCACTCCCTATTTGAACTTAAGGCCAAGGATGTTAATTCAGCTGCACTAAACATCAGGAGATCAATATTAAGTGTTTCCAATTAGCTTTATTCCTATGTCTAAAGCCCGCTAGAACAAAGACCTCAGCATGTTCAGCTCACACAGTGAAAAACAATCCAGAGGCACGGCCATAACCTTGATATTCCAAATGAACTCTATTAATCTCTCTTTATTTGCCCTTCCACTGTTGCTGGTAGTAGACGCCATCAAATAATTATAAATGAGAAGCAGAAAATAAAGCTTTACTCTTCCCATAACTTCCCTTTCTGTGTTTTGCTGACCTTTGTATGGGAAGAGTCCCATTGATGCTCTCAGTGTGGATTGATACCTGGGTAGGTATTTGTAATTCTCTAATGAGAATAAAGGAAAGAAAAAGACTGAAGCATAAGGAAATTTCACTGTAGAGCCATAAAAACTGGCTCTAGGAATATTTTTAGTGACCTGAAGGTGCCCTCCAATCATTTTTAAGGCTGACTGTATTTCCAGTTGATTGCATCTATTCATGTGGGGGGGGGAGATAAAAATACACAACACTTTTACAGACATGTCCCTAAAATCTCTTTACTTGCTCTAAGACATGAAGGTTTACAAAATGTATTACATCATTTGTAAGCAGGAGGTTGGATGTAAATACATCAAGCATTACATTTTTAAATGACCTGAGAGAAGGAGTATGGGAAGTAATCCATTTAATCCATTGTAAAACAGTTGGAGTCATCACTTTCTGCAGGCTTTACTCATGGGGGTATTTCCCTAAGATAATCACTAAATTGATTTATACCCTCGCATAGGTTCAGAGCCTGGGTTAGTGGGAAAATCAGCATTTGTGTCTTGGTTTGTTCTCAGTTTAATGAGAAAGGAAAACAGGAGGTGAGTGGTTGTAAAGTAAGTGATGAAAAGGATCCCTGAAGTTTTTGAATTTAATGAGAGAATACACATCTTTCTTATTCTAATCAGTAATTAATACATCTTCACTGAGTTTTGAATGGTCTCCAGCAGGTGCCACAGCTCAAACACCTGAGAGAAGTTACCAGAAACCAGCTTTGAGTGGCACCTGCAAATCCTTTTGCAAGCACATAAAAGCAGCACAGCCAGCCCTCCTCTATGCTGGCTATATAGTTAGGAAACTAGTCTTCCCAGGGGTGTTTGAGCCCTGGTTATGCTGGGAGGCACCACTTAGATGTCTGTGTGTTTTGGATTTTTATTTCTATTATTTTCCCTGGGCTGTAGCTTTGAGTCTGAT
>NW_020884905.1:7050668-7083418 GCF_003945725.1 Corapipo altera
ACCTGCCTCTCTGAGTGTTGTCTGGGAAGATGCTCTGAATCCTGGGCTGCATCCAAAGGAGTGTGCCACTAGGTTGGAGATGATTCTCCCCCTCTGCTCTTGTGAGACCTGACCTGGGTCATTGGGTACAGTTTTGGTGTCCCCAGCATGGGAAGGATATGGAACTGTTGGCACAAGTCCAGAGGAGGCCATGAAGTTGGTAAGAGGAGTGGAGCACCTTCCCTATGGAGAGAGTCTGGGAGAGCTGGGGCTGGTCAGCCTGGAGAGGAGAAGGTTGTGTGGAGACCTTGGAGCCCCTTCCAGTGTCTGAAGGGGCTACAGGGAACTGGAGAGAGACAATTCATCAGGAGCTGGAGTGGCAGGACAAGGAGTAATGTGTTCAAACTGGGAGAGGGGAAATTTAATCTGGATATTAGGAAAAAATTCTTGGCTGTGAGGGTGGTGAGGCCCTGGCACAGGTTGTCCAGAGAAGCTGTGGCTGCCCTATCCCTGGAAGTGTCCAAGGCCAGGTTGGATGGGGCTTGGAGCAACCTGGGATAGTGCCCATGGCAGGGGGATTGGATGAGCTTTAAAGTCCTTCCCAACCTGAATAATTCTGGGATTCTATGCAGAAGGTAACATTTCATGTAGGTTTTTCTCATTCTCCCCCGACAATGAGGTCAAAGTTTCACAAACAGAACGAGTTTTATTGACATCCGCTCAACCTCCTGAGGTGCTGCCAAGCCACATCTTCACCTCTGGAGCAGCTCGGACATGAGGTGGGGCCAGGTGTCACAGCACGGTAATTAATGTTAAGTAATTAGCTGGGATTAATTGATTACTGCTTATCGCTGTTAGGTAATTAACGCCTGTAACGCTGCTCAGAACGGCTCGGGGCGGGAACCGAACCCGCGGCCACACAGTCCCTCGGGCTGGCCCGTCCTGACGTCACGCGTCACGTGCCCCATGGATCGCCCAATCCGCGGCCGCCGGCGGATTCGAACGGCGGCGGCCGTTGGTGGCGTGTTGGCCGACAGGGGGCGCTGTGCCCGCCCAGGGCCGGCGGAGGGGCCGCGATGGCGGGGCCGGGGCCGGGGCCGTACCGCGCCACCCGCCTGGTGAGCACCGGGGAGCGGGGCACGGTGGCGGCTGCGCCAGGGGAGCGGGCGGCTGCCGGGGGAGCGGGCTGCCAGTGTCACCCGTGGAAGCGCTGTTGGACAGGAGGCGGCTCTGCCCCTCCTAGGTGCTGTCGTGACACGTGGGTGCCCTGGGACCCCCTGCCCTTGTCGCGACATGTGGGTGCCCTGGGACACTCCCTGCCACGGATGTGGGTGGCCTGGTGTCTCATGCCGACTGTCACGACAAGTGGGTGCCCAGGGACACTCTCCCCGTGCCTGCTATCACGATATATGGGTACCTTGCTATCTCCCATCCTGTGACTCCTGTCACGACATGTGGGTGCCTTAGGGCCTGTCGTGACATGTGGGTGCCCTGGAACAGCCCCTGCCCACTGTCACGATATGCGGGTGCGCTGGGCCCCCCTACGCCGTGCCACTGATATTCGCAATGCTCAGCTTGAGGCTTTAATTTTCCAGTTTTGGCTGTTTTGTTTCCTGTGCAGTGGAACGAGATCACCAAGTACTTCCGAGCGGGAATGCCCCTGAGGAAACACAGGCAGCACTTCAGGAAGCACGGGAGCTGCTTCACTGCCTCGGAAGCTGTGGATTGGCTCCATGAGGTCCTCAGGAATAACAGCAACTTCGGCCCCGAGGTGACCAGGCAGCAAACGGTGCAGTTACTGAGGAAATTCCTCAAGAACCACGTCATTGAGGATATAAAAGGGAGGTGGGGAGCTGAAAACCTGGAAGACAATGGTGCCTTGTACAGGTATTGAGATGAAAATTATTTAATGGCTCTTCAGGTTGAGAATTTGATTTTAAAATACTCAGATTTAGGCTGAGCAGTTGGGTCAAAAATTTAATTATTAACATTGTTTTGCTCCTCTCAGTGTTTTACTTTGTTCTGATTCTCAGTATAGACCATACATCTTGTCTGCTCTGGGTTGTTTCCATGCTCTTGTCTATCCAAGCTTTTAATTGGAATATATTCTGCACTCCAGTGCTTTGAAGGGGAGCCAAGGAGTGGTTTGTAGTAGCTCCCTGATGCGCTTATTTCTCCTGTACCTTTTACAGAAAGTCTAAATGGGAAACGGAGCCAAGCAGCTCTAAAATTAAAGGTGTTAATGGCCTTCACTTCTCAAATTCTGGGCTCAGTGCTCTGTAAACATGTGAGCATCTTCAGTGTGACTTTGGCATCACGAAAAATAACCCAAAGTTAATTTATCATATGATAAAGAAAAATCAGTGTTTTCCTTCTTATTTTCCTGAATCTCTTCAGAATCTTAGAGTCACACTGGTATGGAGTCACAGGGTATTGTTTTGCTTAAGTAACTTATTTTATTTCTAATTTTAACCACCAGCACTCTTGTGACAAACGTGGGTAGAGACCTTTCCCAAATCTTTGTTTGCGAAGCCCAGCCGTGACATTTCTAATCTATTCTGAATCTATTTCACTCATCTCTCCCACCCATTACAGATTTCCTTCAACATCTCCAGTTAAACCTCTACCAAGCCCACCAAGAGAGAACTTGGAAAACTTCCCTACAGACAAAGAAAAACTTTTTAAACTGCCCCATTTATCCAAGAGGACTTTGAAAAAACACGAGTTACTGCAGTCCCTGGTAATAACTTCTGTTTCTTACGTCATGGCAGTTGTCTTGTATTGTCTTTATTCTTCAAAAGCATAAAACTAAAAGCAGTCACCTTTTGGTGTCACTGTTCTGTCGTGGCATCTCCCCTTTCAGCTTGAGAAGTAATTTGGTAGTTAAGAAATTTAGAAGTATTAAGAAATAAATTGGTATGGGAGGATTTTCGTTTTCTTCTGGAAGTATTGGGAGGGACAAATAAAAGACACAAATTACTTAACTGGTCAGCTTTTTGGAAAAGGTTGAATGTGTCTCTCTTTATTCATTTGGAATTTGTGTATGTGGATAAATTCTGAATTTAGATTCCAATCCTAAAGGAGGATGAATCATTTACAAATACATTTGGATGTGAGATGTTTCTACCTTTTAAATTGCTGCTTTGGGGATTGATCAGGTCTTTTTTCAGTATCCTCTTTTGCTTTTTAGTTGTGTGTGCTTACATTTCAGTGCTAAAGCTGAAATGCCATGTGGAATTTATTGTTCCACAGAATTCCCTATACCTCTGATTCCAGTTTTTGAATTCCTTAATTTTGAATTATCTTGAGTCCCGTTTATCTTACGTTATAAACATCTCATTTTCAGGAAAACCTAGAAAAAACAAAACCTGATGTGATAAAAGAGAACAAGGAAGACACACTACAAAGGAAGGAAATAAGCCAGCAATATGTGCAAGAAACTTGGAGAAATATCATTCTGATACAGTAAGTAATAAATCATAAATAGCACCTTCTCATACAAGTGCTTTGGGTGTGAAATAGCCCATCAAACTTTAAGTTGAAGATTTTTACTGACTATTCTCTACGTAGGCTTCCTAGTGTGTTTATTAACATTGAATTGTTGCATTTAAGGAATTCTTGATTATTTGCTGTTGCTGAAGTATATTTGAGTACCACAAATGCTCTTCCTTACTGGTTGTTGCTGTTTGTCCCAGAGAAGAGCATGTTCTCAAATTGTTCTCCTGAAAGTGAGAATTTATTAAACAGCAGATGAGCTTTTTAAGCACCTGGTTTTGAATAGATGGGGAAAGAACTGTTTTTTCCTTCATTATTACAAACCTTCTAGACACCCCATGCTTTTGCTCCCCACAGTTTGCAGACCATCCTGGGCCTCCCGTCGCTGGAGGAGGTTCTGCAGCCAGCACAGGTGGTCCCTGAGCACGTCATGTACAACATGAGCAACACCAGCAAACACGGGGTGGTGATTCTGCAGAACAAGTCAGGTAAGATTGATTTCCCTGGTTTTGCTTTAAGATTCTATGTGATGTAATTACAACAGTAATTAATATATTTTGTGGTCTGTCTTTTACAGTTTTTTCCCAAACCACAGTACAGTTCAGTATATTTGTCTAGAAGATTTGTAGGTATATTGCATTCACTCTTTATACAATGAGATAGTCACAGAATCCTGGAATATTTTGGGTTAGGAGGAACCTTAAAGCTCACCCAGTCCCACCCCCTGCCTTGGTTTCTAACCCTCCCTGAGAGGGAAACGGAGCTAGGATAGCAGGACACTTACCACTATCCCAAATTGCTCCAAGCCCTGTCCAACCTGGCCTTCGATGCTTCCAGGGAGGGGGCAGCCACAGCTTCTCTGGGCAGCCTGTGCCAGGGCCTCACCGCCCTCACAGCCAAGAATTTCTCCCTAATATCTAATCTAAACCTGCCTTCCTTCGACTGAAAGCCATTCCCCCTTATCCTGTCAAAATTACATGCGTAGCAATATTAATTTAAAATCTGATACTTTGTAACCAAGGTGTTATTTAATATGTGTGTCATTGTTTGTATTAGTCATTAAATCTTTGGGCTTATGTACAAATAATGTCATTGTTTGTTTATATTTTAGAAGACCTCCCTCACTGGGTGCTGTCAGCTATGAAGTGCCTCGCATACTGTAAGTCACTGAAGAGCTTTTAAGTTACAGAAACCTATTTTGAGTGTTGAAAGTAAATATTCATTATTATTTGTTCTATAATGCAGTTGTGAAATTTTTTGTGTGAATTTTCTTTCTTCACCTCTTTTCAGGGCCCAGAAACAATGACATGAGCCAAGCAACTTACAGTGGGTTTGAACGGGACGTGTTCAGAACAGTTGCTGATTACTTTCTCAGTCTCCCTGAGCCATTACTTACTTTTGAATACTATGAACTTTTTGTTAATATTTTAGGTAAGTATGAATTTAGAAAGGATCGGTGAAACTGTAGATTTATATCAGCTGGGGAAGAAATCTGTAAATCAAAGCAGACCTTGGTCCCTAATCTGTGTGGCAGCTTGAATCTGAGGAGGATCATCACTGCTCTCACTCTGTATTACAGTATTAATTGAAATGTAGTTCTGTCTCACAATTTCCTATTTAAATTGCTGTCTGAGCACACATTCTAAATATTCAGTAACTTAAAAATACAGCTCATTCTGTCTGTCCTCACTGTTGCAGTGCATTACCTTTTTTATTTTTGCATGTTGGTTGCAATTATCTTGTTAAATTGCTTTTGGACTGAGCTAAATTCTTCTTAGGTTTTACTAACAGTCAACTATAAATTAATGTCTTCCCTTTGTTGTCTTCTCTGCTCAGGTAGCAGCTTTCAGAGCTGGTCCATTTTCATACCACTTGCATCTTAACTTCTATTTCATTTTCTGATAGTTATGTGTGGCTACATCACAATTCCAGATCTGTGCAGTGGAAAACGTTCTGTCCAAGATGAGAAATGTGACCCACAACCTTCAAAAACTCTTCACTTGAACTCTTTCAAGTCAACTGAGTGTCTTCTCCTAAGTCTGATCCACAAAGAGCCTGACAAGAAAAAGAAAGATGAAGCTTCCAGGAGGTTTTCTTCAGAAGAGCTGACTGTCCAAAACCAACATACAAGGAAATGGCAGCAATATAGACTGAGACATCAGCAGGGTAGTGCTGGTAATCCAATAGGAGGAAGCTGTCAGAATCTTTCAGGTTTCAGGAACAAACAAGCTCCACCTGGAGCATTTAGGACAAGATGTTACTCCTTGGAAAGAATTGGAGCTCCTCCTTCAAGTGAGTGTAGTAAAGGAGGATGTGATTCCCTCAGGGAAGGTGGTGTGAACACTATCACAAGAAATGGAGACCAGTCACTGCTGTGTGAGCACAAGGCTAAATCTGTGTTGGAGGTGGGCTGTGATAACATGTGTCAAACACAAACCCAGGGCATCAAGAGAGTGTCTGCCTCAGCTCTGCAGGACGAGCTCTTGGATGACACTCACGGGTCGAAGCAGATGCGCCACTCTTTGAGTTCACTGGGCAAGAGGAACTGCAGAAGCTGCACAGTCATTAACAGACCAGTTGCTGAAATCACAGTAATGCCAAGGGCTCAGCTCTGGGGGCAAGGAAAACTAAATCCCCCTGGGGTGGCTGCTTCAGTGGACATCAGGACTGAGCATTCCGAATTCACCATCAAAAAGAGACTCTGCAGAAGCAGCACAGAACTCTCAGAAAGCTCTTTCACCCCCTCCCCTTGTGTGTTGACTGGCACGCAAAGTAAGATGGCTTTCTACAGCATGTTGTACTGCTTGTTGTATGACCTGACTAATCTCTGCTTCCTCCACCTCTGGCACTGTTGCTAGGTTTGTTGAAATGCATAGAACATGGATTTGTGAGTTTTTTTAAAAAAAATCTGGTTGCTGAATAGCATTTTTTAAATTGCTGTAGCTCTGCTAACAAATAGTAACATGTAGTATCTTTTGAGTAAGAATTGATGTGTCGGTAACTGACCTTTCTGCTCAGGTAAGTGATAAGAGATCCTGCCCCAGACACTGAGAATGAGAATTTGCACAGACCTGTCTGTTGGAGATGATGTATTTTTATGGTCTTTGAATAACATTTTCTGGGAATAACATTAATGTCATTCTTTAATTGTATTACGATCTTAATTGCCCCAGCAATTTCTCCTAATGAAGCAAGTTGAAGTTGACCACACCAACAAAGGTCCTTACCTTATCTACTGCACTACAGCAGATTTCTCTGAAACATTGATAATCACCTTGGTAAAATAAGAGATTTCTGGTACTGTTGTAAAAAATACACTGAGAGTTGATTCAAATCTTAATGCCAGCTGTCTTTGCAATTGACTTGCAGATCTCCTGCAGCCTCACTTGGAAAGGATTGCTGTGGAAGCTCTGCAGATCTGCTGTTTGCTGCTCCCACCCCCAAACCGTAGGAGGCTCCAGCTCCTGATGCGGATGATCACCCGAATCAGTGGGAATGTTGACATGCCACGGCTGCACAATGCCATGGGCAACAGGTCCTTGGTAAGAGAGCCACAAGGGCAGTATGTCTGTTACTGTAAGAGTATCGCTGAAGTAATGCTCAGAGTCGCTGTTTAAAGCAGTGAGACAAGAACCTCAAGTTCAGCATGCTGCAAGTATTAACAGGCAGATTTTTCACCTCCAGAACACGCACAAAAATCTGACTTGAACAAGCACTTTCTTGTCTCCATCCTAAGAGACTTCAAATATTCACATTGCTTTTGTTTATGTTGGGGGGAGAAGAGAAATCACTTCTTAAAAGAATACTTTAGTCTGATTTCTCACCCGAGTGCCATTTAGAATTATAACATCGAAGAGAAACTGTGGCTGCCCCATCCTTGAAAGTGTCCAAGGCCAGGTTGGATGGGGCGGGGAGCAACCTGGTCTAGTGGAAGGTGTCCCTGCTCATGGCAGGGGGTGGAACTGGATGGGCTTTAAGGTCCCTCCCAACCCAAACCAGTCTGTGATTCTATTCTGTGATTCTCTGAAGATGTACATTTTTTCTATAGGTTTCTATAAGTTCTTTTTAATGTGTATTTCTTAATTGAAGGTGCTGTTCCGTTCAAGAAAAGTAGAAGTCTTAGGTTATAAGAAGTTACTTTAAAAAACCCTAAAATCAGTTTCCTTCCTTGCTTGACCAGTGGTGCAGGCAAGAAAAATTGCAGTGAAAATTGGTGTGAAGAATTTATTGTGCCACTGTGTAGAGCGGAGAGAAGGCAAATAAATCCACAACTGTGTGTACTTACTGATGTACTGGACTCTCCCAGCTGATCCAGACGTTTTCCCGCTGTGTGCTGCGCTGTGCAGAGGAAGTGGACCTGGATGAGCTGCTTTCTACACGACTGGTTTCATTTCTGATGGACCATCAGCAGGAAATATTCCAGGTCCCAACTCACCTGCAGGTCGCTGTGCGAGACCACCTTGAATACGCGAGGGTGGCTCAGGTTGGTGGTACTAGGGGAGTTTAAATTCATTTGCTAATTGTTCTGAAAGTGGGATGGGAAAATGCAAATAAAACCAGTATGGTTTCAGTGTATAGATATTAATTATAATGTTTTGCAGCTGTGATGCCACTGTAAGTTAGGGGGTGTGGATGTTTGTGAGTTCTTACTGAAATAGTACAGAATCAGCTGAGTATTTACAGACCTCTTTTTCTTCCAGTGCAAATGTCCCAAGGAAGAAATTTGTGCCATATTGCCAACGTATTCCTACTGCAAACAAATCACTCCTCAGGAGTTCGAGGAACAGAAGGTTTCTACCTCTCAAGCTGCAGTGACAGAGCTCTTGGAGAACATTATCAAGGATAAAAACTTGTCTGTGAAGGACAAAAAGAAAAAGTTAAAGCAGGTGAGGAACTTTCACCTGCTTCTGAAATGCCTTTGTGAGGGAAGGGCTCAGTCAACAGAGCCTGGTGCAGAAGAGGGGGGGAAGAGAGTGTTTGGTGAGAAATACTTGCTCAGAAGAGCTGTTGGATGTTTTGTGTGCTCTGGTTGGGATTTTAAAGACAGTGTCTGATACTGGGGGGAATGGCTTCCCACTATCAGAGGGCAGGGATAGATGGGATATTGGGAAGGAATTCTTTTCTGTGAGGGTGGTGAGGCCCTGGCACAGGTTGCCCAGAGCAGCTGTGGCTGCCCCATCCCTGGAAGTGTCCAAGGCCAGGTTGGACAGAGCTTGGAGCAACCTGGGATAGTAGAAAGTGCCCCTGTCTGTGGCAGGGGGTGGAGCAAGGTCAGCTTTAAGGTCCTTCCCAACCCAAACCTTCCATGATAACATACAGCATTTGACACTGGCTGTAGGAGTAATAAGTTCAAATAATGGCTTAAAACCAGTATGAAGTTACTCTGAGATCCTGCTCTCCATTAAATAATACCTGATGGAGTTATAGCCTGGTTTCCTGTGGTGCACTGGCCAACAAGTCACCATTAACATGCCATAAGTGGGCTTAAAACCAATAGGTGTTAAAAGCAGTAATTTTTTGCTTTGGGAGACCAACTTCTTATCTGTTCGCAATCCTGAATCGTTCCTTTTGTGGCCTTGGCTTTGTGTTTTGTAACGTTTATATTCCTCAAGATTATCTTGCACTTCTCTGGCCTACTAATATCTTGCCTAATACTAAAGCTAAAACACAGCAGTTCTGGAAGGATTTAATCCTGGAGGAGTTTTTCTTTTGCAGAAAAACCTTTGGCAAGTTCTTCTGCCCAATGGAATAGCTTTGTACTTGTCCTGGAATCTCCTAAGCAAATCTTGTGACTCAAATTTGAACAAGCAGCTTTTCAGAGCAGGAACTCTTTGGTGCCCCTCCTCCAGCTCCTGCCACACTGAGTTTCATGTGTGTTGTGGAAACTTTCTTGGACTGTAAAAGTGAGGCTGGACTTTGGTTCAAGATCATTAAAACTTCCTGCCTGTAAAAAAGAGTTAATTAGAGTTGATTAAAACTTGGAATAAGTGAGCACTAAGATGTGATTCACAGCAACAGGTGAAAGAGGAGGAAAGAAATCTTTTAATAGTAAAACTTAAAGTAGATACTTAAATTTTTGATGAATTCTCACAAAGTCCAAAAGCAGATTGTACTGTGAGAGCCACAAGTGAGCAAAGCTGACTTTTAAATTTCACAGAACCATATAATTAGAGTCCTGCCATTTGAGCTGGGATAGCCATGGTGTGATAAATCACAACTTTTGCAATGATTGTTCAGCTTTGGGTACTTGGGGTAGGTTGAATCCAGCAGTGGTTTGGCTGATGTTCAGGTGTATTTACTGTATAGATTATTTACAGTTAGTCATCTCTTCCCAAGGCCTGACACAGGGAACAGGCCAAACGTCACAAATATGCCTCTGATTCCAGGTATTTTCCTTTAGCTGTGTATCTGCAGGAATTGAAATGAGATGGAATCAGAGTCGTAAGTAAGGTTTTCTGGGAGAACCGCTCCAGAGCAGGTGAATCTTGGCTCCCAGTTGGGTAAAACAGACTTTTTTTGAGCTGGAGTTTTTTAGTGGAGTGTGGGATTTTATTGTGATTGCTACTTGTGTATGCTCAGTTCCAGAGGGAATACCCCCAGATCTACCAGAACAGGTTTCCAACGACGGAGAGCGAAGCGATGCTGCTGGAGAACAAACCCACCATCAAGCAGCCCATGCTCAGCCTGAGGAAGCCCAGGTTTCGGAGCTTGAGGTATTAATGTCACCACACTTGAGGCATTTATCTCCTGGATGTGAGTCTGAATGATTCACTAGAGGAATTGCTGCAGGAATTTGATGCTGGCTCTGTGTGGAAGGAAGAAATGTTTACATGGATACGGTGCTGAAAGGTGCCAAAATACCCTTTTTTTTTTTTAATGCAGATACTTTTGAATAACTTCTAAGAGAGAAATATTTATCTGTTTACAAATTATTACAATATAATGTATGTAGGAAAATGTGAAAATAAGCACAAAGCTGTTGTTAACCAAAAATTTATATATGGTTTTCTATGGGAAACTAATGACCTGCCTCTTGTAACCTTTTAATGTCTGGTCAGGAATTTGTGCCATTTATTGTAGTTTGTGTAGGTTTTAATGTCTGTGTATTGTGACTAAGTGCCTTCTCTATTCTCAAAATATTTGTCTTTAAACAAAAGAAGTTCTGTGAGTTCAGGACCAGGAGAGCCAAAAGTTCACCATGAATTATTATCTGCCTCCCTAAAATGCTTGTGTTTATCTCATCTGTAAAACTCTCATTAACTTTTCTATATTTATTTATATTAAAAGTCTTTAAGTATATTTCTGACATTTTCATGGAAAATTTATTTTGGATCTATTGATGTGATTCTCAAAATAATAGGAGTGATGGATGATACAGCAAGTGGGTACAAAGGAACCAGAAAACACTAAATTCCTGTATTTCCAGAGTTAGGGATTTGATATTAATTCTGGTAAGACCAAGGCTCCACCCCCACAAGAGTATTTCTGGGAGAGAATAATTAATAATAATTAATTAATCTACTGCCTGGCTTTGAGATCCCAGACTAGTTTGGGTTGGGAGGGACCTTAAAACCCATCTTGTTCCATCTTCCAGCAGACCAGGTTGCTCCTTCCAGGGATGGGGCAGCCACACCTGCTCTGGGCAACATCTGGAAACAGCTGCTTTAGAGGGATGGGTGCTTTCCTTGGTGTGTTTGGCTGGTACCTGGTTCAGGTACCTCACCCAGTTTACAGCTGTGCATTGGAGGTGCATCCCTGGTGCTCTGTCATGTCTTACCCCTTCCTAGGACAAGAACCTGAATTGTCCTTGTACCTGCACATGGAGAATTACAGTCATTGCCAAAAAACCACTCATCAAAATAAAGTAAATCTCAATTTTTCATCTTTTTACTTGCTTTGGGTTTGTTTGGGTGTTTTGGTGTCTTGTGGGGAGGCTCTGTAAGACTCTTGTGCAAGGTCCCAGGCTGGGTCAGACACTTATTCCAAATGAGGGTCTTGGTTGAGGATTGTCACTTCTACATCTGTGACCATGAGGCTGGGCTTCAGTTTTCTCCCAAAATATATCCTTTTGCTCTTTTTTTGAAGGTTTTGTAAGTGAGAAACCCAAATTAGCCCCATTTAACCTATTTTAATGATGCTTCAATGTCCTGTAGATAACTTTCCACTTGCAGGGCAGATACAAGATGTTTCTCCCTTGTAACACCTGCAGTTGACTCCTTTTAACACTCCAGTACCTGCCTGAACTTGATTCCAACACTTCCCAACCTGTTCCCTGTTGTGTAAATGCTTTGTTTATGTGTTCCAGTTAAGTAACTGATTAGGTGAGCAGCTCACATTTTGCAGGATTTGGCTTTTAAAGGCCTGCCCTCATTTCTCCCAGTTCTTGATCCAGGTTATTTAATGTTCCCTTCTAAGTTTTTGACAGAGCTTAACAAAAATGGGAATAAATGGACAAATTGACTCACTGTGAGACAATAAAACATTACAAATCAATGACAAAAATTCCATATATGGAACTTAAGGCTACTCACACCTTCCTTTTTACAGCCTTTGAGTATTTTAATCCATTAGAAATGGACAGAGGTCAATAACTGTTCCCTCCTTTTCCTACAGAGAAAAGCAGGCGGAGTTGCTGGTGCTTGTGCCTCAGAGCACATTTTTTGCTAATTAGCACCAATAACTCCTTTCTAATGGTATTAATTGCAAAGAAGAGCAGCTCTGTAATGAGTTTGTAGGTGGTCTGCTGTCCTGTGCTGTTCTGGTGTTGGTGTCACACCAGAAGAGTTGCCTGGTCAGGTAAGATTCAGGAGGAGAACTTGGCTGCTGGTGTGTGGGACCAGAGATGTTTTGGGATCTCTGCCTGGAGGACCATGGGGCCTGGGAAGATGCTGTCACCATGGAAACATGGAATTTTCATGGCATCAAACATTAAGATGCTGTTTTGAGTCCTGGAATTAATTAAAAATCTCCACACGACTTGCAATGCTGAGAGGCCTTGAGTCTGCACTCAAGTTTATATTATTTATTGCCAGGAGACTTCCACTGAGAAATTACCATATAATTATGGTTATTAATCCAAAGAGTTAATGGGAGGCCTCAGTCACAGCTCCTGAAGGCTCAGTGCCTTCAGTGAGAAGCCTTAAATGAACCCTCAATCTAAATGAGAACACTGCCTTGAAAAGAGGGAGCAAACAAACAAAACCAGGGAAGGAAGCCAAGCTTCACGTGATGGTTGTGGCAGCAGATCAAACAGAGGGATGTTTAAAGTCTATTTTTCTCCTTTCACCCCAACTTTGATCACTGTTTCCATATATATGGGAGGAGCACCCAAATGTACATGGTATTATGGAACATCTTCATCCTCTGCCATGAGCTGCCTGTGAGGGGACAGCACTAAACTCTGATTTCATTAATCTGTGAAATCACTCTTTACAGCACTGTTGTTTTCATAAATGTTGACTCTTGCTACAGGTGGTTCCTGATGACAAGCCTGGAGAAGGAGACTGAGAGAGACCTCAGGGTCTGCAGCTCCTCCTGAGGGGCAGCTCTGATCTCTGCTCTGGTGACCAGAGACAGGACCAGGGAATGGCTGGAGCTATGCCAGGGGATATATAGTTTGGATATCACAAAAAGGTTCTTCCTGCAGAGGGTGATCAGGCACTGAACAGGCTCCCCAGGGCAGTGATCACGGCCCCAAGGCTGCCAGAGCTCAAGCAGCATTTGGACAATGCTCAGGGACTGGGGGATTGTTGGGGTGTCCTGGCAGGTCCAGAGATTGGACTCAATGATCCCTGTGGGACCGTTCCAACTCAGGATATTCCAGGATGTTTGACACTGGCATCTCCTTATCTCTCGATGTCTCTATGTCCTGTCACTCCAAGGGGAGGCTCTGGAAGAGCTGTTCCCTGCTGCCCTGGGTCCATGTTGGATCCAGGCAGGTCTCCTGTGCCCTGTGGTGTCAGAGCAAGGCCCAGTGCCAATGCCTGGCATGGCTCCAGCACGCTCCGTTTCACTCCTTGGGATTTTTTTCTTTGTAATCACTTCTGCTTGGGAAGAATTTAGGTCTCACAAAAGCAGTCAAAGCCCTTTTTTGTGTGGAGGGCAGGACAAAAGCTCCCAAACCCGGGAGGATTTGGGTGGTGAAAGCCGGCTCTGTTCCCAGGGGGCTCTCACTGGCAGGGGCTTCCCTGGGCAGGGCTCAGCACCCCATAAATACCCTGCACAAGGCTCTGCTCTGAGCTTGGCTGCTGGAGGCTCAGGCCCTTCATCGGGGAGAGGATGTACAGCCAGTGAGTATTCCTGAAGCTCCTCTCTATGGGAGAGGATCACGGATCACCATGTTGATGGAGCATTGGCTGGGGCAGCTGTGAGGTTGGGGGTCAGTGTGGTTCAGGGGGCAGGAGGAGGAGGGGGACGGTCTCCATGTGTCAGTGTCCATGCTGGTACTTCCCATTCCAAGGTGTGGTTCTGATCCAGGAGGATAAGTGCACCTCTGGGTTCCAGGGGATAGTCCAGAATTTGGAGTAGAATCATAGAATCCCAAATGGGTTTGGGTTGAAAGGGACTTTAAATCCCATCTCGTTCCACTTCCTTTCCACTAGACCAGGTTGCTCCAAGCCCCGTTCCAACTGGCCTTGGACACTTCCAGGGATGGGGCAGCCACAGCTGTTCTGGGCAGAGCACACTGGTCTGTCTGCTGTGTCTTCATGGGCTTTGCAGTGATAAAATTGGAACCCATCAATTAATTCTTTGCTTAAAGAAAAAGAAAGAAAAAAGGCAAAAAAATGCTTCTCCAAGACCTGGGAGATAAAAGCTTCCTAATGATCTGGACTATCCTGGATTTATCAGTGGATGGGGGTGTTTGCTGCAGGGCTGTGGCGTGGGCTTTCCCCTCCGTGTTCCCTCTCCCTCCACACACTCAGCCTTTTCCCCCATGAAGTTCTAGTGCTCTTCCCTCCTGATGCCTCAAGTTCTTTGCCAGTCATGGCTTAGTGTGTCCATAAGAACTGCCCCTCCCTGGCAGGGCGTTCCCAGCACTGCCCACCTCGGGCTAACCCAGCTTTGCCCTTCCAGAGTGGAGCATCCAGCCGGGGGCTACAAGAAGCTCTTTGAGACGGTGGAGGAACTGTCCTCTCCAGTGACCACCCATGTCACAGGTTGGTCTGGTTCTTGATCTCCTCCTGCCTGGCTTTGTTCTCAGAGCTCAGGGGCCTCCAAGGCTCGGAGACTTTACAAGGGCTCGAAGTAAAGGACCTCACAGGGCTAGGGATTTGGGGTGGAGGAAGGACAGATTGGATGGCAGAACCTTTAGATATTTCAGTACTGAATGTCTTGGTCTACAGCAGGTGTGGAGGGGAAGAAAACAGTTTCAAGACCTCATGTGTGTTTAAATAAGAAGTTGCATAAGCCTTAAAAAAAATTAGTTTGAAGTTTTGTTCTTTTTGTTGTCACCATGAAAATTCCTTGGTCTGATTTGCCATGCGCATCCCAACGCTGCCTCTCCCACAGGCAGGATTCCCACCTGGCTGCGAGGAAGCCTCCTGAGGTGTGGTCCTGGCTTGTTCGAGGTGGGCTCGGAGCCCTATTACCACCTCTTCGATGGCCAGGCATTGCTCCACAAGTTTGACTTCAAGGAGGGGCACGTCACCTACCACAGAAGGTACGTGGTGGTTTTCCAAGAAATTAATAAATCAGGAAGCAGTTGCTTGACTGTGAGTGCTGGGGACAGGCTCTGGAAGGCACCGGTTATTTTTAGTCTGTGGGATTATTGGAAGAGCTGTATCAGTGATATCATTAAACCAGCTCCAGAAGAAACATGAGGCTGTGGGGACCCAGGGCTCTCATGAGCTTTATCACAGCAATATTCATATTTATTCGTATTTATTCACATTTAACTGCACAGCCTGTTGTGGTTTTATGTGTAAGGGGATTTCTCCTCCTCACCCTCCCAGGTTTATCAGGACTGACTGTTATGTGCGAGCAATGACGGAGAAAAGGATTGTCATAACGGAGTTTGGCACCTATGCGTACCCAGACCCCTGCAAGAACATCTTCTCCAGGTACTGGGGTCCTGCAGGTCCTGCAGCCACTCATGTCCCACAGAGCTCCTGCTTCCCAGAGGCCCTGACTGCCTGTCCTTTCTCTCTGCTCAGGTTCTTCTCCTACTTCAAAGGTGTGGAGGTCACGGACAATGCCCTGGTTAATGTCTACCCTGTGGGTGAGGATTACTATGCCTGCACTGAGACCAACTTCATAACCAGGATTAACCCAGACACCTTAGAGACGATTAAGCAGGTGGGTTTTTGTCCTGGGCTGAAAAAGTTATGGAGCAATAAACCTAAAATGAAAATCATGGAATCACATACTGGTTTGGGTTGAAAGGGACCTTAAAGCTCATCTTGTTCCAGCCCCCTGCCATGGGCAGGGACACCTTCCACTATCCCAGGTTGCTCCAAGCCCCATCCAACCTGGCCTTGGACACTTCCAGGGATGGGGCAGCCACAGCTGCTCTGGGCAACCTGTGCCAGGGCCTCACCACCCTCACATGGAAGAAGTCCTTCCCAATATCCCATCTAACCCTGCCCTCTGGCAGTGGAAAGCCATTCCCCCTTGTCCTGTCCCTCCAGATCCTTCTCCAAAGTCCCTCTCCAGCTCTCTTGGAGCCCCTTTAGGCACTGGAAGGGCTCTAAGGTCTCCTTGGAGCCTTCTCTTCTCCAGGTGAACACCCCCAGCTCTCCCAGCCTGTCTCCAGAGCAGAAAAGCTCCAGCTCCATGTTTGTGCTTGGCTGGAGTTTGCAAATTGGAGCTCAATTGCAGCCTTAGAAAAGAACTTCTCACGTCCAATGCAAGAATTTGTTGACTCATGACAACTTGCAGAGCCAGTGACTCCCCATCTCCTGCCAAGGAAGCTCCTGATTGTCTCCATTTTGTTCTCCAGGTGGATCTCTGTAAATATGTGTCCATTAACGGGGTAACGGCTCATCCCCACATTGAGAATGATGGGACAGTTTACAACATTGGGAATTGCTTTGGAAAAAACTTTGCCCTGGCCTACAACATCATCCGGATTCCTCCACTGCAGGCAGGTCAGTCGATTCCCACCTCTGAGCCACCTGGGAAAATCTTAGGAATCACCTCTTTATCCTTTAAATGAGTTTTGCCATTAAGGGTTGGTTTGGTTTTTTTTCAAGCTTCCTTAGATTTTATTTACTTTTTAATTGTTGTATTTGAAACACTTTCAAGTGTTTTCTAAATCATGAATTTCCTTTGTGTTGAAGGCAGACATGGTAAATAAGCACAGACTATGTGAGATCTTCTGTTAACCCCTCACCTGTCCCATTCCAGATAAGGAGGACCCAATCAACAAGTCACAGGTGGTGGTGCAGTTCCCTTGCAGTGACAGGTTTAAGCCGTCCTATGTCCACAGGTAACATTCCATGGGGTCAGCAGGTCAGCTGGAACCAGGGACTTGTTCTCACACATAATCAGCAACAAAAACTAGGTGATTTACCAAAATCAGGGTAATTGTAGGGGATGATCCATGTGATAAGATGAAGCACTTCATGGTTGTTGTCCAAACTATGCCGGTGAGCCTGATGTGCCCCCCTGCATTTCTAAACAGCTTTGGGCTGACCCCAAACTACATCGTGTTTGTGGAAACACCAGTGAAAATCAACCTCCTCAAGTTCCTCTCCTCCTGGAGCCTCTGGGGAGCCAACTACATGGACTGCTTTGAGTCCAACGAAACAATGGGGGTAAGCAGAGGGTTGTCCCCAAATGGGCTGGCCTGGGCGGCCAGCCCGACATTGGGAGGTCCATGGTATTGGTTTCACCTTCATTTCCCTGAGCCTAAGCAAAGCTGCTGGTTGGTCCTCAGGTGTGGATCCATGTGGCTGAGAAGAAGAAGGGCCGGCTCCTCAACCTCAAGTACCGCACCTCGGCCTTCAACCTCTTCCACCACATCAACACCTACGAGGACAACGGGTTCCTGATCGTCGACCTCTGCACGTGGAAGGGGTGAGTCCGAGGGGCCCTGGGCACCACAACTCCCGCTGCACGAGCTGGGGGGGCCAGTGGAGCCCTGCACCAGACACTGTTGGAATCACCTCTGGCACTTGGCACCAACCCATCTAAACACTAACACATGGGGACATGCAGACTACACAGCATGGAGTTATCCAGAGGTGCAAGGAGCCTATTTAACATTCATTTTCCAAGAAAAAAAATATTTCTATCTTTTATTTACTTTAACAAATGTCAGCGACTGCTGAAGGCTGATGCTATTTTGGTTGGGGCTGCACTGAGCAAGGTCTGGGTGAGATCTGAATGCTACTCTTTGTGTAAACACAGAAATGTGGCACTGAAATGATGAAGCCCAACCCTGTGTTGGCTGCGTACCCAGGACACCTTGAGTTGAGCTGATCCTGGCATAAAATCATAGGATCCCAGAGTGGTTTGGGTTGGGAGGGACCTTAAAGTTCATCTCGTTCCACCCCCTGCCATGGACAGGGACACCTTCCACAGGTTGCTCCAAGCCTCATCCTGTGCTTGTGCTGAGCACCAGCAATTGCTGGTTTTCCTCCCAGGGTAAATGGTGCACACACAGTTCATCTCTGCCAAGGAGCTGGACTGGGACTCGTGTTACTCTGTGTGCCCAGAGAAGCTGTGGCTGGCCTGTCCCTGGAAGTGTCCAAGGCCAGGTTGGACGCGGCTTAGAGCAACCTGGGATAGCGGAAGGTGTCCCTGCCCATGGCAGGGGGTGGAACTGGATGAGCTTTTTAAGGTCCCTTCCAACCCAAACCATTCTATGAATCTACTGAATTTTATGAAAAAAACACCTGCACTTCAACTCCCACTTGCAAACCCATCTCTGTTTCTCTCCGTGATGCTGTTTCCCTGCAGGTTTGAGTTTATTTACAATTACCTGTACTTGGTCAACCTCCGGGCAAACTGGGACGAGGTGAAGCGCCACGCAGAGAAGGCTCCGCAGCCCGAGGCCCGCAGATATGTCCTGCCCCTCAACATCGACAAGGTACCCACTCTGGGCCAGCACAGGGCTCTGCCTGGTTCAAATTCAACATTTTCATGAGAAGAGGAAACTTAAAGTAGGGGTCCTCAGAGAAACTTTATTTTTGCTTTAGCTCATTGGTGTTATTCTGGTTTATTCTCCACACAACTGCTGAGAGCGGTTGTGGCTGCCCCAGCCCTGCAAGTGTTCAAGTCCAGTTTGGATGGGGCTTGGAGCAACCCAGTCTAGTGGAAGGTGTCCCTGCCTGTGGGAGGGGATGGAAAGAGATGAGCTTTGAGGTCCCTTCTAAACCAAACCCTTCGATGATTCCATACGTTTCTGTTCATAGCAGAGGCTGTGGGGCAGCAGTTAATCCTGGAAGGTACTGCTCCTGGGAGCAGAGAAGGGGCAGCCACATGTGTGGTTCAATCCTCTAGCTCTCGGTGTGAGGTCCCTGGAGCTGCCAGCCTGGCACAGAGCTCACTGGCTGGCAGCTGTTGTGTTCCTTTCCAGCTCTCTTGGTCCCTGGTGGGTGGGCCAGGGGCTGCCAGGGCTGTGCTCAGCTGAGCCGCCTATGGAGCTCATTGGGCTGCAGATCAAGTGAGAAGGGCAAGCCCACGTGGCAGTGCTTAATGAAAACCTCTGAATGCCCCAAGGAGGGGAAGAAAGTTGTGTTTACGAGCACAGTGATGGCTGAGGAGCAAGACAGTTCTGCACCACTGCCAAGAACACGGCAGCGGTTGCCTCCCTGCAGCTCCTGAGGCTCTGCTATGTCCTGCCGCCTTCCCTGGTCGATGTTTGCAACAGATCTGTGCAAAGAGACTCAAAAATGTGTTCCTCCAATCTCCTGGGTGTTTCTCTTTGTGCCAGGCTGACACAGGGAAGAACCTGGTCACCCTGCCCTACACGACAGCCACAGCGACGCTGCACAGCGACGAGACAATCTGGCTGGAGCCTGAAGTGATTTTCTCGGGGCCACGTCACGGTACAAATGAGACCCCAAATCCCAACAGCACAAGTACTGCCTGCACTCCCTGTCCCACTGATCCTCATGCTTTTATATATTTATTTTTTATTGTAGCCTTTGAGTTCCCACAGATCAACTACAAGAAATACAGTGGGAAGCCATACACGTACACGTATGGGCTGGGGCTGAATCACTTTGTCCCAGACAGGGTAACTGTCAAAGAATGGGTGATGGGTTCAGTTTGAGGACAACAAAGAATATTTCTGAGCTGGAGTTTTTGGTTTTCCCCTCCTTTAGCTTTGCAAGCTGAACGTTAAGACCAAGGAGACCTGGGTGTGGCAGGAGCCGGATTCGTACCCGTCGGAGCCCATCTTTGTTTCACATCCGGATGCTCTGGAGGAAGATGATGGTAATGCTCATGGGGTTTGGGTCCATGGCATTGGGAGTGGGAAGGTTTGTGTCAGCTGGCACCAAGCTGGCTGCAGGGCTGGGCCAGAGGTGGGCAGGGGCAGAGCCTGCAGGCAGCTCCTGGACCAGATGTGCCATGTACTAACAGTGGTGGGAAGTTTCTGAGGAAATACAGGAAAATTAAGACTGAGTGAAAACAGAGGAGAAAGACCTCGAGGTCTAGGTGAACTGTTGTCTTAATTTTTTAGCTTTTTGGCAATTTTCTCACAGTTTTAAAAAGAATTACAGGAGTTGCTATGCCACAGCACCACAGGCTGGCAAAGCCAGCAGTGGCAAGAGCTCAAATAGTATGAGAAATAAATATACAATCATAGAATCACGGAATGGTTTGGGTTGGAAGGGATCTTAATGATCATTTAATTCCAGCCCCCTGCCGTGGACAGGGACACCTTCCACTATCCCAGGTTGCTCCAAGCCCCGTCTAACCTGGCCTTGGACACTTCCAGGGACAGGGCAGCCACAACTTCTCTGGACAGCCTGGACCAGTGTCACTCACCACCTCCCTCAGCACCATTGATCATACAATTCCAATGGGATTTACAGCGTTCTGAGTGCAAGTGACTGCTCTCCCATGCCCAGCCCCAGGGACAGACACTTCCCACACTCACCTGGGACATCCCCTTTGTGTTTTCACTGCAGGGGTTGTGCTGAGCATCGTGGTCAGCCCAGGCACGGGGCCCAAGCCTGCCTACCTGCTCATCCTCAGTGCCAAGGACATGAGCGAGGTGGCCCGGGCCGAGGTGGAGGTGAACATCCCTGTCACCTTCCATGGGTGCTTCAAGAGAGCATGACCCTGCCAGCCATGCCTCACGTGGGTCTGTTCCAGCTCCCAAAGGGGCAGTCTCTGTTTACAGCCACTCCAGTGACCTACAATCCTTCAACATCCCCTTTCGTTTCTGTGGCTGCTTCATTCACATTGAGCACTTCAATTTTGGCCATGATTCTTCAATATGCTTGATCAGGTATTTTTTAAATACCTTTGCCATGATTTCCAGTTAAAAACACCACAAGCTTGGTGTGGTGGTGGTTCCATTTTTATAAATTTAATCCTTGTAGCTGCAGCAGAGTGAAAGATGCCTGAAAGAGCAGAGTGTAACCTCAGCACTTGTACACGTGGTAACATTATGTATAACAGTCTCTGCTCCATTACATGTTTGAGAATTTTTAGCCTATACTGAAGTATTATGGATTTAAATCCCCTCCTGGTCACTGCTTTAGTATGCTCAGAGCAATCCAAGTGGAGCCTTTCCACAGCTGCTTTGGGAACCTGAACTGGATGGCCCAGGGCTGGTGGCAGGTAGAGTTTTGTTCTTCAGTAAGGCTGCAAACTGCACACACTCCCTTGTGTGTTTGCTCTTTCTCCTTTCTTTTGCCAAAGTGCATTTTCTTGATCTCTGTATTTCATGCTAAAACATGAACATGAAAAAAATCAAGCAATTGTTATCCCTTGGGCTGATTTTGCTTCCTTAGAGTGCTACAGATGCTCAGCTTTATCCTTCCTTCTCACAAAATAAACTTTCAGCTGATGTTAAAAGAGGCTCTAGTTGAAAATAAAAACTTCCTGCTAATAGACTTAAAATCCAGCCTTCTTGTTTGTCTTCAATTGTTCAACATTTTTATTAATAGTATCAAAGAATTAGAAAATCCTTTACACTTAGAGTTCTGCCAGGTGGTGCTGGCTCTGCAGGGCTGCTGGTTTGAGGGTGAAGATTACATCCTGATGATGGGATAGCGACACGGAGACACGGCCTGGTACTTCTGCTGTTCCATGATGTCCAAGCACTGGGCAATCACCTAATCAAAAACAAACAAAAAAACCCCAATATAAGCAATGAGCCTTAAAAAAAAAAATCAGTAAAACTTAGCAGTTCTGCACTTATTTGTTCCTTCTCTTTGTGAAGCACTGAACATGCTAAAATGAACAGTTCAACTCTCACATATTTTCTTTTCACGTGTAGCTCCCAGAGAAGGGAATTTCAGGGCTCTAGAACTAAAAAACACTTCTTGGTGCTCCCCCATTATCAAAGTTCCCATAAACTCCACAAAAAATATTTTAAATCCACATAGTTCCATAAATATGTACCATACTTAGAAGGGTTGTTTTGTGGTTTAACCCCAGCTGAAACCAGGACAGATTGAGATCCTCAAGTATTTGTGATCTTCATGTGAACAAACTTCAGAAGTGCAAAGAACATTTTTATTGCTAATGAAGGAAAAATAGAAGAACAAAGGCAGTGGCTTTTAGAAAGAATTGAAGAGATGTCTGCCAACTTCAAATAAATACAAAGCCAGGGGGGCATCCCAAAGAGACACAGCAAATTACAAGCAAGAAGAGAAAGTTGCAAAAAGCAACATCCTAGGACAAAAGAATGGAAACAATGGGGATGGTGAGGAGCCTGAACTTCAGAGAGTTGAAGATATGAGTGATTATACAAAAAAAAAAAAGGATTCAGATACAGAATCAAAGGGTAAACTCGATGGAGATGCTCAGTGAAGAAATGCTCTGATCAAGTAACCAGAATTCAACAGAAACTTTGTGGATAAACTAATGGGGAAAAAGAAAGGATGAGAATTACAGAGCTAAATTCCGCAATAATAGGAGTGAGCAGTGGGAGCCCCAGGTCTGGAATCAACATGCTGCTGATCTTGAGTGAGTCATGGGCTTATACATTTGCTGCCAGATCCTTGCGAGATCTGGGAAAAAGATGTACTAAAAGGAAAACCCACCTTTCTAGTGTTTTGAGGTAGAATGATTCCATCATCCCAGAGTCTGGTAGAGGAGTAAAATGCACTGCTTTCTTCCTCGAGCCTGGAGAGGACAGAACAGGCTTAAAAGCATGATGAAAACATCAGGGCAGTGAAAAAGTCATAGGTGAAACAAGCAAATAGTTCCATGCAGTACTGCTGTTAAAATGAATCTGAATGCAGAAAATAACACAACAGATCTGACCATTCTGCAGCACAGACCAGCTTGAGAAGATCCTAACAGAGAGATATAAAATTACACGGAAATTTAAAATATTTTTCAGTAGGTTCAGGTTTGCTTTATTAGCTTAGGATATGGTGCTCTCTAAGATGAACAAGAGTAGGCAATTAATGTCCTTACTTTGTCTTCAGCTGCTTCAGCTCTGATTCATCTCTGGAGTCACTGTCCCCAGCTTGTGGGACTGTGGAGAAATGTCTTGAATCCACAAGAGCAACTCTTGCATTAGGCCACAGGAACAGAAAGTTTGGACTGAACGATCTCCCACACTGCAAAGAAAAAACAAAAGCACAGTGAAACTCACTGAAATCAATCACAAAAGGTATCTGTGGGATGACACAATGAAGATCAAGGCAGAATGGAACACACTTGGATTTGTAAAGCATTAATAACACAGCTCCTGTATCAGCACAGACACCCAGTGGTAGGAACCACCAAAACCCATCCCCACTGCCTTCGATGTTGCTATTTTGGTATTTGAGTTTTAACTCCAAGGACTTACATGTTTCATTCTTACATGTTTAATTTTCAGTAATCATGTCCTGTGCTACATTTCTTACTTAAAAAGCAGCTGACAGATCGAGGTAACCGACTGTTTCAAAACTGCAGGGCTGTGAAGTTTTAGCACAGTGTGAAAGGTGTGTCCCAAGCCCTTGGGCTGATCCCACCCCCCTACCATGACGTAGCTGTCGCTCCCGTAACAGCCCCCGATGACGATGGTGATTTTGGGAACAGCAGCACAAGCAACAGCAGCCATCATGGAGGCCTGGGCTTTCAGCCTGTTGGAATGAGCCTCTGCCTGGAATAAAAAGAGACATTTTAGACCCTTTAAGACTTTACTCTAGATCTTCCTTGCTCCCACCAAACTCGTATTTTAAACATTTATTTATTATTTACAATTCTGTGTGATCATTTCTTCCACACTAGAAATGCAGCATCATTAACTGACTGGTATCATTAACTCATACATATCATAAATAACTCATATCATTAACTCATAAGCCCATTATGCACTTATTTTAATACTTAAATCAGTACAACAATTACAACCAGGTGCAAATGCCTCCAACACTCATTTGTGCCAGGCTTTGTCTAAGGGCTGGTGACCTTGGGAGGAACAAGACTGCAGAAACAGATCTGGGAATCTAGCAGAGGTTTTACTATGAGGCTTCCCCCAGCTCAGGACAAAACCTACTGTACTTTAATGTCTACACTTTTCTGAAAGAGAAATAGCTAATTTTCTGGAGTGCAGTGGTGTCAGAAGAATCAATAAACTGTATTTCAGTGTAAAAAGCACTTTAAATGATAGGTTTTACAGCCTGCATTGCCAACTGACCACTATAATTTTATATAGGCATGCAGGCCTGCTTAAAACTCAAGAGAGAATGGAGAGATTTAAGAATAAAGTCATTATGAAGCTTCATGATTTAAACCATCAAGAGTGGTTTAAAAAAACCCAATTTTCTTAACAATTAATAACTGTGAAAAGGTAACTTTAGGCACAAGAAGAACTAGGAATTGCTTAAGTATATGGAAGCAGACCTGCCATACCTGTGAGATGCTTGTTGGCCCTGCTGGCTGTGGAGCAGTATTTTGGAGGAAGAGGATGGGAATTCCCCGCTGGCCACAGAGCTGGACGAAGTGGCTGCCCTTGAGAGCAGCATCGTGAGCCAGCTCCCCGTTGTTGGCCACAATCCCCACCAAGTGCCTACAGAACAAGACACATGGATAGTTGGACTCGATCATCTTAGAGGTCTTTTCCAACCTTAACCATTCCATGATTTTCACTTTTGAACCCTAGGAATTATTGAAATAGTGTAAAACCTGATGGTGATCCAAAAGCTGTTCAGACACATGCGTCCATCCATTTTGATAGTGAATATTCACAGCCTTACCCTTCCACATGGCCAAATCCTGTTACTAATGTTGTTCCAAAATTAGCCTTGAATTCCTGGAATCTGCTTCCATCCACCAAACGGCTCAGGATCTGCAAAGAAACACACAGATTTTACTTTACTATAGAAATTGAAGAGAAATAGGATAATTCTGCTAAAAGAAATGCTCTGTTCAAATAGTAGGAGACCTGGGTTGTGCAAGAAATCCACCTCAATGAACACAGAAGGTCTTTTGGTGTCTTGCTAAATACTCAATATGCACAAAACATCCAATTTGTGTTTAGTTTAATTACCAACCATGTATTTTGAGCCAAGTCCAACTCAAAAATTATTTCAGTGTTTCAAAGCACAGTTGTTCATGTGCATAAAAATGTAAAAAACCCCAGCATGTGCAGTTACAGATTTTGTGCATAAGAAACACTCTGTTGCATATTGCTCAGGCTTTTTTCCAATACAATTAAAAGCCATTTCCAAAGCTACTCTGCTTTCTACAGTCAATCCCCTTAACTGCAAGAATTTACCACTGGAAAAGATACTGGATTCACATCCTTGGAGACTAAATCTCATCTAGAACACAATGAAAATAGCGTGGGCAGCTCTGCATTGTCTCTGCTTAAGTATTAGTGTCTGTCCCAACCTCAAACAAGTTTAATTTGAGCTGTGTTGTTTTTTCAGTCAGGCATTTCTGTTGCATGACAGTCTTGATTGCCTGGGGTAAAAAAAACCAAAAAACAGGAGGAGGGGAAAACCAGACTTTAAAGGGGTGCAACTTCTCAAGGCAGCCAACACAGTACAAGCCATGCTGACACAACAGCATCTCAACAGTGCACGGAAACAGATGGGGATCAGCTGGCATAATCTAGAACTATCTAGAATGTATCTTATCTCCAGCAGGATTTCAATTTAAATATTCTCTATAATTCTACAAAACTGTTGCCATCCTGCTTTGTTGCAGACTCAAGACAGGCTGGCAATGGATGAGGTAAAAATACGTATTCTTCAAGAGAGAACAGTCTGTTAATCTGGAGCTATGAGACAGAGCAGACAGAGGGATGAAGGAATGCAGTCCCTGTCCCCTTACCAGTTTGACAGGAAGAGTACACCTATAGTCCTGTGGTGCCAGTCCCAAGAGCTCCTCAGAGCTGTACAGGGGACTGTCGTGCTCTGTGCCCTCCTCTGGCACTGGGTCATAGTTTAACGTAGAGATAACATTGCGAATACATTCATAGGCCTCCTTTTCTGAAGGTGCAAAATGGTCAGTACAGCCACTGACTCTAGGATAGAGAGCAACATTGATTAGCATTGAATGCATGAAATGTAAACTCTGATAGAAAGCCCAAACCAAAGGAAAAAACCTTAATCTGTACTGTGGCTCTCCAAACTCCCTGCAAATACTGCGTGATTTTGTTCTGGATGAATGAGTTGAAAGCAGTAGCTCAAGGAAATTTCCATGCAATCTAACCCAAATTCACAGTAAGGAGAAGTTCTTCCCTGTGACTTTTGTGTTTATCTGGATTAAAGAAAGACCTTTGAATGTATTTTCATGAGGCTGTTGTTACAAACAATACTGAAAAGGGAAAATGGAAAACAAACATTAGGAATTGTTTCAAAATAAGCGGTTCCAGCCTGGATAAAAAGCACATAAGACATGTAGTTAATGAAATATATGTATCCTGGAAAACACTATGAAAACAGGTGATAGCATCTCTCTTCTGAGCTGGTCCCTCTGAGGCACAGAGGAACTGACTTGCCTGAAGTTGTTCAGGAAGTATGCGGAACAATGGGAATCCAAATCCAATTGGTCCAGTCCCTGCCTCACCCCATAACAACATGTAATTTTACTTCCATTTGGCTGATTAAACCAAAACCCCTGAATCTGAGAAGGAAAACCAGTGTAATCACAGGTTCCCCTTTTGGCCCTGCTCTGAAATGACAATGCCGTGTTCCTGTAAAGCTGAGTATGCTGAATTCTCTACTATTTTTGAGAATATTCCACATACTGTGAGTGAAGTTTGGCTCCTCCAAGGTCCTCAGGAGACACATATTCTCCTGTAGCAGCTTTTACAAGTGGTGGGCCAGCCAGGAACAGTGTCCCAATTTTATCTATGATCACAGCTTCTTCAGCCATGGTGGGCACGTAGGCACCTCCAGCAACACAGGAGCCACACACCACAGCCACCTGAGGGCACAGAAACCACAACAGACAGTGCTGGAGAGGGGAGAGGAAAAGCCAAAGCCCAAAGTTGTTCCAGAAATGCTCAAGGTGCTAAACCACAGCTTGGGGAACAATGAACTGGAGATATAAAACCAGCAGGAATAACAATGCTGGTTTGGAGAGTTCAGTGTTTACCCTGAAATAACCCAGTGATTTGCTGCTTTTTCATCACAGTCAGTCAGGAAACAGAAGATCCTTAAGGCTGAAATGTTCCCTTATGTGAGATAATGTACCTGGCACTGGGGAGGCCCCACCTCCAGTCCTGTGTCCAGTTCTGAGCCCTTCTCACCAAGAAAGACATTGAGGGGCTGGAGTGTGTCCAGGGAAGGGAACAGAGCTGGGGAAGGGTCTGGAGCACCAGAAGCAGCTGAGGGAGCTGGGAGAGCTCAGCCTGGAGAAAAAGAAGGCTCAGGAGGGACCTTCTTGGTCTCTGCAACCCCCTGACAGGAGGGTGGAGGCAGGTGGGGGTCGGGCTCTGCTCCCAGGGAACAAGGGACAGGACAAGAGGAAACGGCCTTAAGCTGCACCAGGGGAGGTTTAGATTGGATACTGGCGAAATGTTTTTCACAGAAAGGGTTTAAAGCATTGGAACAGACTTCTCAGGAAAGTGGTGGAGCCACCATCACTGGAAGTTTTCAAAAATCGTGGATATGACACTTGGGAACAAGGTTCAGTGGTGAACATGGTGGTGGTGCTGGATTGATGGTTAGTCTTGGTGATCTTAGAGATCTTTTCCAACCTAAACAATTCCATGATTTGATACTATTTGAGTCTCCCTTCCCCACAAATAAATTTAGGAATTTTTCTGCACGTTTGAGAATTGTTCCTAGAAATTATTGGAACAAATATTTTTTTCAGAACTCAGTTGATCACACAGACCACCCTCACTTGCCCTCCCCATGACATTGCACCTGAGGGATTCCCATGGCAGACATGACTGCTTCATTGTAGAAAATCCTGCCACCGTGCAGCTTGTCAGGAAACAGCTCTGACTGACATACAGAGAAAAGAAAAAATTTTAATATTAACTATAAAAGCTGGTGCCTCCTCTTCACTCCATTCATTCCCAAATATGTTGTAACTGAACCTGGGAAGGTCCTCACTCACAATCACACCTGAACCTTTCATATACAGCATGCACTATGGTATTTCTTCCATTGTAAAATCCCAAAAAACACCCATGTCTTTCAAAAGAGGTTTCATGATTTTTTGTGAAACTAATTTATTCTAAACAAACTGAAACTGTAAACATGGAGAAGTGGAGGCTCATGTTCCTACTTTATCTGTAAAATGCCTTCAGCAGTTTCCCTTTTTATTCAGTTTTTGATACAACTCCTTAAGTCAGGTAAAAGCTTTTGCTGTGTGTTTGCTTTCAGTGTGGAGAGGGAACAACCACAATCTCTGTGATAGGATGACCATTGGAAAGGAACCTGTGCAAATTCCCCTTTTGTATTAAAAATTGCAAAAATTGCACTTTTAAAGGCCATGGACATTGGTGCACTGCTAGCACAAACAAGGCAATAAAACAGAGAAAACTACAGATTCTGAAGCCTCTCACACTAGGTACTGGTTTATTAAAGACAAAAAAGCAGCTCTGCACACTCATTCAAGTTTCTAAACTGTGAGCAGATGCAAGATTAGCCAAAGGGATGAAATAACACAGATGTTTTCTCCTCTGCAGTGATGCCAGCATTACCTGTAGTGGTAGGAATGCTCCCCCGCTGTCCACAAGGTGCACAGACAGCAGCCTGTTCTCCATGGCAATTTCTTGGGCTCTTAACTGTTTTTTCACTCCAATTGGGTAAATAGTTCCTCCTTTCACAGTGGCATCACTTGCCACGAAGATACACCAGATTCCACAGATTTTGCCAATTCCTGTAATTCAATTCAAATCAGTTCCACAGATACTTATCGTGATTCTTTACAATAACACACAAAACAAGGGGGCCAAATTACAGCCAAGAGGTTTTTTTTCAGTAATACTGTCTCAAGAAGATCCAAATCAACTTGAAAATACCACAAAGGAAAGAAATCTATCCCTCTTCTCTGGAATAACCATGACATTTAAAAAAGCAATCCAAATGACCGAAGACAGAACTTCAAATAAACTTATGTAGTCCTGGTGACAATGAAAGAGAAAAACTTACATACTTTGACTCCTAACCCTTGAGATAAAAAAGGGGAGGCAATTAAAAATTACCCCTATAAAACCGAAAAAGGTAACAATCTGTGATAAAAGAAGGATTTCATACTCTGTTCTTTTAAGTTCTTTCTAAAAAGGAATTTTGAAGAGTGTTTTTTTCATTTTAAAATTAATTTTGAAGAGTGGTTCCAGTTTAAAAAGACAGTGTTTGCACAGACAATGCAATTGTCTACGATTTGAAAAACACTACAAAATAAACACCACAGCTCCTGTGTCTCACAGTTACTTTGTACCCTCTCCTTCAACAGGCGACAGCTGATTTGATACATCACCCTAAATTTTTTGAGACAAAAATCAATAACTGGTAAGTAGAATAAATTATTAAAACTGGAAGAAATAAAAGACTTTTTAAAAAAAGGTTTATCTCAGATTTCACCCAAAAAAATCACATAATAATAATACAGCAGGGCTGAACTCTTCCCTGTTGGGAGCTGCTCCTGGATAGAACTGATGTTCACCTTTCCTAGGAACGCACAGATACTAAAATATTCCATAAACCTTATGACATGCACCCTTTTTCCTTTGCCATTCCATTTTCCATTACCAGTGAGGCATCCAGCAGCAGGGACATCCCCATAGGGCATGTTGAGCCCTGCCAGAGGGGACAGCTCCAGGAAAGACTCATCATCCAGCAGCAGCTTCAGGCGCTCCCGAACAAACACCTTCCTATTGCGCTGAGTGTGGCGCAGGATGGCGTTTTCTCCCCCTCCTTTCCTCACCCTCTCCAACAATTCCAAGTATCTAATGGAAAAAACAAAGTTTCAGTTAATGGAAAAAACAAAGTTTCAGTTAATGGAAACAAAGCTGTGTGGTGTGGTGGTGCTGGAGGGGAGGGATGGCATCCAGAGGTATCTCAACAGGCTGCAGACGCGGGCCTGGGGGAACTTCAACGAGGCCAAGTGCAGGTGCTGCCCCAGGTCTGGCCAATACTGAGCACAAATCCAGGCTTGGCGAGGAATGGATTGGGAGCAGCCCTGGGGAGAAGGACTTGGGGTGTTGGTGGATGAGAAGCTCAACGTGTCCCATCTAGAGAAGGCCACGAAGATGCTTCCAGGGCTGAAGCCCTTCTGCTCTGGAGACAGGCTGGGAGAGCTGGGGGTGTTCACCTGGAGAAGAGAAGGCTCCAATGAGAGCTTAGAGCACCTTCCAGTGCCTAAAGGGGCTCCAAGAGAGCTGGAGAGGGACTTGGGACAAGGGCCTGGAGGGACAGGACAAGGGGGAATGGCTTCCCACTGCCAGAGGGCAGGGTTAGGTGGGATATTGGAAAGGAATTCTTCCATGTGAGGGTGGTGAGGCCCTGGCACAGGTTGCCCAGAGAAGCTGTGGCTGCTCCATCCCTGGAAGTGTCCAAGGCCAGGTTGGACAGGGCTTGGAGCAACCTGGAATAGTGGAAGGTGTCCCTGCCCATGGCAGGGGGTGGAAGGAGATGGGATTTAAGATCCCTCCCAACCCAAACCATTTGATGACTATGATTCATTATAAGTTACCTTTTAGTAGATTGAACATAGTAAAATATATTGCACAGTTTTCATATAAATGGCAGGAGAAAGAAGATGAACTCACATTTTTAGATTATTTTTTCTTACAGAGTGTAATAAAAAGCAAAGATCTGTTATGTAAAGCAAGCATTTTACTTTCCTTATTCAAAAACTGTCTAATAAAGGCAATAATATAATATATAAAAATAAATCTAACTATGTGCTCATCCTATCTCAGCATGAATCTCCATTTCTAACTACTCTAGGGAAGAAGCCAAACAAAGGCTTCCTCTGTCAACTCCCTTTAACAAGTTTATCTGACAAAAATCAGTAACTGATAAGTAGAATAAATTACTAAATCTAGAAGAAAAGCACGCTCTACTGCATGGAACATACACTAACAGTAGTGAACATTGCAGTGGGAGGAAGTGATTACCAAATGTTATTGTCAGGGAAGCCTCAAGTTTAGATAAAGAATTGAATAAACTGTAAACAAATGTGGTATCTCAAATAATTTTGGTCTTAAATAAACCAGGTTTTTCCTTTATTTCAAGCACATCGTTTTTCCCCCAGATGCATCATCTTTAACTATAAATGCTGTTTGGCACAACTACTCACACAGCACTCCGTGTGTGACTCCATTATCTTAGTGTGGACCTCCCTGCAGACCGTGGAGGTCGGAAAAGCTCTGAAGGAAAAAGCTAAGGATTTTGTTAAAGTCCTAAATGCCACCACAGGAGGGCACAGTGTGTTTTCTGTAGCTTTGCTTCCAGCTCATGGATCACTCCCTGAACAAAGGCCTTTGCATTTTTGCCATCTGATCTTTCAGGACTAATACATAAAATGCATTTTCCTGCTTTTATCACTGAATCACGACTGACTGCAGTAACTGTCTCCTACTCTGTCAGGAGTGTGTGAGTCACCATTTATGTCTTTGCATTCAAAATCCAACACGAAACAAATGTTATGAAGGTCTAAAAAAAAATACTTCTTAGCAATGTATGCAAAACAACACATGGCACTATGTTAAATACAGTTTGCACTTCGATTTGGGTATTTCAGTCAACATTTCACAAAAGGGTTAGGTTAGGAGGGACCTTAAAGATCATCCCATTCTAACCCCTGCCATGGGCAGGGACACCTTCCACTATCCCAGCTTGCTCCAAGCCCCGTCCAACCAGGCCTTGAACACTTCCAAAGGATGGGGCAACCACTGTCCATAAGTTGAAGCGCCTGTCAGTAATTCTCACACAGTGCTACAAGCAGCAACACTTTTAAACCCCCACAAAACCGGTTTATTACCTTTTAACCACAGCCTCGCTGTTCCTTAAATTCTGTTCGAACACATGTCGGTGCACAGCGAGGACACGTCCGTCCAGAACTGGGTATGTTCGGGGGTGCCGCCTGTATTTTGACTTATTACTCACAAATCGGCGTGGGGGCAGGTGGTGTGTCCTTCCCCAGCTCTGGCCATGCAATAGGAGCTCCCGATATTCCCTCTGGAACAGGCGGGTCAGAGAGGGCCTGGGGCGGCTCCTGCCCAGGGCGCATAGAGGGGTCGTGCTCCACATGGTCCCGAGAGCTGGGAGACAACAAACAGCGCTTAGTGACGGGAATTACAGCGTGGATTCTCTCGGCTGAGGGGGAACGCGGCCCCCTCGCCTCGGGCGGGGGCCGTGAGGGGACAGCCCCGGTGCCTGCCCTGCCATGTGGGCCCTGCGGGGACACCCCCTGATAGACGGGGATCGTGAAGGGACGGCCACTGTTCCCTCCCTTCTCCGAGGGTCGTGAGGGGACATCCTGACTCCAGTCGGTCGTGAGGGGACACCCCTCTTTCCGCCCTTCCACAGGGGTCGTGAGGAGACACCGTAAGTTCCTGCCCCGCCAGGGGGGTCCTAAGGGGACACCTCCTGTTCCCACGGAGGCCGTGAGGGGATGCCGCGGCTCCCCCTGCGCCCCCGGGCCGGGCGGGCCCCGCCGGGCCTGCGGAGCGCGGCGGGGCCGGGGCCGTGCCGGGCAGGGAGTGCGGGGCTGCGGCCCCTCCGGCGGGGCCCCCCGGC
>NW_020884905.1:7083818-7189633 GCF_003945725.1 Corapipo altera
GGGACACCGGGGCGGGCCGCTCCGCGGAGCCGCCCCGTGAGGCGGGCGAGTGCGGGGCTGCGGCCCCTCCGGCGGGGCCCCCCGGCCCGGCCTGGCCCTCCGCCCGCCGCTGGCTCCGCTCCGCGCCCGCCGCGGCCCGCCCGTATCCGTCCCACCGTCCCTGACTTACCCCGTCCTGTCCGGGCCCGCCTCACGGGGCGGCTCCGCGGAGCGGCCCGCCCCGGTGTCCCGTGCCCCGGGTGTCCTGTGCCATGTGTGCCCTGTGCCCTTGGTATCCTCAGCCCCGAGTGTCCCGTGCCCCGTGTGTCCTGTGCCACATCTGTCCTGACCCCTGGTTGTCCCATTCCTTAGGTGTCCTGTCCCCTAGGTGTCCCAAGAATCTTGTTCCCTGGGTTTCCTGTGCCATGTATGTCGTGTGCCCTGTGTCCCAGGTGTCCTGTACTCAGGTGTCCTGTGCCATGTGTGTCCTTTGCCCAGGAGTCCTGTTCCCTGGGTGTCCTCTCTCCAATTAAATTTATCATTAAAATATTAAAACTAGTTCGTTTTATTTTTCTCCTTCCATACCCCATCTCATCCCTGGGCTGCTTCAGTTTGCTACTGTCAGTCATGTCATAACCTTCTAGAAATTACTGTGTGTTGCCTTTCAGCGCCTTCATTAAAATGCATCCCTGCCAGAGAGCTCTTTATCCATATTATACATATTAATAAGGCTGGGTTGTGATAATTAAGTGATGACTAATACGTTCGTGAGTGAAAGTATCCAGCATAGCCTGGAATTTGTAGGTAAATAAGTTATATATGTTATTAAAAAATCTTGAGGATAATAATTAAGATTTGCTGAGCTATTCTAATTAAAAATATATTTTTTTGTCCTTCCACAGTTAGAGCAGACAGGACAGTCTGCTGTTGTGCTCCCTTGTATCAGAAACTCGATGCAGGTGGAGCTGTGGGAAGTGACATCACTGCCTTGGGTGGCTTCAGCTGTCCCTTGGGAAGTGCCAGAGTCCCTCCTGCTGTCCCAAACCCTGTGACAGGGAGATGAAGGTCTGTGCTGAACCTAAGGAGAGCCCAGGGAGCATGAGGCAGATATCCTCTGTCAGAAAAAATGTAGCACTCAAGGATAACATAGGCACTGCAGAGGGTCAGGCTAAGTCTGGGGTGGCATGTCTGCACATGTAAATAATCTCTTTAAAAAAATAGGCTTCCAGATCTGATTTACATTTTCCTAAAATGCTCATTAATTCTGGACCAGTCAAAACGAGGTAAGTGGTGGGCATTTGTTACTGGTAATCACAGACTGGTTTGTGTTGGAAGGGACCAGCGCACCTCATTCCACTCCCTGCCATGGGCAGGGACACCTTCCATTATCCTGGGTTGCTCCAAGCCCCATCCAACCTGGCCTTGGACACTTCCAGGGATGGGGCAGCCACAGCTGCTCTGGGCAACCTGTGCCAGGGCCTCACCACCCTCACATGGAAGAATTCCTCCCCCATATCCCATCTAACCCTGCCCTCTGGCAGTGGGAAGCCATTCCCCCTTGTCCTGCCCTTTCAAGCCCTTGTCCCAAGTCCCTCTCCAGCTCTCTTGGAGCCCCTTTAGGCACTGGAAGGGCTCTAAGGTCCCCCTGGAGCCTTCTTTTCTCTGGGGTGAACACCCCCAGCTCTCCCAGCCTGTCTCCAGAGCAGAGGGGCTCCAGCCCTGGGAGCATCTCTGTGGCCTCCTCTCAACTGAATAATGAAACTATTAACAAGCACACTAATCTGGACACGTGTTGTGGCACTGATGCAGCCACGAGAAGTTCCTGATGGAACCCATGGATGAATTCAGCAGCTGCTGCATCATTTGGGCTGTTTTGGGGCATTTGTGCCTTGGGTTGTTGCTCATTTCGGTTCACATCTTCCCTCCTTCCCTGGTGTAGTCAGGACTCTTTTCTGTCAACAGTTTGAGAAACTTGTGAACAGCTGAAGAGGAGAGACAGAAGTAATTATGCAGATTTGCATAGATCTTACATTTCCCATGGGATTTAATGTGAATTTTTGTGCTCTGTGTGGTGCAGGTGATAATGGGGAAGGAAAGAGTGGTGACAGAAATCCATGTAAAGCAGCAGAATACATTTGAGGAGGTGTGAATTTCAAAGAGGTGTTGGTAGCAGTGAAAACGCTGCATGCTCGTGTTTGGCTTGCCGGAGAAGGAATTGCAGGTGCAAATGCTTGGATATGTATTCCAAGTGAGATTTGGGCTTCCTGTTCTGTTATTTCTGGGCTTTTTTTTAAAGCTGACCCATATATCATTTCATGAATTAGTAAGATTTTTTCCTACTCAGTTCTGTGAATGTATCAGTGACTCCTGTTCCATTATAATTTTCACAGTTCTTATTTCATTTTTCGTAATTAAGTATGTGGCTTCCATAAGAGACACTATCTCTAAACTGCTAGTGTTGTGTGGCAATTCCATCTCATGTGATTTCAATTTGAAGATTTTTTTTTAAAATACCTCTTGCAATTAAATTTTTATTGCTTATATTGTGGTGGCCTTGGCAGTGCTGGGTTAACAGTTAGACTCGATGATCTCAAAGCTCTTTTCCAGCCTAAATGATTCTGTGATTCTTTATTATTGTACAGGTTTTCCAGTAGATAGAATCAATGTTCACAGGCAGGATTTGCTGTATTTAACTCAGGTGCCTTTTACTCAGGCTTGAATGAGTAATTTAATTTTATTCTCATGAAAGCTGGATGCTGTTTGCACAGATTAAAGGATAAAGAAACACTTTTCCCTGCATTTCAGCCCCCATATATATGAGTGGATGCTTATCATAGACAGAAGGTATCAGCCACCAGTTTGTACTGGGAGACAGCTTGGTATAAATAACAAATCCTCTAATTAAAAGCCAACAGATCCTAATTGACTTATTCTAGTCCTTAAACTGGATCAGCCTTTCTCTCTTGCTATGGCATGGAGCATCCTTTGTTTAACAAACACCAAGGGGGAATCGAGTGAGGGAGGAAAAAACAGCCCTTCTGAGAGGCTGCAGCCGTGTGCAAGTGTTTGAAGTTGTTATTTTAGGAGCTTATTTTAGCGACTTTTGAGCTGAGCATTGAGAATATATAGAGCAGCATTTAGGGAAAATGCTAATGTGGTGGTGGCTTCCTTTACCATGAGCTGCAGCTCTGCCAGCAAAACTGAAATGTGCCATTTAAGGAACACCGAAGCTTTGAGGGAAGTTTGAACTCAGCTGGATTTAGAAACTTGCTGGAGTGCACCGGATGCTGGGGGAAACCAGAACACACTTTCTGGATTGTCAGACCAAAGGCAGGAAGGTTCCCACAAAGCCCTCCTCCTTGTGGAGCTTCTGTTTCTTATTTAGATTTTGTTTTTTAATACCCAAAAAGCTTTTAGTGGTGTTCTGACAATGGGGGCCTGGAAATTGGGCTAAATTAAAACAGGTTTTGTTTGTTTACTTAGAAGTGCTAACAGACTCAGACAGTCCCACTGCATTTTCAGGGCTTACATCATTCTAAAATAGATTTAATAGATTCAAAACAAATTTGATAATGAAGTAACTTCCACTTGGTGCCTTTGCATCTATTCCAAAGGAAAAGCTCAGCCCTGTGAGGTGTGCTGAACTGCATTTGATATGAAATAGTAAGAAGTTTATTTTAGTTGCAGGAAAATATAAGAGAATGCGAGGAATTAAATGAACCAGTTGGAAGATGGGAGACTAAATGCAAGAGAAGTTGGGAGCCTGATCCTCAGTAAGTAAATTTAATTTCCACTGAGGATGTATCAGATGCTCCCATACCATTTAGCTTCTTATTTCGGATGTCTTGAAGTTTTACAAATCCCCACATAGAGAGATGTGCAGAGCCAGGTAGGCCTTTGCAAACTGTGCCAAAAGATGAGGGTGAGCAGCTGAGTCATGGAAGTTTTCTGCACATTTCTTAAAGTACAGCTGTATGAGACAGCAGATGTATTACAACACCTATAAAAATACCTATTGGCATCAAACCCTTATCCACATTTATTTTTCACATCATTTAGCATAGTATCACAGTATTTTTTAACTCTAGTTTAGCCTTCCCAGGTTCCCAGTCTGTTGTCACAAAGACCTGACAAACCCATGTATAATTGCATAATAATTCCAATTGTGGAAACACAGCTGATTTGGAGAAGAAAAAGAGTGTATACACTTGCTTACATTACTGAAAAATGGGAGTTTCTGGTTTGTCTTACTCCTGCAAAAAATGCACAGAACAAAAAGAGCAGAACTATCTTCTGGTTAAGAGATAATTAATAGTGCGTACATAATTAACAGTGTGTACAATTCCCTGTTGAAGGGCCAGAGTCTGTCCTGAATTGCACTGCTACAAGCTGAAGAGAACAGAATTCCATCCTAAGAATGCAGGTAACTGGTGATACCCAAATGAGAAAAAAAATAACTTTGGCTTTCCTGGGTTGAAGTGGCAAAGCCAGATCACCTGTTGGTTTTACCTGTACTGGTAGGTGCAATCACTGAAAGGCTGCTGAAAAACTTGTACAGCTGCAATATGCAACAACTGTGTGAAGATCTGTTTCTTCCTCTGTTTAAAAGGCCTGATGTCATCAGAAAGCTTTTTGTAGGTTAGAGGAGCTGAAGATTCAGTTGCAAACCCTGGTGGATGATTCTAGGAAAGTGCTGATGGATTTATTCCCCTGTGCGAGCGCTTTGCACTGAGTGGTGACACCAAAGCCTCAGCCTGTGTCCGACTGTTTGGAGTGCCTTGAACATGGTTTTGTAAGGCCATTGCTAGCTAGTAATTGGGGAGTGGATGTGGTCAGGGCAGTCAGATAAACACATGGAGGGAGGGGATGAATCACTGAGTAAATACACTATCGATGCTGTAGGAGCTGCTGTTACGCACAGCACACTGGGGGGATGTGACGTGTTTGTTTCCTGCTCTCAGGAAAATGTTACTTGAAAGAGGAATTGAGGCTAAATGTGTATTTCCAAATTTGCAGCTCCACACCTTCCTCATGCCTATCTTGTCTCCTTTAGACTCTCAACCAGTTGCTAGTTTAACATACCCCCTTCTTCTTACATATCCCCTTAGAATTGGATCCCCTACTCTGAGGTCATACCAGAAAATTTTCCTTTGCTGTAAGCATCAGTGTAATTGCATCATCAAAAGCCCCTAAAGCAGATGGTCTGGGTTAAAGCAAAAAGACATTTATGCCAGTGAAACAGTATTATAGTTATTAGTGCAGTGTGTTGGCAGTTTCTGTCAGCAATTTTTGCAACCATGTAATATATGAAAGGATAAAAACACTATTTACTGTGATTTGCTTGCCACATAAAGATACCAGAGTGATATAGTGCCAAAAACAGGAAGAAAAGCCCTGCAAGTAGTCTTTTGTCCTGTCTTTTGCACTTTTCCAGGTTCTTGGTGGATACACTAAATCTACTTGAAGAACCTTGTGCTCTTTGTGGAGACTCGGACACCTCCTTACCCAGCAGCCTCCAGGCAGCCTGAGCCATCCTGGATGATGATTATGATCTTCAAGATTCCTTCCAACCCAAGCCATCTTTGTGATCCTTGGGCATATGGAACCATCAGCTTTGTAAGGAGCAAAGAGGAACCACAGCAGGATGCTGGATGCCAACGGTTGTGTGCATCCAGGTAAAGGTCTGTTCATTCCTGTTTACAGTGTTGAAGATTTAACCATTAAAAAGGCCTGATTAGAAGACAAATTAGATCTTTAATCACCCTGTGGCAAGAAAAAAGCATGGAGATACATATATATATATGATGTGTATATATGTGTCTATGTGCTGAAATGAATTCTCCAATCCTCTAGTCATTTTTTTAGTTATAATAAAAAAATCTTTGTTCAGAAGAAGGAAAGATCAGCATTTGTTTCAGCAGTGGTCAGTACATTCTCTTCACGTACCCTGTGCACCTAATTCACCATTTCCAGCCCCCAGTTCCCAGCTCCCTCTCTGCCATGGCAGAGTCCTTAGTCGTGGGTTGTTTTGAGATCATGGAATGCATTTTGATCTCAAAATCATGGAACACATGGAACACATTTTTTAAGACAAAAACCTCATTTCTGAGCTTGGAACTACATGAAATCTGCCATGATTTGTAGAATATCTCTACCTTGAGTTTTGGTGCCAAGTTTCAGCAAGGAACTGAGTATTAAGCAACAATACATAGGAAATCACGGACAAGATGCTGCAGTGATACCATAAAATCCTTCTCCAGTTCCTGCTTTCCTGATCCACTTGGCATAAAACGTCTTCTTGACTTCTACTTACTATTCTCATAAAAACCACAGGAGTTTCTTCTCGCTGCTACTTGTTGTGTCAAAGATCCAGTAATTGGTACCATGTGAATTAACACTGCAATGACAGCATAGAGTGCACAAACCACACTGAGAAATGGGGTTCTGGGAAATCACTTCAGCATTTCAATCTCTGGCAAACATCAGGGCTGGAAACCCACATCAAGTAGCTTATGTTAGTCCTGCCAGTAACCACCTATATGAGTATTTACAGCTCAGATGTAATCATGATAAAAAATTAATAATTGTTATATTTTTGTGAAAATTCTGTCATATCTTCATACTGGAATTGTTTTATCCTTGGTTTGCATGTACTCCCTTGAAATATTATACACGTGTTATAATTTTAGTTATTGGTAACATGTTTAGCTTAATTTGGTGCACTAAAAATTAGGTCTGTGGTTCATGATATTGACTGTGAAACACAGTGAACAATTAATGACAGCAGAAAAAGAATGAAAAAGAAAAATCAGAGTCACAACACCCTGCAAAGTCTTAAGGTATATTTTAAAAGATTGATTGAAGGGCTTGAATTCTCCAGCCTCCTGTGAGTTACCTCTACTCTCCAGGCTACTTGGATCATCTTCTCCCTGATGTCCTTGACTTAATTGAGCTGTAGTGTGAGAAACACTTGTTCAACAACTGCAGGCGCCGGCGCCGCAGGGGAGCCCTTCAGCTGGGCTGGAGAGGGAGGGCTCTGGGATTCTCCAGGCTGCTCAATCCAGCCCTCAACACACAGAGCTGGATAAAGCCTTCTTGAAACCCCTCAGGCACTGGGTAGGTCTTTTGATTCAAAATCTTTTTGAACTAGAGTCACCTATTGCAGCTCTCAGCCTCGCTGTTGCATAAAAGAGGCCTTCAAATTTCCCCCTTCTGTCTGACAGGATCTTTTTTTCTGCAGTCAGCCTACATGGCCACAATTTAATCATTTAACGTGACAAAAAGACCTGACAATGGGTTCTCAATTCTAATGGAGTCATTTTTAGCTGGTATTGTTAGAAATGAAGTAAAAAAAAAATGAACACAGGCTTTCAAACTGGAAGCAACCGGGTACTTTTAAGAAGCTGTTCTGGAAAACTGGCTGAGCAGTACTAAAGAAAGGAAAGGAAATTTCAGTGTTGTCATGACAAGTTACTTTAATCCAGTAAAATCAGGACTGTGAGAAGCAAGAACTCTGTAGCTGGAGATGGCAACTTGCTGTTTCCAGACCTGGCCCATCACTTAATCACCTTGTCTTGGTTTCCACTGTTTTTGGTGCTGGATGAGGAATATCTATGAGTAAGGCTGCCTATATCCATGATATGGGAAAAACAAGATGGAGCAACAGTTTTGCTGCTGGCAGGTGTCACTGAGAGCTTCCCATGGCACTTGAGGCTGGGGCACTGACTGTGCAGTTCTCTTTGCCCTCCCAGTAAATCCAGCCCAAACTGGTGACCCAGGGAACAAACAGGGAACTTTGGAACATTCAAAGAGAGATGTTATAGAAAGCCCAGAAACCATGGCTGAGATAAGAATTTAGCAGAGGGAAATTTTCCACTAAAACCTCCAAGAGATTTCCAGTTGTCATGTTTTTAGCTTGGAAAATATAATCCATTTTCAGGTCTCTGACCATTATCCTCTGGTCTCAGCAGAAGAGCAGAGGTGTAATTAACAGGTTCATTAATGCCAGAGTAATAATTATGAACTGCAGGAGTGGCAGGAATGCTTATTGTAGAACTGAATCCTGATTTTTCAGAACTCAGAAGGAATGTATGGAAAGGTAAAAAAAATTAGTGAAAATATTATTTAATCTGAATCTAAAAATACCAATATGTTTAAAAAAGAGGAAATGTAGCAGGTAGCTTACACAGTGTGTCTCTACATAAATTTCAGTTATAACAGTACTTAAAATGATGCATTTTTCTTTCTTTCCTTGCCACAGCATGATCAGAACCTGTCTGCTACGAAGGGCACCAGGGCAGAGGGTTTGGGGTGGAACCAGGGCTGCAGCTGGAAGAGCTCACCTGTGTAAGAACAGCCCCGAGCAGCGGGTGGGACAGGCGGGAGGGCTCCGAGCCTGGCCCATCGCCTCACTGCGGCACTGCCGCTGCTTATTTGCTCTCTGTATCACTTCTCCCCAGGAGCTCAGAGGAATCAGCAAATCTCCTCCAGCAGAGCTACGAATCCCCAGTCCAGTTCATTCAGGCGCAGCGGGACCGCCGGGAATTAATCCGAGGGGGAATGCTGTGAATTCTTGCGCTCTCTTTCTTTGCTGGGCGCAGCTGGTGGCGGGGCCACTGCCAGATGAAAGCAGGGCTGTCAGCTCCCAGCAGCCTGGCTCCAGCTGCATTCCAGGGCACGGACTGGCCTCAGCTGATCCTCGGGTGCCGCTTCCCTCTGCCAGGTTAGACACAGGAGGAGTCCAAATTCCATACACCTCACTCTTCTAACTTTCAATCTGTTTTTTGGAGTTACCAAATTCTCTGAGACAGAGCTAGAATTGAGCTGTTTTTGAATGCTAGGCCACAGCATCACAGACCCCAGGGATGGGAGTATTTATTGACAGTCCATCATCTTGCCACTTTGGAGTTGTTCTTTTTCTGATCTTCAATTTTCTAACTGACATTTCCATGATGTAACAGGGAAGCTATTCTTAAAGGGCTTTTCATAGAGAATTCTGTTTTCTTTAGGATGTCAGTGCTCAGTTACTGGAACGCTGGCAGGGGTTGCCCAGAGAAGCTGTGGCTGCTCCATCCCTTGAAGTGTCCAAGGCCAGGTTGGATGGGGCTTGGAGCAGCCTGGTCTAGTGGAAGGTGTCCCTGCCCATGGCAGGGGGTGGGACTGGATGGGCTTTAAGGTCCCTCCCTACCCAAACCATTCTATGAGTCTACAATTCTATACATTTGGGATTTGAAGATTTGTTTACATTTTAACATATATAATTCCAAAATTATATTTCATTGCTATTTTGTCACTCTTCAGCTATTTTTTCTTTCTGTCTTTGATTTAAAAGGCCATTTCATGGCCCCTTCAGCACCAGTCTTTGCAGAACAGAACATTTACCACCCAGCCTCTTGTGCCAGGGTGGCACAAAGCTGGGGATGAGCAGCTGGAGATGAAAAGGTGTGTACCCACTGCTGCCGTTGAAAACTGTCTCATGAAACACAATCTGGGGGGAGGGAAAAATGAGCACTGGGATGAGATGAATGACATGGGGGAAGAGATTTTTGAATCAGCATTGCCACTGGAAAAATCCTGGTTTTGTGCATATCTGCTGTATCCTCAGCATCCTCAGGCTCCTGAACTTTTTGGCTGGGAAGAACGGAACAGGCCTGTTTGCTATTCATTATCTTTTTGTGCTTTCTTCGGTGTTCCTGAATTTATCTCGTACATGCATATGTAAAAACTTCATATTCTAGTTATTTTTTACTTTCTGACCTAAGGCTTGTGTTCCTACTAGTGAGGACATGCTGGAGACTAAGGAGGCATTGTTTAAACACTTCCCGTCTTGCTCCATGGGGACACTTCAATCTGTCTTGCTAAAGAGAAAAAAAGATTAATCATTCTTGGTTTTTGTTTTTTTAGAATACTTGATTCTGACAGTGAAACAAATTTGTGTGGCTTAACTGTGTTGCAGACACTGTTGTTTGAGTCATACCATCTTATTTTATCCAAGTTCTTCGAAATAACTCTCTGAAAGGTCAATCTTACTTTAGTAATTGGGATTTTGGGGGTTTGGTAGGAACAATCTAGTTTCAAATAATTAACCTGGACAACATGTTGTTCAAGGAAGGAAAAATACCTCCCCCATTTCTCTGCTTTCCTCTATGCACAGGTTACCAAGCCCTGGGGTCTCGGGGTGCAGGTGAACACTGCTCACCTGTTTACTCCTCTGGAGAGGTGAGGAACGATCAGAACATGCAACTCCTTCTGCACAGTGGAGGAATTATTTACTGCAGATACAGACTGACAATAAATTAGTACACCCCCAAGAGTCTGGAAGGAACAGAGGAGGAGCAGTGAGTCACTCCTGAGTCATAGAGCCTCCCCGGATTTATCCTGGGATGATGTACTGCACGCACCACTCCTTGATCTGGTCTGTCTCGAAAGGACAACCCTGAATATAATTGTGGAAAAATAAATGCTAGCAGCAATCATTCCTTGGCAGCAGCAGACTTTATTATGTTTTGTAAGAGCCTCCCTGTATCAGGTCAGTATTTTGATAAGAAATGGTGAAAAAAAAAACAGAGCAAGTTGGTTTGGCTGCTCAGCCAGTCTGCAGTCAGGGGCTGTCAGATCACCCCTCTGCAGCCCTTGGCATGAGTCTAGGGGGGCTGTTTGTGGTGGTTTTGAGGAACAATCAGAGATCCCTGCATTGTTAAAACCACAGGCAGAGGCAACACTTATTGTGCTTTTTCTTTCTCCACCATTCCTCTAAAGGCTCTGCCTGCTGGGAGCATTTTCCCTAGTCAGCACTGCTTGATGCCTGAGGCCACATGGATCTCCCAGCCCGCGGTGTGCTGGGGACCTGCCCTGCTCAGGTCCCATTCCTGAGGGCAGGGGATGGAGGTTCCAGACCTCTGGCACAAACAAGGCGTCCTGTAATCGAAACCATCTGGGTTTTGCATTGGGTGGGAACCACCACTGGAGAATACCAATTGTGCCAGAAGCTTTCTCAGTCCAACAAAGCTCATGTACGTGATTTGTGACAGTCCTGCACTCCTGGTTACAGCAGCAGAGGTATCCAGAAAACCCTGCAGCCTCTTGTGCCTCAGGCTTAAGCGTAATTCCAGCAGCCTCACACCCTTGTATGGCACAGCACATAGGAATAGAAAAGCTGCTTTAAAGTCACGTTCCTGTTCTTTGCCAAAGCACAGGAACAGAGGGGCTGAAAATGTGGAGTTTAGACTTTGTGATGTGTTCTGAGGTGGGAGCAGTACAAATTCCTCATAACCTCATCAAGACTGCTCACAGCATGTTCCCATCCTAGAGCTGTGTCTATGTCTGTCTTACAAGGAGCCAAAATCAGGATTTGAACCCCTGTTTAAAGTATTTTGGTTGAAGGTGTTTTAATCTCTTTGCAGCACTGACTACCCTTAGCTGGCAGGAGAGCTGCACGTTGGATTAGATATTAGACAAAAATCCTTCCCTGCGAGGGTGGTGAGGCCCTGGCACAGGTTGTCCAGAGAAGCTGTGGCTGCCCCATCCCTGGAAGTGTCCAAGGCCGGGTTGGACAGGGCTTGGAGCAGCCTGGTCTGGTGGAAGGTGGCAAGGAGCTATTAGCTGTGTGAGATGAATGTGTGTTTTCTGCTTGGTTTGCAGCTGAAGGGGCCTAACAAGCGTCAGAGCCAGCACATGATAAGCTTCAGGAATGTGTGGAGGAGGAGAAGCAATGGTTCCTTTCCCTGTAAGGATCAGATGTGTATCAGATCAGCTCCTGTAACTTCACCCTGAACCTCCCACCATGTTCCAAAATTGAACAGGCAGCAGGTCAGTTAAAACTGAACAGGCTTTCAAACTCAGGTGCTGGTGCAGGGTGAGGGATCAGCAAGCTGTAACAACCCCAGAAACATAACTGAGGGTACAAATGGGCCAGGAGGTTCTGATTTCTCCTTGTCTGACAGACTTCTTATAGTATCTCTTTCCTTATGAAAGTTTTATGAATCTTAAGTACCTTAAATGTCAGCTATCTTGGCGGGGGTCTGTCTTAATGACAGTTCTCTTTTAAAGATGATGAATGTCCACTGTAGACATTCATTTTCCTTCTTCCTATTGACTGCGAGGGGTATTGAAAACAGTCTCAGGAGAAGAAGCCTATGACTAAATGTCGTAGCATTAAAAAATTATCTAAAGAAACAAATACCCTTGTTCCTATTTCTTTTGCACACATCACATGTGGTATAAATAAGAAGTTTGGATTAAAGATTAGTGCTGAGTTTGATTTGAGAAGATTTAATGACACTGTGCTGAACCATACAGCGTCACCAGGAGTGAATATAACTGGACAGGAAAGCAAAATTCATTAGAACTGTCACTGTACAAGAAGGGACATTTTTTTCTGTGAATTTTCTATCATATGGAGTCCTGGTCCATGACCAGTTCTTGCTTCCTGCTGCACGAACAGCAGTTGTCAAAGAATCACAGAATCCTGGAGTGGTTTGGGTTGGGAGGGACTTTAAAGCCCATCTCATTCCACCCCCTGCCATTGGCAGGGACACCTTCCACTAGACCAGGTTGCTCCAAGCCCCGTCCAAGCTGGCCTCGATCACTTCTCACTGCACATTCTAATCAACCGATCACTCTGAGGCAGTAACAAACTCTCAGAAACCATACAATGATGTAACTTGACTTCATATATACACAGTCAAATAATTTGATTAAGCACATGTAGGAAGTTTGGCTGCTGTTTTTCAAAATAACTGAATCCAAAATAAGTTGCTACACCTATAAAAATAGCAGTTCCAGACAGACTCCAGATCAGAATGTTATTTACAACATTAGACTTGTGATCAATAGCTGGGAGAATGTTGCTAGAAATAGTCCTCCCATGGGAAATGTACACGGCATTCGCTTCCTTCTGGCTCAGAACAGGTCATGCCCCAGTCCTTCTGCAAAATTTCTGCTGGATTTATCTTCAAGTACACACAGAATAAGCAAAGCTTCTTGACTCAGTGGAGAACTCTGTCTGAGTCCATCTGCCATACTGTCTGCAGGGCCACTGAGGAGGCAATAAGTCTGGGAGAGGGGGACTGGGATTATTCTGTCTGGAGCAAACTGGCAAATTCTCACTTCACCTTCATCTTCTCAGCAGCAGTGGGCCCCTTGAGGCAGGATGATCCCCACAGAAGGGTCACAGAATCATGGAATTGTTTAGGTTGGAAAAGCCCTCCCAGACCATTGAGTCCAGCTGTTCCTCAGCACTGCCAAGGCCACTGACCTATGTCCCCAAGTGCCACATCCACACTGCTTTTAAATCCCTCCAGTGATGGGGACTCCACCACCACCCTGGGCAGCCTGTTCCAATGCTCCACAACCCTTTCCAGGAAGAAATTTTCCCAATATCCAACCTGAACCTTCCCTGGCACAATGTTTCCTCCTGTCCTGTCCCATGTTCCTGTATCAGTAAAATTGTTTGTATAGCCGAGCTGTGAATCAGGTCAGAAGCATTAAAATCACTAACAACCTCTGTTTATTTTGAACAGGGATGAATTCCTCATCCAGTCCACCCCATTTGTACAAGAATTTGCACAGCCTCTTGATGAACCGGATGGGAGATCAATCCAGCTGGAAAAGCAAAAACCTACATCCCTATTCCTACAAAAAAAAAAAAGGATCTCCCAGCCAGATGATTCCTCAGTCTGTACTGTGCTGTGTGGAGACAGGACAAAGTGCTGTCTGAGTTATGCCTGAAGCAACACAGCCTGGGAATGCGAGACAGTCTGAGGCTACACCTGGAAACAATTTGCTCTCCATCCCTTTTTCCCCTCCCTCTCTCCCTGCAGCTGCCTTTTGCTTGGTTTCCCTATACAGCACAACAAGCACGGAGCAGGGATAATTCCTGTGCCCAGGGCTGGGGAGAGCCGGGGCTGCTGCCAAGGAAATGTCTTTGGAACTGGGGCCAACTAATCAGGTAAATGATTTCAGTCTGCCCATGCCAAGTACTGTCCTTTGCTATTCTCCAAATATTTATGTCTTTGCTAAACACATAAACATTTCAACAGCGGTCTCTTATTTCCAGCACTCCATGTGAAGTTGCTGTTTCCATGCTCCTAAACCTCCTTCAATATGACGAATTCACACTGGGGGAGCTCCTGACTTGCCTCACCAGAGGCACAGAGCTCCAGACACAAACCCAGGAAGAGGAGGGATGGGAAGTGGTGATGGGATGGCTGCACTGCTGCATGTTCCATACCTGCAGCTGAAGTTCCTTATTCCTCTTTTCCTTCCTTTTTTCCTCCCTCCTCCTTCTCCACATTGTTTAACATAAGAATTTGAGGTTTAAAAAGTGTTTGCCTCTGAACTTTCCAAAAGGAGTAAAAATGCAGAAGTTGGGGAAATTCATGTAAATCAGCTGGTTAATGTAAATTTAGTCATTCAGTTAATGTAAATTCAGCTGGTATATGAGAGCTTGGTGTTTCATCTACTGTTTACTAATAATTTACACACTTAGTAAATCTTATCTTAAAATCCTGAACTCCCCAGTGATCTACACATAAGAATTCTCCCAGTTGGTTGAGTAATGGAGGAGCTGAATTAATCAGCATTGTGTGGTCTGTGGCAGACAGGAGATAAAATTCCCAAGTCCCCGTTACTTCATTTACTTTCTGCAAAAAGCCTTCTCGTGATATTTTTAGAGCTTAGAGGATGGCACTTACATAGCAAGTTACATCTAAATAACACGCTCTCCAAAGGTTTGCTATTTTCTTAATGTTCATGAATATTTCAGGAGCTCCTGCTAAGAGGTTTTGGTGCATTCCAGGACAATGATTCCAGGTTTCTCTTTTGCCTTAAGAGGAAATGTGGCTTGACTGTGACACGCTCTGCATTATTCTTTTAGGGTTTATTGCTATTACAGAATCAGATCTCCTGAAAATATACCACCATCTTGAGGCTTTGATAGGAGATGGGCATCGTTTTGGCTGTTTTGAGAGCAAAGATCTCTCTAAAAATTCATTCATTCCCTTAAACCATGAGCAACACTGGATTTAAGGAATAGAGTTTACTCTTCTCATCCTTTCAGCTCATTGTTTTCCATTGCTTGACCTGGTAAATACACTTGGATAAAAATTTGCAGTGACAGCAACACACAAGATCAGCAAATGAGTCTTTTCCAGCTGAAATGTCCATGATTTATTGTAAAAAAACTACAGTGATTTGCACCAGCATGTGGTATAGCATTTGGGAAAGGTTAGCTTCATTGTGGCACAAGTTAATTTAAATATTTAAATAATTTCATTACTAATCTTCCTTTGCTTGTATTGATGCATTTTTAATATACTATATGACTTCTTAAAAATAATATTCTGTTTAACAGATACATCTGCTGCCTGCAAAACTGAATGAATGCTTAAATAACATATAAAATCCGTGTCAGAGTTCACAACATGGGCTTATACTGATTGCTTTTCCTTTAAAGAAATACCTGACAGCAAACTAAGGAAATGATTGAAATGTAAAAAAAGAGTGTGAGAGAAACCAATAATAAAAAGTATCTGGGTCATTTCTTCATGCAGTGAGAGCAGAGCCATCACAGAAACTGAGAGACAAGCTTGAGTGAATTCCTCCATCAGAGTGTAACATGAACTTGCCCTACAGCTGGTGGAGGTGGGTTTGCACCAAAGTCATGAAATCATTTAGGCTGGAAAAGACCCCTAAACAGGGAGCTGTGACTTGGGGACGCCGAGGTGGAGCCACTCTGCCAACTCTGCATTTGGGAGCAGCAAGGCAGAGGGTGAGTAATCACCAAACTGCTGGATAGGAATGTGAATAACTGCCTGGAGATTGGAGACCACAGATTATCTCCCCCTAAATTGGACATCTGCCTCATTAACTCTTTCAGACTGAGTCAAATGAGGATGGCAAGATTCAGCAATGCCAAGTCCTTGCACCACTCTGTTTGCCTTATTTTGCTCAGTTAAATGGTGCTGGAATAGTCGGTGCCACAGGGACAGCAATTTACTGCTGCAGTTACAAGGCACCCAGGGACACAGAGTCATAGGAAATCCTAATTACAGGTGGATTAATCTGTGACAACAGAGGCACTTACTTATGCCAGCTGCACTCTTCTGCCACGGGTCACTTCCTCGAGGTTTGGGATCTGTCTGTGCTCCTTGGCCAGCTCCATGTACAGCCCAATGTTGTGATGCAATCTGAAATCAGGGAGTTCAGGGAATCAGAACACAAATGTGCTGGGCGGGGAACTGGGACAGCTGAGGAGCAGGAGGCTCCTTGACCAGGATGTCAAGGGATGGAAACCTCCAAGGAACACAGCTCACAGCAATAATTGCTTTAGCCACCCCACCTCAAATCATCTGCTCTTCAAGTAAAAACCTACACTTGGCTCATAGGGAAAATATGATTAACAAGAAAACCATTTTTCTTTCTATTTTTTTCCCCTGTACTCAGACTTTTATTTAAGAGGACAAAACCCCTTAACTTGCTAATTTTAATTCAGTCCCCAGTCTGTGGGGCAGCTTGCCTTGATTACATCGTCCTAAATTACTCATCCTGGATAGATCCTTCTCTTTATTTTCTCTGGCAAGAGCCAAAATGCAATATTGCTTGGCAAGAGGAATGTGTATCTAAAATGTCAAATCACAGCTCATAACTATTACAGGATAGTTTTGGCGATAGCCCTTTGTGACTGTTCCAAAACAGATTTCTCTTTCTAGGAGACCCTTAAACCTAATCCATGCTTTATGTCTGGGTTTAGGTGGCACTTTGGGCATGTATCCCAACGAGAGCATATATTGCTTTGGTTTAACTTTAAATTTCTAATTTCTCAATAATTATGAGGCTTCAGATTGCATTAACTGATAATTCTGTGTGTACATACAGTGCAAATGTTGAGTCTTTCAAATAATTTCTTACCAAATCCAAAACACCAACCTACAAAATGCATGTTATTTAACATAACAGAGGAATAAAATGATAAAGCTGGTTCATATTGGTCAACTTTTTCATCTGAACACAGACAAGACTGTTACCACTGGAATTTGATTAAATCTCTCGTGCCTGTGCCACCTTAATTAACTGATATCAGCCTTCACTAAAATTGAATTAGAGCATGTTGCTTGGTGTTACAATTTTAAAGCAGGTATCACCAGTACCAACAGTCAACCCATGTGCATTTGTTCACTTTTTATGGGAATATGAAAAAATGGCACTTTTTAAATTTTTTTTTTTTTAAATTTAGCATCTGCTAATTTGATTTTCAGTGCTAAATTTGGGATGGTTTGGATTCATGAGAATCTAAAAGCTCAACAGAGAAATTACAGGAAGCTGCCAAACCCTGGAATTTGTTGTATTCTGAACACTGATAGGAGCAATTGAACCATGAAGATTTTGCTACAGACAATTGTACAATTCAGGCTTTAAAAGGAATTTACCTTTGCTAATCCTATTGTGCCAAGATAGGATGCTGGGCTTCATTTTTAATAATAAAGTCTCCATATGTGTTAGTAATACAGCTTTCTCTGCTTTCTTTTGAGGAGGTCACGCACCAGAAAAAGCAGTCTTCAGCCTGGATAGATGCTTGAAGCCACCTCAATATTCCATGCTCCCATGTGTGGTGCCTACTGGGATATTCAATGCCTTGGAGCCTCTTAATCCAACCATGCTGTGCCTGAGTTGGTATCGGTGATGTCCATCACTGGAGGGGATGGAAACACAAACAAGCAGGTAGAGAAATGCCAGACAGGAATGGTGTTTGGAGAGGAAAGCCATGATGGATGCAGATGCCAGACAAGGTTTGGGTCGGGTTTGGTGTGGAGGTTCAACACAAGGTAAGAAGCCCTGTGAGAGGTGGGGTGACTGTGGTAAAAGTCATCACAGAAGTTTTGTGCAAGGTGGGAGACTCAGTCTGAGGAGAGGCCCAGCTACAGCGACGGTCCGGATGGAAAATAAAAGAGCAGAGCTTCAAGCTTGCATTCCCATGAGAACTGAGGAGAAGCAAATGGAAAAATGGTCCACAAAAAAGGTTGTGAGAGGCTGAGCACATCTTTGGCTGGTTGTACACTGATCACCCAAACCTAAACCTTTGATCTGGCACAAGTTTAGTCCAGGCCAACATGGAGCATTGTCAGCCCCTGTCTGTGGATTAGCAAAACCTTCTGAGTCACCCGAGTTCTGTGGCTTTGGAGCTGTGGCTTTTTATAAATTGATTTTGTAGAGGTGGGAGGGAGCCATGGGAGGGTGGGGGGTGTTAGGAGTGGTTTTGGTGAGAGCAGTCTTTTGGGCCTCCAGATGATTACTCAATCAAATAGAAGGATTCAAGTAGAGCTGTTCTTACTGCCAGATAATCAGTATGTTACGGAAGAGGTTTGGATGGAAGAACTTGGAAGTTTAGCGATTGATTAATGATGAATCTTCCCTGTAGTTGTCAGATATCCCATTGGAGGAACTCTGCCTGTTGATGATTGCAGTAATGGTTGAAAAAGACATCTTGGCAGACTTGAATAAAAGACTTCCACAGATTTGGAGGGGTTGAGCTATTTAACCACATGGTAATTGTAAAGACTATAAATAAAACTTTAAAATCTAGTTTGAACAGTCTTTAATAAATTATTTTAATGCGCTGTTATTGGGCTCTCCTTCAGGATATCACAAGTCTACACTTTCAGACTGTCAGGCTGAAATGTGCTCTGTCAAATCATCAGTTTGTTTTTGTCTCACATACTGAGTGGAAGCCTTGATGCCTCTATTTGTAGATGTGGCACTTGGGGATGTGGATTAGTGGTGGCCTTGGCAGTGCTGGGGGAATGGTTGGAGTTGATGGTCTCACAGGTCCTTTCCAACTAAACCATTCTATGACTCTACTGAAGCTTCATCCTTATGTGAGAAAAGCTTTGTCACCTGATGAAAAGCATATCAGAGAAAAGCCATCAGGAGAGTTGTCAGGGACTGTTCTTTCAATGTTTTTTAGATGCTGCTCCACACCTGATGAGTTGAAGCTTTGCTTGCCCAGTTCCTCACTGAGGAAGCCCAGGACAGGGACTGTAGAGTGGAGACAGTGGCTCTGAAGGACCTAAGCTGCAGTGTCACCCTCCCAGTTCTGCTGAGGAGTCCAGTAAGTGCAGAATGATGGGGAGTGTGCGTTTGGAGAGTTCTGTGTAGGTCTTCTGTTCTCAACTGTTTGTGGTCGTTGTGTGCTTTAAGATTAAAGATTCAGATTCTAGTGGAAGGTTCCCTGCCCGTGGCAGGGGGCTGGAATGAGATGATCTTTAAGGTCACTTCTAACCCAAAGCAGTCTGTGATTCTATGATTAAAATCAGGGTGGCTGGGTAGTTCCCTTACAAAGTGTTCTTTTCTTTCTTGCCATATTGTTATCAAAGAAATTATGTGAGGAGGCTGTGACTCCTGGCAGAGATGGAGCTTTGGGCTGCATATTTAATGCCTGAAGAGCAGCATAAAATCTCAGACCTTGCAGGATGTGTGGCACTTCAGTGAAAGGTCTCATGTTGGGTAACAAGTGACAGGACAAGAGGACATGGCCTCAAGCTGCACCTGGGGAGGTTCAGATTGGACTTCAGGAAGAATTTCTTCCCAGAAAGGGTGTTCAGGCATTGGAGGGGCTGCCCAGGGAGGTGGTGGAGTCCCCATCCCTGGAGGTGTCCAAGGAATGACTGGACATGGCACTCAGTGCTCTGGGCTGGGTGACAAGGTGGGGATCAGGCACAGGTTGGACTCGATGGTCTGGGAGGGCTTTTCCAACCTGGAGGATTCTGTGATTCTGTGAAATATTAAGTCTAGCTCTGAGTTCCCAGATGTAGGAACACAGGCAAAATTTAGCTTTCCTGGTTCCTAATCAGTGAATTAATGTTTGCCTTGAACTACAATGAGGCTTGGAAATCACTCACAATATTTGCACTCTAGAGTGGGGCTGCTTGAGATGAAACACTGCATTCCTGTCGATTTTCTTCCTAATCCCAACCACAGTGGGCACTTACAAGTTGTATATCTCTGCCCTCTCACCAATCTCAACCCCCACACACTGGTTTTGATCTGTTTGCACTAAGTTTTATATTTGGGTACCTTTAAAAACCATGGAAAAGGCTTTTCTTACAAAGAGAAAATGTTCTTCACCATCTGTGTGCTGGAAATAACAAAAAACGCCCTTTTCCTGCTCGGTGAGAACATTTTCCATGTTATCAGTATTTGCAGGAAAACAGAACTAGGAATTTACCTTTAAAAGCAGCTAAAACTGAGAAGTAAACAGGGCTTTTGAACACTTTCAATAATTTTTAAACTGCACCTTATTTACTATTATGAGGAATTTTGTAATGTTTCAGGTGTATCCCAAACCAAACAAGAACCTGCAGTTGTAGCATCAAGCAACACCCTGAAAACCAGAGTCCATATATCCTTTTACAATTGTATTTGGAAAAGACTTAATTTCTGGCTTTTTTTTTTCCCAAATTATTCCTATTAACCATCCAAGTGACATGGACAAGAGAAGAAATAGCAAAACTTTGAGAGGTAGTTCTGTGTGCAAACTGAGCATCCAAAGAAAGTTTCCTCAGAAGTTCTCCAGTAACTTGTAGTACAGACATGCAGCACCAAACCTTAGGAGCATGTGGAAATCCCACTGAGCCCTTACCCACAGCTTTAGGCAGCAAAAGCCCTTTAAAAATCTGGGCTCTAGGCCCAGCCCTGCCAAGAGTTCTCTGTGGAAAGCTCCTCCTCCTGCCTGGGGCTGACCCTGGCACAGCTATTTTAAAAGCTGAGCTTTCCAAACAGCCTAAAGCAGGCAGGAAAAATAATGTCAGAAGCAGCAAGTGGATGAGTTCCCAGATGGTTGATTCTGGAGACCTTTCAGAGACAGGAATTCTGATTTGTGAACAGCTGGAAAGCATGGTTGGTTCCTCTCTGGTACCATTCTGTGTGTGGTCACTTTGGAATGTGCTCTCTATGTCCTTTGAACACGTGTTAAAAGTCACATGTGATTAATGTCTCCAAACTTTGTAGTATTAAAGAAGTAGGAAGGGAGTAGAAATGGAAAGTGCCTTATAAATGTGAAGAATTGTTTCCTGTCGTTTACTTATTTTGCTTTTTTCACTTCGGATTTTTTTTTCTGATGGCAGGATCTGAGCCCTACCTCTTACATTTTTGTCCCAGAAATAAATTGCTTAGAACAAACAGGACATTTCATGGAATATTGCCCCGTGTAACTTTCATAGAGTCATTAAGGCAGATTGGATTTAGTGGCACTCGTGGCTCCAAAGATGTTGCCCAGAGAAGCTGTGGCTGCCCCATCCCTGGAAGTGTTCAAAGCCGGGTTGGGTGGGGCTTGGAGCAACCTGGTCTAATGGAAGGTAGCCCTGCCCATGGAATGAAATGAGTTTTAAGGTCTCTTCCAACCCAAACCGTTCCATGATTCTATGTTTGGTCACACAGCTCCCTGCATTTGGATAACTGGGACCTCAAAGAGTGGCCTGGACTTGTATGACTCTCTCCTTGTCAGCAGTGGTTATAGACTGTGAGGGAACAAACATAATTCAAAAGCTTGTCCCATTCCCAACAGAGAAAATAGCAAAAATCATCACTCAGAATCAACACTGTGTTAGACAGGCATCCAAAAAATTATTATTAGATATTTCAAAAGAAGCCTTTATAATAGCAATTGTTCCATGCGGGATTTTTTATTTTATTTCAGTATAAAGTATTTGGTATTTTAAGTCTTTAATTGTGTTGGCAAACAGCCACTAAGAGCCTTTGATTTTTGGAAGCATGTCCATGTGACTGATCTGAGAGGGTTCATAATGGCTGCAAGGACTCGACCATTAAGAGCTATTTTTAACAATGAAGTCAGAACTGTAATATGAAAGTAAAGCTAAAACTAAACTAAAAAACACATTAAACTTGCAATACTCTAAGAGATTAAACTGTCCCTGCAGTTATCCCTGATGCCTTTATCCCAACTTATATTATTCCCAAACTTCTATCAACAAAACACTGAGCATGAACAGTTCTAGTGCTCCTATGTTGACTGGTCAAGGTCTGGTGGGGTCTTTCCCAAAAAGCCAAGCCCTGTGTCCTCTGTTTCCCTGCTCTTTCCTGAATTTCTATGTTCATTTTTGGTGCTGTTGACCTGTGTCAGAGTGAGCACAAGGCTCCCATGAGGCTGGGCAAGGCAGGTCAGCACACAGGAGTTCTCTGTGTCCTGGAAAAACTGAACATGAAGCCTGGGAGTTTCAGCTATGGGGTCACCATACAGGGTTGCCAACACTGCTCCAGTCTCACTGTGATATCTGTTGGAGTTTTGCATTTGTTTCTTCTAAACTTTTTTTTTTTGTTATTTGCTTCAGTTCATTAGTGGTTTGTGATCCTTAATATTTGACCCCTCTTTTATTTTGATAGTTCCTGTCCATATTTTTGTCACCGGTTGTTTCCTTTCATGGCTTATTTGTCCTCAAGGAGTGTTTTTGTCAACTCCTCATCTAGTTTCAGTCATACAGGATGATATTCTGCATCCATCATTCCACATGTAACTGTAAAGGGTAACATAGGTGTTTGTGGTATCCAGTACATTGCTGGAAGGCATTAATGCTAAAACCTATAGAATCACAGAATGGTTTGGGTTGAAAGGGACCTCAAAGCTCATCCCATTCAACCCCCTGTCATGGGCAGGGACATCTTCCACTATCCCAGGTTGCTCCAAGCCCCATCCAACCTGCCCTTGGACACTTCCAGGGATGGGGCAGCCACAGCTCCTCTGGGCAACCTGTGCCAGGGCCTCACCACCCTCACTGTAAAAAACTCCCTTCTATCTAATCTAGATGGAGCCTTCTTCAGTTTAAAACCATTTTTCCTTGTCCTGTTGCTACCAGGTGATAGCATAGGGTGGTGAGCTTGTTCTGGGCCATGTAGAGGAAGATGTGAGTAAACAGAGCTCAGTGCAGGAGACCAGCATTTTCCAGAGGGTGGGATGGGTACACAGCATCCATGTTTGGGAGATGGGGATGAATGGAGGGGAGCAAAACTGAGAAAACTGCTTGGTGTGAACAACTGGGATGAATCCCAGTAATGCTGAAGGATTGATGAAGCATTGCTCAGAGCTACAGGGTGGAAGAAAATTGGAGAAAATGTGATAGTGTTTTTGGATTGTTCAGCCTGGAGAAGGTTCTGGGGGGACCCTAGAGCCCCTCCCAGTGCTTAAAGGGGCTCCAAGAGAGCTGGAGAGGGACTTTAGACAAGGGCCTGGAGGGACAGAACAAGGAGGAATGGCTTCCCACTGCCAGAGGGCAGAGTTAGATGGGATATTGGGAAGGAATTCTTTCCTGAGAGGGTGGTGAGAGGCTGGGATGGAATTTCCAGAGAAGTTGTGGCTGCCCCATCCCTGAAAGCGTCCAAGGCCAGGTTGGACGGGGATAGTGGAAGGTGTCCGTGCCCATGGCAGGGGTGGCACTGTGAGATCTCTGAGCTCCCCCGGCGGGGCCGTTCCCGGCTCTGAGAGCGGCGGTCCCCCCGTTCCCGATCCCGGTCCCGCTCTCTCCCGGTGCCGGTGGCGGTCCCTCCGCCGTTCCCGGTGCTCTCCCGGTGCCGGTCCCTCTCCCGTTCCCGGTGCCGGGCGGGCCGAGGCCGCGGGGAGGGGCGGCGGTGCCACGTGACGCCGCAGCCCCTTTAAAGGGCCACCGGCGGCGGGCGGCGGCACAATCACGGCTGGGGCGGCGGAGCGGGGCCGCTGCCGCTGCCCGCGGCCCGGGCACAGCGCAGCACAGCCCGCCCCGGGCCCCCCGCCCCGCCAGCATGGCCGGGGCTATCATCGAGAACATGAGCACCCGCAAGCTCTGCATCGTCGGGGGCATCCTGCTCGTGTTCCAAGTCATCGCCTTCCTGGTGGGAGGGCTCATCGGTGAGTGCCGGGGGCCACTTTCCTTCCTCCTCCTCGTCGCTCCGCTCTTGTTTAGTGCTTGTTACAGTATCGCTGACTCGCGCCCATGATCTCATTACCCGCTTTTGTAGCGAAGCGATCCCGGCTCGGGGCCCTTTGTGCCCGTCCCGCGGGTGCTGCGGGGGGAGACGGGCAGGGAAAAGTTTTTGTGTTGGTTCCTCTCTTTTTTTTTTTTTTTTTTTTTGGCTTAGTTTCAGCCCGCACTTAAAGAAAGAGGGAAGGGGGAAAGCTTCAGTATGGCGACGGATCGCGCAGGGAGCCTCGCGTTTCAAAGTTGTCTTCAAAAATAATAATAATAATTCATTTTTTAAAGGGTTTTTCCGCCGTTCTTGGCTCTGCCCCTCCCCGTGCCTCGGCCTCCGAACCGGCCGCGGGAGTAAACCTCCCCCTTGCCAGGAGGAGAACAAAAAATAATAATAAAAATGTAGAGGGAGAAAAGGGGGGGGAGAGGGGGGAAGAAAAAGAGGAATGACTGTGGGGGTTTTCCCGGCTCTGGGTCCCCCCGCGCCGCTGCTCCACGCGCGCTTTGTCTGGGCTTGTTTCCCCTCTTTGCCCTCCGATCCTCGTCTAGGACGGACACCCCCCTCACTCCCCGATCCCTTTCCAAGAGGGACTCTCGGCCACCCCCCGATCCTCTTCCAGGGGGATCTGCCCTTCGATCCCCTTCCCGGAGGAGCTCAAATCCTTGTAAGCTTGGCCTTGGTTTGTTTCTGCTCGCGGAAAACCCGCGTGGCTGCTGGGGGAGTGGGTTTATCCCTCCCTTCCACCCCCGACATCCCCGAGCTCCGTCCCCCCCGGAGCTTCGCTCCCGGGCCCCCCCTCGGCTCCGCACGCGAACCTCCGCGCCGGGAACTTTAAAGCCCAGATTGCGTTTATCCCTGAGCATTCCCGGAGGCAGGGATGTGAATTGGGACACAGCCCTGCGATGGGGGGCTGCCTCCGGGCGGGAGCTTTCCCTGAGGGATGGAGGAAGGAAGATGGAGGAGAGCGGGTTTGGGGCAGTCCTGGGGTTTGGGGTTTTTTGCTTTTTTTTTGCTTTTTTTTTTTTTTTTTTTTTTTTTTACTAGAAAGCAACTGAGTTGTGCGCCAGCTCCTTGTAACGATGGTTGCATGGATCTGGCTGCTTTGGCCATTTCCAGGGTGGGAATGTTGCCCTGCTTTGGCCGGGAAGGACTGTCCTGCGCTGCGGGGGATCCCCCACCCAAACCCCCACTTCCCGGAGCAGGGCCAGTTCCCCGGGATTCATCCCTTTCCCCCCATCTGTTGGGGTCTTGGAGAAGGACTGTGGATAGCCAGAGTCACATCGCTCTGAAAATTTGTTGTGGTTCTTTGGGAGAATAAAGTTGGGCTATTTGAAAAAGACTGAAGGAATTCCTTCAGCCATTCCTCAGGAAGCAGACTCCGTGTTCCTGGTGCCTGTCAGTGCTTTGCCTTTGTGGCCTCTCTAATTATCAGCTTCTAATAACCACAGAAATTCCACTAAACATAATTTTGGAAAACTTCAGTTTCCCTCATTCTCTTTCTTCCTTACCTTTACCACAAAGGAATCTCTGGCACAAACTGAAAAAAACCCAGTTTTTCTGGTTTTGCAGGCCTGAACCTACATGAAGTTTATCAGGATTGGCTTTTTTCCTTTCTTTTTCTCTTTAAGAGCTGGTTCAAGAGCAGGTTACTGAACCCACCACTGATTCATGAGATAAAATGCCTTGGCCTGTGCTGTGCAGAGAAGCCAGACTTCATCTTTTCTAGTAGTTTCTCACTGCTAAGTTTAAAAAAGCTGCTTGTTCCAAAGGCAAGTGTGGATCAGAAAGCCCTGTTTGTGCTGGCATCTGGGGACAGATGTGATAAACAGATATTTATAGTTGCCTTTATAAGGGAAAAGACAAATATTTCTGTTCAGGTGTGTAGGGATTCAAAGACTGAAGAATTTATATGCTGTTAGTTCAGTTTTCCATCTGAGCGTTCCCGCAGCCTTACTGGCTGCTGCTGCTGCTGGCCATCCACCTTGGGTTCCCCCATCATGGATGGGGGTCCCAGCTCATGCTGGAGTTGGAAAACTGCATGGACAGGTTGGCTGGGCTGGGGGCAGGGAGCTCTTCTGCCATCAGAGACAGTGATTTGGGCTGAGTTCAGTGTCCTGCACAAACTCAGGCACCTCATCCTGTTGGAGTAAGTGCATCTTCTATTTGCTGCCATGTCCTAAGGAATTACTGCAGGAGAAAGTTCTTTAATTACTGGAAATCCCAACTTTTGATCTTCTATCAGATCAGACTGCTCTAATCAATCACCCAAACTGGTTTTTCCTCCACAGTATTTACCACTCCTGATGCATTCAAGGAGTTTACAGCCTCCTCCCTCTCTTCAGGCTCCAACAGCTCCCAGCCAGCCCTCCTGGGAGCTGGAAGCCCAAGGATATTTGGTGCTTGTGCAACACTAAGTTCTGTGTGTAAATTAGGTGTGGTTCCCAACATCTGGCAGGGTGAGACCAGCAAGGCATCGAAGCCTGGGGGTCTGTGTGCAGCTCTTCCTAGGAAACCACCTTGGATCACATCTTGTTGGGCTCCCTGTATCCCTGGAAACTGATCCAGTGACTGACCCTGGGCTTGCAGCAGTGGGGTCCTGCCCCTTTAGTTAGTTCTGAGCACGTAGTGTTTCCTAAGAGGCACCTGGTGAGGAGGGGCCAGTGGCCGATGTCTTGAGGGGAGCGAAGCCGGCTGGGAGAGCCCCAAGTGCCACCAGCTCCAGCAGCAGGGACATGGCATGACCGCTCCAGAGGTGACACAGGGTGGGATGGGAGCAGAGGTGTCACTGAAATAATGTCCTGGTCTGGTTTGATCCACCGAACAGACACCAAAATCTACTTATTTTAGTTTGTTCAGGTCTAGACAAACCAAAATACGTACACGAGTGGGACAGGGCTGCAAAGCCTTTCCCTTCACAGGCACTTAGGTCATGTTTCAAAACAATGACTAAGTGCTCTATTTTAACAGATTACTCGTGCAAGTCCAAAATACCCAAATGCAGCATGTTGGTACCTGATAAAACAACCATGACAAAGCTTTGTTTGCCTGAAATCGGGGGGTTCTGCCACTGGTGGTTCCTCAGCTTGTTTTTGAACAGTCACCTGCCAAATGCCAGTTTTAATACGACTTCCACATTTCCAACAGCTCTTTTATTTAGCAGCAGGAATCTTATCAGCTCTCGTGTGGGTTTTGGTTAGAGCTGTCGGCAAAGCATGAGATGGACATGTAAAGGAGTCATTCCCTTGGTGGGGTGAAGCTCCTCTGGCCTTCTAAGGGAGCTTTGCAAAGCCAGAGAGGTAGAAAAGACCACAAAAGATCATTTTGTTGATTGTTTCTGTATTGTTGTGCTGTGGTAATGAACTGTCGGCTCCAGACAAGTGGGGCTGTCACTGCTTCAAACCCCACAGAATTCCTCGTGTCTGCTCCCTTCGTGGAAAACATCTTGTTTGAAGGTCACGCTTCTGGGCTGCGTGTGATGTGTTCAGTTGGGATGTATCAGTAGGAGATACAACATGATCCATAAAATTATCATAATGCAGCCTTGTCTTCACTATCGTGCTATGAATGATGGCATGCATAAATTACAGGGGACTGGGATCAACAGGAATGTTTCCTGTTATCGTTTGTGAGAAATGAGGCTGATGCTGATTTACAGTCACAGTGTTCCCAGGAGCCCTCACATGTTCTGCCTTCTCTGGGTATAGTGTGGCTGTTCCCGGGTGCCACCAGGCCTGGGAGCTGTGACAGCCTTGGACTTGGCATGTGGACAAACCTTGAACCTCAAATCCTGGGGTCCGTTCTGGGCCCCTCACAACAAGAAAGACATTGAGAGGCTGGAGTGAGTCCAGAGAAGGGAATGGAGCTGGGGAAGGGTCTGGAGCACCAGGAGTACCTGAGGGAGCGGGGGAGGCTCAGTCTGGAGAAAAGGAGGCTCAGGGGGGACCTTCTGGCTCTCTGCAACTCCCTGACAGGAGGGTGGAGCCAGGTGGAGGTCAGGCTCTGCTCCCAGGGAACAAGGGACAGGACAAGGGGAAATGGCCTCAAGTTGTGGCAGGGGAGGCTTAGATTGGATATTGGGAACATTTTTTCATGGAAAGGTTGTCCAATCCTGGCATAGCTGCCCAGGGCAGGAGTGTAGTCCCCATCCCTGGAGGGATTTAAAAGCTGTGTGGATGTGGCACTTGGGGACATGGGTTAGTGGTGGCCTTGGCAATGCTGGAGAATGGTTGGACTCAACAGTCTGAGAGGACTTTTCCAGCCTAAACAATTCCATGATTCCCACAGCTGGACCAGCTGCAGCATCCATCTGGCCGTGCTTGTTACTGGGGATTTTGACCAGTATGTTCCCATGGAGGTCACACCAGAACTGCTTCAGGCCAAAGCTGAGCTGGGACACCTGTGTCCTCTCCTGGCAGCTGGTGAGGTGGCGGAAGTTGTGTGTATGAAATCTGACTTGATTTAGTGTGGCTTTAATGCCTTCTGGTTGTTTTGAAAGCAAAGCTTTTGATTACAAATTACCTTCCTCTGTGTATCTTCTGGAAGTTATGGTGTCCCTCTTTCTAATCACTTTGCATCCTGGAATTCTTTTATATATACAGTATTTTAAAGAGGAAAAAAGCCCAGAGCTCTGTGCAGCAACATCCCTGCTTCAAAAATCTGGGATTTTTTATTGAAAAGGCGATTTTCAGTAATTTATTTTATGTGAGTTATTTTCAAGGTGCTTTCCAACCCAAACTGTTCTATGACTCCAAAGATGCCTCATCCCGAGTCAGAGATTATCTTGTTTTGGTTCAGACAAGCCCAGGGAGCGGAGAACTCTCTGTGATTAAAAGAGCTGAAAGTCTGGTGCCCAACTGTACACTTTAGAAATTAACTGATTGGAAAAGTGGAGGTATTTATGTAGCACATGAGTCCTCTGGGCCGAGAGGGATGCGTTTAAAAAAGTGCAGGTTCACTGCTCCCTTCCCTCGGCTTAGGCTTGAAAGACACAATTGTTGTGACTGGAGCAACTCAAACTTCCTTGTGTGTCTCGCCTGGAGAGATAATGAGTCATGTGTGGCCATGGCTGAGCAGCTCTCCACAATCCCAGCTCATTATCTAAATGTCTGATTTGGCTCCTGAGTGCCGAGTTTCTAGGATTTAATTTTCTTTCCTGGGATTTCATTACCTTCTTAGGGCTGAACTGATCTTTTGACAGGGGAGGCACTCGGATTTCCAAGGTATGTGGTGCGGCCTGTAAGGAAAGAGTGTCTGTAGGCAGGGACAAAGAGCATTTTTGTGTGCCTGACTTCCTTTCATCCCGGGCCCCTCCAGGAGATGGTCGGTGCTGCTCCGTGGCCATGAATGCCAATAGATCCTCTGTATAGACACATTCCTGCAGTGCTGCAGCCTTGGCAGAAGCACTGGGAGCTGAAGAAAAAGCAGACAGGAAAGGTCATGTCTATTTAGTTTAGGTCTGCTCAATTCTTCTTTTTAAGAGCTGTAACTGTAGCTGAATGGGCAGAAGTGGTAGAAATGGAGAGTTCCCAGGCAGGAACTGTAGTGCCAGGGGCCTGAGGAGCTGGGAATTCTCTGAGGTGCTGTTTTTTATCTCTTCTTGCAGCTGCATCACTTCTAAACTAAGTCAACTTGGGAGAGATGCATTAGGGAACTCTGTGCCTTGTAGCTCAGGTGACAAGGATGGTCCTCCTTCTGCTCCTCTGTTGTGTTGTGTTGATATGGGACTTAAACATGACCTGAGCACTTACCCTGCTGTCTCTCCGCCCTTTGCAAGGGAAAGCCATTAAACAGGAAGTCTTTTCCTTAGTAAATAACATTTATGGCCTTTGAAGTCGGGTTATAACTCTCTGATAGCCTGGGAAAGCCTTTGAAGGACACAAGGTGTCCCTGGGGAAGGGCCAGGACGTGGGCCTGCCTATTCACATGGAGATGGAATTCTTTACATATCTGAGTATTGGCTGTTTCCAAGGTGTCTTATCTGTAAACTTGGGGAGTTTCAGGCTCAGGAGAAAAACTGCTGGATAACAACAGCTCTTCCTGTTCTCCTACACCTCTGTTTGCAGGGATTTCATACCTTGGCTGGGCGTTGCAGGAAGTGCATTTTATCCCAGTGGAAACCTGACACAGGACAATTTGGAAGAAGATCAGACTGTCTGTTGCAATTAGTAAAACAGTTCTACCTCCCTTTTTTTCTTCTTCTTTTAAACAAAATATTTTTGAATATGTATTTCTGCATTTAGGGAACTCCACTAGCACTCACTTCATTTGCTTTAGTTGCTGCTATTTCATATGTATGTGAATTATGGAGATCATTCAGTCAGTTCTCCCAGCAAATGTAGTTGTGCCTCCTGGGATTTTCTGGCTTTGTGACTTGCCTGGGGCTGAGGGAATAATCCCTTATCTCCAGGATCAGGGCTGTTCCCCTAGAGCCCTTTGGCTGCTGTTGGGTGGCAGCAGCTTCACGGGGTGTTGGGACCCCCCTGCTCTAAAGGCTCTTGGCATGGTTGTTCCTGTGGCTCCTTGGGAACTGATTTTTGGGGGAAAATCTCCTGTTTGGGCTCCTCTGAAGGGTTTTTTTTCTGATAGCACAGCTCAAAGCTGAAAAAGTAGCTTTGGAGAAGCATTGTCCTTGAGAAAAAACACAACCAGCCACCCCTCTGACCATGATTGTGCACACAAGAATACGTGGTTGTGTGGTTATGGAGTCACAGAATCCTGGGATGGTTTGGGTTGGAAAGGATCTTAAATACCATCTCATTCCATGCCCTGCCATGGGCAGGGACACCTTCCACAGGTTGCTCTAAGCCCCATCCAACCTGGCCTTGAACACTTCCAGTCATGGGCATCCACAGCGTTTCTGATCTGATCCAATGGAGTTGAGCTGGGAATCTCCCAAACTCTACTTTGACAGTTTGGACAGGTTCATTTTTATGGCCTGAAATGAAACAAGACAGAGAAACTTGTGTTGGAAAATCTATTGGAGACAACAGGAATGAGGGTGTTCAGCTGCAATAGGATGTCTGGGAACTCTCTCTGTAAATAACGATGGAATTGGTGCCCTGAGGCTATGAAAGTATTTTGGTCTGGATAAAACTTGAAGCTAAATGGTGACAAAGAAATAACATTCCAAAGGGGAGTGGGCCTCTAGTAGGCAGTGGGGTTTTTTTGTGGTTTATTTTTTTTAAAGATGAATTATTTAAATATACAGTAGCTCTGCATATAAAAGCTGCTGCAGTGTTCAGAAAAAGGCTTTGTGAAACAGTAACTAGCTATAAAAAATAGCGATCTGTGTGCCACTCAAATATATTAAACTGGTGGCACTGAGGTCAGAAAAGAGGGAGATGGAAAAAAAAAATTCATGTTGCAGTAAATATATATATATAAAATAAGGGTATATGTGATGCTATTCAGATTGTGCTTGTTTCAGTCGGCAAAGCCAGGTCTGCCCATGATAAATTAGCTTGTTTATTCCTACCCTGCAGTCGTTAGGGTAATGAAGCAGAAACCCTTTGTGTGTGCTCGCTGGGAAGTGCTGGCTGGCGCGGAAGGGGGTAATTGAGTAGAAAAGCAGAATGCTCCCGGGGCCGGGAGAAGTTAAATCCCCCCGAGGTCAGGGGGATTCAGGCTTTAATCAATGTGGACACAATGCAATTGAGAGTTTCCAAAGGGCTTGTTTATGGGGCGGGAGCAAGGGTCGGTGGTTAATGGAAGTGCTGGAGGTGCTCGGGATGAGAAGGTGCAAAATGTGGATCACAGAGGTGTGGGCTGGGGAGGGGGAGATATTTGCGTGTAACTTGTGTGCAGGAGGAAGGAATTATTTGAGGCCTCATCAGAGGAGCTTTTTGGGGAGCTACTTAATTATTCAAATTAAAATACTGAGTGATGGTGGCTCTTACCCAACTGTAGGGGTATGTAATACTCTAAAACAAAAAGGCTGAAAAATTGAGCTCATTTGTAGACATTTTTTCTCTAAAGATCTAAGTCTAGAACTAGAGAAACAGTGTGGGGGTTTTTTTGTTTTGGTTTTTTGGTTGTTTTTTTTTGCTCCTGAGTTAAGACCCTTGGGTCTTGTTTTCTGGTGACCTGGTGGAATCAGACCCTGAGTGCCCTGCTCTGACCTCCTGGCTGAATGGAAAATATGAAGTTCTGTGCAGGAGTTGCTTTAGTCTGTGAGACACTGCTCAGGTAGCTCTGACAGTCCATCAAAGCCCTCTCCTGGGCAGTGGTGGCCACACTGCTGAAGGTGTCTGGCTTTCCAGGTATTCCCTGGCTAAAACCATCACACCAGCTGTGCCCCTGGAATTTGGGATATCCTGGGGCTTCTCCAGTGAGCAGAGCAACTCCACATGCTCTGTTGGAGATGATGCAGAGAGAGCTGACCCATTTCCCAGCAGCACATGCTGGTTGCCTCGTACCTTTAAGACAAATGTGTTTATACCATCCATGCTGGAGGGGGAAGCTGGAAAGGGGTTCTTTCTCAGGAACTGTAGTGATAGGGCAAGGAGTAATGGGCTTAAACTGAAAGAGGGGAAATTTAGGTCAGATATATTGGGAAGAAATTCCTCCCTGTGAGGGTGGTGAGGCCCTGGTACAGGTTGCCCAGAGAAGCTGTGGGTGCCCCGTCCCTGGAAGTGTCCAAGGCCAGGTTGGATGGGGCTTGGAGCAACCTGGGATAGTGGAAGGTGTCCCTGCCCATGGTAGGGGGTAGAACAAGATGGGATTTAAGAACCCTCCCGACCCAAACCTTTCCAAATCTCTGGCAGGCCTGGCAGGTCTAGCAGCCTCCTGCCTACAGCTTTCGGCATCTGGCACTGCTGGTATTGGACGCCTTGACATGAGGGGTCTCTGCCCCATGGCTACTCCTGCCCTCTGGAGCCAGGACTCTTTCCTGAGGTCTCCCTAGGCAGCCCCAGCCCTGGCTCGAAGGGCTGGTTCCCGGAGAGCTGTGCTCCTGACTGGCATCTCCAAACCTCCCTGATGGCAGCCCTGCTCCTCGGTTACTCCAAGTGGTACCTGCATCCCCACAGCAAGCAGCTGGAACACGGGCTGAGTCTTCTCCACTGTATTATGCACCAAGAGCTATTTAATTATTTACAGGCTAACATATATCATAGAATACATGGAGCCTCCCCCAGCCAAAGGCAGCAGGGCTGGGAGCAGCCGCCTTGGCACCGCTGCGCAGCCCAAATCCCTCGGTGCGAGCTTTGTTTTGCATAGCACTTTGTAATACTGTTAGTTGACTTGGCTGCAGCTTCACAAAGCATTTTTTTCCACTTGGTTCAACACTCACTCGAATTTAATGGGACAGGAGCCAAATCAGTGATGGAAGCCAAGTGCCGACGTTTGTTTGGTGCGCAGTTCCTGATGAGAAATATATATAGTAATTGTCTCTTGCTCCTCAAAGCTGTAACTTTGGCAGAGGGGAGGCTGGAGGGAGCATGCCAAGTGTTTAAAATCATAATCAGGCAGTGATGAAAACATGTATTTATGGCTATAATGAGTTGCATCAAAGCAAGAAACATTCGGCTTCTCTGTAGAAGGAACGATGTCTCTTAATTCAGAAATACCTACTTCAAAATCACACAGAATCTATCAGAGCTGAAAAGCTCAGAGCTTGGCTGGAATGTCTGCCTTATTTCACAACAAGATTCCTGATATTCCCTTCCAGCTGCAGTTTTAGCAATGGTTGCTGTGTTCTGCATCGAGGCACAATGAAGGAATCAACATTTATTGCAGTGTTTTATGCACTATGGGCACGTCACCAAAATGTTCTGTTACCCTGGACTTTAGCTTGATTTTTGTTTGTTTGTTGAATGCTTTGTTATATTCTATTTTATTCTATTTTGCTGTTTCTTTCTGACATCTCAATAACTTGGCTGGGGGGGCTGTTTTGATGTATGAGCATTGTGTGGTTCCTGGGGGACCACTGAATGCAGTGAGAGCTTGGGATGCAGCACTGCAATTGAGCTCAACCATTAATCCAGCAATGCAAATCCCCTTGAGCCCACCCTTGTGTGGCATCACTGCAACTTTGCAGCTGAAACAGACTCAGTGCTGTCAAAAAATGGAAAAAATGCAGTTTATAAACAAGGCTTTTGAATAACTTCCTGCGGCCCTCACTGAGTCACCTCCCTACCGTGGGAAGGAGCACGGATGTCACTGTGTGACGAGGTGGCACTTGGGGAAGGTGCTCCACAGGGCTCCTGGCTGGGATCCCAACCAGCTCCAGAGTTGTTGGGATGATCTTGCTGTGTCCAAATTACACAGGAGCCAGGGCTGAATCATCTGGATGTAGAAGCGCATATGCAGGGCCGGGAACCCGGGGCTGAGGGGTGGGAGGGCGATGCTCAGCTTGGGGGTGTTTCTCTCATTTGGAGTTTTTTGGTGGGCTGGGATCTGCTTGGGAAGTCCTGGACCATCTGTCAGAACCTGGATGGTGACAACATGAAAATCACCTTCTGCAGGAGCTCCTGGCCTGGGCACCTTCTCCCCAGTTTCACATGAGCATTGTGGTGTCCTTTTTCTGGGGACTTTGACATCAAGTATCTCTTATTCTATACATCTGAATGTCCCTTATTCTGTGTGCTGCTTCTCTTTTAATCCATAGTGTAGAGACATTCCAGTGCTTATCGCCCACATTAGAGCATGTTTTACTTTCCTAGGTTAAATTTGCACCTAATTTTTGGAATTTCAAGCCTGGCTTCCATTTTAAAAAGAGCTGAACTTTTGGGAGGGAGGGGGTTTAATAAATTTCACTTCACAACTTTGTATTACATAGGATTAGTTTATCCATCCAGGTTTATCTGGGCACATGCTTTGCCTGTGGATTTGCTTGAGTGAGCAAATGGGAAGGGTGTTTGCATAGGAAAAGCTTTCATTAACAGGATGATTTTGGGTGATGAGGTATCTGGGACTGAACTGGCAGATACTGGCTCTTCAGCTAATCCTCATCTGATCCCACTACAAAGTCAGTAACACGTCTGTAGATGTAATAACCTTAATTACTTGACTGTGAGATCAAGGAGCTGTGAAGGAGCAGCATTGGGTGCATTTGTTTTAAATTGCCTTCAAAGAGTTGAATGGGGAGCTGTGTATTTTGATGGGGAAACCACTGTCTAAGATATCTGAAGATGCTACAAATGTGGTTCTCTTCCCTTCACAGCTCCCAGCCCCACTACAGCTGTTCCTTACATGTCAGTGAAGTGCATTGACGTAAGGAAGAACCACCACAAAACCAAGTGGCTGATGCCCTGGGGACCCAACCACTGCAAGAAGCTGAAGGACTTTGATGAGGCGGTGAGTCGGCAGATCGAGGCCAACGACATCGTGTTTGCTGTGCATGTCCCGCTGCCCACCAAGGAGATGAGCCCCTGGTTCCAGTTCATGCTCTTCATCATGCAGCTGGACATTGCCTTCAAGATGGACAATGACCTGAGTGAGTGGCTCTGTCCCCTGGGGTCTCATTTCCCACAGTGTTTCCCTTAAAGCTGCTTTTATCTTGGGCCATGTGTTGGCTGCTGGTGTCCTGCACAGTGAGGTAGTGCAGGAATGTTCTGAAGGTGGGAATAATAACCATGGAATGGTTTGGGTTGGGAAGGAACCCTAAAGCTCATCTCATTCCATCCCCCTGCCATGGGCACGGACACCTTCCATTATCCCAGGTTGCTCAAAGCCCCATCCAACCTGGCCTTGGACACTTCCAGGGACAGGGCAGCCACAGCTTCTCTGGGCAACCTGTGCCAGGGCCTCACCACTTTCACAGGGAACAACTTCTTCCCAGTATCTCATCTTAACCTGCTCTCTTTCAGTTAGAAGCTATTGTATATATACAAAACAAATACACAAATAAAAATATCCAAAATCCCCCAAAACAGAAGAAAAAATACCAAGCTCAAAAATAATGCTGCACTAAGATCTGCAAAATGATGTTGGGAGCAGCAAGGGCAGGACTGCTCTGCCCCTTCCTGGCAAAAGTTGTACATGTGTGTGCATGTTTTAGTGTTTAGAGAAAGTCCCTTTCCAACAACCCTAATATACACTGAATAAACAATTTACTTTTCAGACTGGTTGAACTGGAGTGTCTGTAGCTCTTGCCGTGGCTGCAGCCTGGTTGGGTTGGATCTGTGTGGCAGATCAGTTCAGGGAGTAAATCTGGTTTAGGAGCTGGGGATGTGGACCAGCAAATAGGAGCAGTGAGGCCACTGCTGATCTGCTGAGTTTCCATGCCAGCTTTGTTTCCTTCACTACTTGCTCCCTCAGCATGGACCTGTTCCTGCCAGCTATTTATCATGGAATCATAGAATCCCAGACTGGTTTGAGTTGGGAAGGACATTAAAGCCCATTCAGTTCCACCCCTGCCATGGCAGAGACACCTTCCACTAGACTGGGTTGTCCAAGCCCTGTCCAACCTGGCCTTGGACACTTCCAGGTGTGGGGTGGGGATTACATTTAATGTATCATCATTAAGATAATTTAAAACTGAGACTGTAGAAAGCTGACATGTGTATTCTTATCCCTGTAATTATCTCTGAAATTCAGAGAGAGCAGCTTTGTGACTTTAAGGCCTCAACTTCTCAGTCTGAAATAGATGGTTGCATTAGGGAAACACCGCTTTGTTCTGAGGCTTTTCAAGTCAAACCACTGAGCTGGAGTCAGGAATGGCTGAGCACCTGGAGCAGGCTGCTGGAATGCTAAACAAGGTTCTGGCAGCATTTTTCCTGGATGAGCAGAGCCTTTGCTTCAGTGACCAAGTCCTGCAAAGGTGGGAAGATTTTTTGAGATCTAAAAGCAGAAAAGCTCATCTTGGGCCACCTCTTGGGCAGCAAAAGGGAGGTTTGGGGTGAGCTGTGTCACTGCTGTCACTGCCCAGGTCCTGCTATTTGGTGTTCAGGGGCTGCTGGTTTTCTTTATAAGAAGCATTTGAAGATGAGGGGTATTAATACTTCTTATGGTGTGAGCTTGTTTGGCACATCCTGAAGGTTTTGTTTCATTGAAGAAATATTTTAAAAGCTATTTTCCAATACTTTGTGCCAAGCTGAAGGCAGACATAAATTTAAGATCTAAGAAACTAGTGAGTAACACATTTCTTGTTTGCTAGACTGTGTTGTAACAGATCTTAAAGAAATAAGAACAAATCTCGCTAAGGTGAAATAATCGCATAATGTGTCTGTATTCTGCTGTTAACCTGGAACTAGTGTAAGAGCCCCATTTCATTAGGTGACTGGGATCAGCTCCTGTAAAGGGGATGGTGAGGATGTGAAATAAACCTCATTTCTTTTAAAGCAACAATTCAGGTTTTTTCTCTCTCAAGCTCTGAGCCCTCAAGGCCACTGTTGTGCTGTGGCTGATGCCAGCAGGGGCTGGTGCCAAACCAGGGACACTCCTGGAAGGCACCGTGGCTGGTGAAGCCTCTGCTGGGCACTCTTGTAAGGACTGTCTTGGAGCTGCCTCAGATCATCCAGGAAAGCAGCACTGCCTGGCAACTGCACAGATGTTATCCTTCTGGAAAGCTGATGCCTGAGGAAACATCCTGCTCTCCCTGCTCCTGAAGCCCCACAGCATGGTCTGAAGGTGCTGTGTAGAGTCCTGGGCTCTGCTGAGTTCCCCTTCGTCTTCAAGGGATGTTGCTGAGCCAGATCAAACTGTCACCCTCTTTTGTTCCCAAGGGCACTTGGTCATTCTCTTCCTCTGCAATCCATAAGCAAGGCCAGCACACAGAATAAACTGGCATTTGGCTTTTCCAGGAATGCTGAGTGCTGCAGCCCTGCTGGGAAAGGGATGCTCCAGGACAAGGGCAGTCAGGCTGTGCCTGTAAGGAGACATTGGTGACTCATGGCTGACTCCTCATCTCTGCAGAGCAGGAGTCATGCCTGTGTCAGCCCTGCTCAGCCAGCCAGCAAGGATTGTCCCAGGACAGAGGGGAGGGAGTCCCTGGTAAGGTGCCCCAGGAGAGCCTGGCAGGGGCTGAGCATCCTGGAATGCCCCTGGGATCTGCACCAGCAACCAGCTCTAATCACTTCACCTTGGGAACTCGCTCTGGACTTTCACTGTTTTTGAAATACAGATGCTTTTGGAACGTAGATGTTTAAAAGCTGAGATACTTCCCTGTGTTTATCCTTCATAGAAAGCTGGAAGAGAATCAGACTGTTCCTCCAAGGAAGAGGCTATTTCTGTGCCCAAGCTGTCCTATCTTTTTTTGATGCATTGTGCACTCAATTATTAAAACCCCTTCCCAGAACTGGGAAAGGCCGGAATGAGATGGAGTTTCTTTGCAGTTGGAATGCAATTGTGTACAGTCAGAGGGCCAAGTGCTGCAGCCTCCTGCTCTAATTCATCCAGCTCTGGGCTCCTTGGTAGGATTTGTAATTTTAGGGAGCTGGTGAAGCATGGAAGTGTAATGCAAATCATTCCAGCATTTCTGTGTGCCTGCCCTAGGCTTCTCTCCAGCCAGCTGTGTCAGTGTGCATCTGGCCCAGAGCCGCCTCCTGAAACAACTCTGCTATTTTTAGGCTATTGTAATGTGAGTGAAGATATCCTGGGCAAGGATCACACTAAAGTGAATCATGGAAAAGATCCCAGGCAGGAAAATGCCAATGGGAAGAATTACCGTGAGTCCCTCGCTGTGGGGGAGTCACAGCTCTGACCAGCTTTGGAGCATCCCATAATCCTGGGAAGGGAGAATCAGGGAGAGGGCTCAAAGCTGGGATGCCCACTGGAGCATGTCTTTTCCTTGTCAGGCAGCCCTGGAATGAGTGATCCTCTAAATAACCCTGTGTTAGTGCTATAGGGTTGTTAATACAGTCCTGTGGCAGAGTGAGGTTGGCACACAGTGCCACACAGCTGCTTCTCCCAAACGGATTTGCCAGGCTCCAGATTACCCACACATCACCTACAGGACCTGCGTAGACAAGGCCGAGCTGGAGATGCTGTGGGAAGGTGTCTGGTGTGGTCCTTGTGAGATAAGGGTTCCTGGCAGGGGTAACTTCATCTCTTGGTGCTGAATAAGACAAATTTCTACCTTTTATTGTTGGGAAATTCTGGAGAGCCTTGATTAACATGAGTGGAAGAACTGAATAACTGGAAGGGACTGGGTTGGGAGGGACCTTAAAGCTCATCTCATTCCCACCCCCTGCCATGGGCAGGGACACCTTCCACTAGACCAGGTTGCTCCAAGCCCTGTCCAACCTGTCCTTGGACACTTCCAGGGACAGGGCAGCCACAGCTTCTCTGGGCAACCTGTGCCAGGGCCTCACCACCCTCACAAGAAAGAATTTCTTCCCAATATCCCATCTAACCCTACCGTCTGGCAGTGGGAAGCTGTTTAATGCTGTGCACGAAAAGGACAACTCCCCTCCCCAAAATTGTCTCTTCACCATCTGACATTTTGATATTAATGTGACTAAGGCACCAATCTTAAAATTTACTTTTGTGCTAGACAGTGTCAATGTCCTTACTTGTTCCTCAGGGACAGCAGGAGTTGCTGGTGGAAAGCTGAGAGTGAGCTGGCATAGGACTATCAGGGAATCGTGGAATCATTTAGGTTGGAAAAGACCTTTAAGATTGAGTCCAACCACTAACCCAGCCCTGCCATCAGTCTGATGTGCTGAATACATGTGTATGTCTGTATGTATACGTATATATCTATATTTTATGTTGACAGCCTTGAAGGGTCTTTGCACAAAACTCTTTTCCAATGGGAGGTGTCACCCCAATGCAGAGGCTGATGGAAATCCAGAGGGAGCCTCTAATCCATTGGCCTGGGAAAGCACAAAGCAGTCCATCTTCTGCCTTCTGGTTTTCATACGCGATGGCAGCAGCAACACTTGGACTGCAAAGATGAAATACTGAAAGCTGTTTTTGTTGGATTTAATCCCAAGCATTCCAGTTGGTTTTATGGCTTCTGAAATGGAGTTTGTAGTTCTTTTTAGCTGGGCCAAGTTCAACCTTATGTTCCCATTTATCTGTTTTGCTGGTCTCCTAAACAGCGGATCTGAGATGGCAAATTCATGTTTCATGGAAACCCAACTCGTGGCAGCTCTGGAAAGGAACTGGATATGGATCAGGATGGTGTAGATCACGTGTGCCAAAAAATGCTCAGAAAAATTTGATGCCCCCACATCAGATGCACAACCCATCCACCTCCAAATGACATATAAATAGCAGCTCCCAACCACAGATCCCATCCACGCCCCTTCCCATCAGTTTGGATGAGTGTGCCACCACGTATTCCCAACAAAAATATAACTGATGGGTTGTGTAGCCATCTCCTACTTCTCCGTGGCAGATGGTTCCAAAGCCATCTCCCAGCCCTTCTCCATGGCAGATAGTTCCGTAGCCATCTCCCAACACTTCATAGAATCAACTGGGCTGGAAAAGACCTCCCAGATCATCAAGTCCAACCCTTGATCCAACACTGCCACAGTTACTAGACCACGGCACTAAGTGCCACATCCAGTCTCATCTTAAAAATCTCCAGGGACAGTGAATCCACCACCTCCCTTGGCAGCCCATTCCATTGTCTGATTAATCCCTCTGTAAAAAATTTCTTCCTAATATCCAACCTAAACCTCCCCTGGCACAGCTTAAGATCATGTACTCTTGTCCTGCTATTGGTTGCCTGGGAGAAGAGACTGACGCCCACCTGGCTACAACCTCCTTTCAGGTAGTTGGAGAGAGTGATGAGGTCTCCCCTGAGCCTCCTCTTCTTCAGGCTAAACACCCCCAGCTCCCTCAGCCTCTCCTCATAGGACTTGTGCCTTCACCGAGCTCGTTGCTCTTCTCTGGACCTGCTCCAGCACCTCAATATCCTTCCTGAACTGAGGGGCCCAGAACTGGACACAGCACTCAAGGTGTGGCCTCACCAGCGCTGAGTACAGGGGAGGAATTGCTGCCTTGGTCTTGCTGGCCACACTGTTCCTGATCCAGGCCAGGATGCCATTGGCCTTCTGGGCCACCTGGGCACGCTGCTGGCTCATGTTCAGTTTCGTGTCAATCCAGTACCCCCAGGTCCCTTTCTCCCTGGCTGCTCTCCAGCCACTCTGTCCTCGGCCTGTAGCGCTGCATGGGGTTGTTGTGGCCAAAGTGCAGGACCTGGCACTTGCCTTCTTGAACCTTATCCTATTGGAATCAGACTACCTCTCCAGCTTGTCCAGGTCCCTCTGAAGAGCCCTCCTGCCTTCCAGCAGATCAACACTCCCCCCTAACTTCTCCATGGCAGATAGTTCTGTAGCCATCCTCTGTAGCTTTTACAACAGCCGTGGCTCTGGGAATTCGGTGCTCTATAAAAAGAGGCTGGGCTGTAACATGAACATGCTCATTTTGGAGTGTGTTTCTCATTCAGAGCCTTCCCTGGAATCTGTTCCTGGTAAACAGGAGGATTTTACATCTGGTGGAGCTGGTACAGACTTGCTTCAGGTTTTTAAACATGTTGATGTGTTGCTCCTTGGCAGCTTCAGCTGCAACTCTTCATTTCATGAACATGCTCAGTTACAGCACTTAAATAAGCCTGTTCCAGCCTCACTTCCTCCTTGCAGCAATGACCTCCTTGCAGCAATGACCTCCTTGCAGTGTCCTGGCAAGAGCACATTTACAAGCAGCTGTAGCCCATCCTCTCCCTATGAACACATCTGGGGGGGCCGATGCCCATCCTGAGGTGTGACCTTGCTGGGGTACGAGCTCCACCTGTGTGACTGACGGGCGAGTTGAGACATCTGCAAAGGCACAGACAAGTCAGTGCAGGTGTGGGCAAGGAGGGAAGGGCCCCAAAAGTCTTCTGGAGAACAACTTAAGCCAAATAAGATGTATAAAAAACATCAATGCCATCATGTGTGTGGTTGTTTCTGAGTTATTTTTCCAGCAAGGCCAGGATAGCTCAACTTCACCACCTTAATTTTCTTTATAAAGGAACGTGGTGCTTTCTGGTTACTCTGGGAACATAACAAGCCTCATGTTTCCTCCCTCTTACAGAGGAGAATGCAGAGATCACACTGGATGTGTCACTGGCCTATCGTGATGACACATTCAGTGACTGGGAAGAAATAGCTCATGCCATAGAGAACAGGAAGCTGAAGTGCACCTTTGGCTCACCAAAAGTAAGGAGCTTGGACAATGCTGGCGGTGGGGATGGGTGGGAGTTGTCCTCTTCCTGTCATAGAATCATAGAATCACTCTTTCTGTGAAGAAATTTTCCCGAATATCCAACCTAAACCTCCCCTGGCACAACCTGAGGCTGTTTCCTCTTGTCACTTGCTCTCTGGGAGAAGAGGCTGAATCCCATCTGGCTGCACCCTCCTGTCAGGGAGTTGTAAAAGGTTCATCTTGGAAGGCTCCCTTGACTTTAAGACTGTTAAAGAGCCTGAAATGTGAACCTCCTTGAGGTCAAACTTATTGATTCAATGACCCAAACCAATCAAAAACATGAGGATAAATGTCCCCAAGCCACTGTCTCGCACAGGCTCTCCCCAGGAACTGGCAAACAGGCTTTTGGTCCTCCCAGTTTGAGGGCTCTTGCAGACCCTCCCTTTGGGGGGTGTGGTGGTCCCTGGGGACTGACAGCCATGGTTTTGCTCCCTGCCCTTTCCCCAGACTCTGGAGTCCGAGGGCCGGCACTACGACTGCGACTTCCTGCCCTTCATGGAGATCGGCAGCGTGGCACACAAGTACTACCTCATCAACATCCGCCTGCCTGTCAACGAGAGGAAGGGCATCAACGTGGGCATCGGCGAGATCAAGGACATCCGCCTCGTGGTGAGTGTCTGTTCCGCTTCTGACCAGGGTGGCTGCCCGTCCTACTTCCTGTCCTGAGCTCCTTTGGTCCCACTCCAGCCTCACATGGGACTGTCCTCCTTCCTGAGGGATGCCCTCTTTGCTCTTCTGAGGAGCCCTCCCCAAGTCTCAAGCCCTGTGACCACCTCCAATGCTGGGCTCTTTCCGTGGCTCTGAGAATTCCCCTGTGCTCTCCCTTCCCCGCCACAGTCTGGCTGGGATGCAGAGTCCTCCCTCTCATGGGTACGAGTTAAGGAGGAGCAGAACAGCAGGGTTTGAAGGGGATTTGGATCTTGGAGTTGGTTGTGACCATGCAGATGTCTGGGATGGCTGTCAGCAATCCTTGCTCCTGCCCTCCCTTGAGGCTTGGTGCACGTGGATGCTTCTCCCACCTGGAAGCCCTCCCCACACCGTCCCCGTCAGCGGAGCAGGGAGCCAGGGCTGTGGTGGCCGCAGACAGTGGTGGGAGGGCGCATGACTGGAGAAACACGTTCATTTGGCCAATGCTCTTCCCACTAGTGATGACTTGGCTCCATGAGTGTCCCGTTACTTGTCTAGGAGTAATTCTGCCAGCTTTTTCCATGCTGTGCCAGAATCCCCTCTCCTGCCTCGTGTCTGCTGGAATTTGTTTTCAGACCTTCTGGAACCTGCCTAGGCGGCCTGGGGGCTTAGTGGGCACCTGCTCCCTTTCTGGTGTTGGCCAGCCCATGTCTTTGGGATGCACTGCCATGTCTGTGCCTCTCCTGCCACTCCTGTAAGGAGAAGCACAGAATGACATTAAACCCTGTATAGCAGTCACCTTCCACCTTGGTTTTCCTTAGGGCATCCATCAAAACGGAGGCTTCACCAAGGTGTGGTTTGCCATGAAGACCTTCCTGACCCCCAGCATTCTGATTATCATGGTGTGGTACTGGAGGCGGATCACGCTGATGACACGTGCTCCCGTCCTGCTGGAGAAGTGAGTTGGGGCCCAGGTGACCCTCGAGCAAAGAGACTCCCTGAGGTGGATGTTGCTCCCAGGCAGAGCCCATGGTTGGGAAGACAGGAATTGTCTCTTCTCCATCCCCTCCCTCTGCCCAGGCACACTGGGAGCAGGAGAGCTCCATAGCTTCTCTTTTCTTTCCCATTGAACCCATGGAGAATGAGGAACTACTTGGAGTGAATCAGTCCTAGAGGGTTTGGTGGCAGGAGGTGACACTTCCCAAAGAGCTGGATTTCCTTCTGTTGCATTCTGTGCACAGTTTTGGATTTTGGGGCTCTGTTCTTCCCTTGAACACTGGAAAGAGATGGTGTATCTGCTTCTCCAGGGTCATCTTTGCTCTGGGAATTTCCATGACGTTCATTAACATCCCTGTGGAGTGGTTTTCCATCGGTTTTGACTGGACTTGGATGCTGCTCTTCGGAGACATTCGGCAAGGAATTTTCTATGCCATGCTGCTCTCATTTTGGATCATCTTCTGTGGGGAGCACATGATGGTGGGTATCACACCGATGGGAAGGGGGTTTCCAGCTCTGATCCTAGCAATACCTTGCAGCTCCCTTGTACTTGTTGAGAGTTGGAAATGATGCTGCGGGGACTTGCACCAGGTGAGGGCACTTCAGGCTAAATTGCTTTCCCTTTTTCTCCTCCTCCAAACCTCTTGACCTGATTAGGACCAGAGCGAGCGGAATCGGCTCTCGGGATACTGGAAGCAGGTTGGACCCATAGCTGTGGGCTCCTTCTGCCTCTTCATCTTTGACATGTGCGAGAGGTGGGTGCAGCAATCCCAGGCTCCTGGTCACCTCCCCCAGCAGGGACTAGCAGTTTCACCCCATAGCTGGATGCACAGCCCCATCTCCTGGAGCCTGGAAGAGGCTCCTGTGGATGCTCTGAAGTGTGCTGGAATGTCACAGCAGGGAAACACCTCCCACTTCACCTCTGCCTCACACACAGGGCAAAGCAGCGCAGCTGGCCATTCCCATGTGGAACCTTAGGGAAAGGTTCTACCCCCAGAGGGTGGTCGGGCACTGAACAGACTCCCCAGGGCAGTGGTCATGGCCCCAAGGCTGCCAGAGCTGCAGGAACATTTGAACAACGCACAGGGTGGGACTGTTGGGGTGTCTGTGCAGTGCCATGAGTTGGACTCGTGATCCTTGTGGGTCCCTTCCAGCTCAGGATATTCTATGATTCTGTGATTCCCAGGCTGCAGAGTGGATATGGGGCCCTCTGAGCTTGTTGGCCTCTGACAGTTGGTGTTTTCTGTCCTCTGCAGGGGAGTGCAACTCAAGAATCCCTTCTACAGCATCTGGACCACCGAGGTGGGCACGGAGCTGGCTGTATCCTTCCCCACCTCAGGCTGGTCAGTAGGAGAGGGAGATGTTCCCCTCCTAGTGTGGGGAAACTTTCACCCTGATTTTGGAAGGCCAGGGGTGGCTCAGGCGCTGCAGATGCCGGTGTCCTTAGGAAGGAGCAGTCCTGGCAGGTTTGGAGCTGGACACCTCAGGGGAGTGGTGCTGTGTGAGGGAAAGTCACTGGGGAACGGAATATGTGAATCACCTGAATAATGTTTTCTAGTATTTCTTTTTAGTTTGTACCATTTTCCCTTAACTCTCTCTGCCCAGATGGCCTTTATTATAGTTGCAGGGATCTGCCTGTGCCTCTATTTTCTCTTCCTGTGTTTCATGGTCTTCCAAGTGTTCAGAAACATCAGTGGGAAGCAGTCAAGCCTCCCTGCCATGAGCAAGGCTCGTCGCCTTCACTATGAGGTAACTGCCCTCCTTGGAGCATGGATTCTTTATTTTTGGACCTCAGAGTCTGTGCTGAGACTCCTCTACCCATAATCTCCCCACACCTCCACTTCCCCACCTTTAAGAATAATTTTTGTGTTTAGTGGGAAGTGTTGCCAAGACCACCTGGTTTTCCATGGTGTAAATTCAGAATTTTGGTGTTGTCATTTCCTAAACAAGTTGCTAGAGGGAAACAGGGATCAAAACACAACACATTCAGCTCATTATCCCTGTTTTTAGCCCATGATTTTGTATGTGTTCCTGTCCTACCTGCCCCTACCAGCTGTCAAACTCAAGGAACTCGCTCTCAGTGCTTAACCTGTTTCCACAGGGGTGTAAATATTTATCCTCAAAGTTGTTCTGTTAAACCATGGTCACTTCTGATTTACACAAGTCATGATCACCCACTAGGAATGCACAGAAGAAATTAGAAAATCAGACTTGAGAGAAGTTGAAGCAGATATTGAGTGTTTTTCCCTCTAGCAGGAGGCACAGGCCTTCAGCTCATGGTGCAGAGCTGCTGCTGCCACGCTTGACATCCAAACATCTGGTGAGCATGGATCTAGTGTGGAAGAGTTAAATTAATAGTCATCTGTTGTTGTGGTGTGGCACAGTCATTACACAGACACTGACATTTCCACCTAAATTCCAAAAACAGGTTAAAAACCCCAACACACTCACACAAAACCAAAAGCATTTGTAAATAAAAATGTAAAACTAGTGAAAGCAGGGACGGTGAGGAGTGGGATAGATCCTGAGCCTGAGGTTGTCTCGGGATCTCTGTTCTGTGGAGCCAGCCTGGGTTTGCCAGGCATTGGAATTGCTGCAGCTTCCTCCCAGCCAGGCTGAGGGTGAGGATGAGTGTGGTGGGACCAGAGCCCGTGCTGAGACACCGACTCCCCCCGTGTTTGTTTTACAAGAACCATGAGCTGTCGGGCTGGTACCCAGCTCACACTGACCCGCCGCCTCTCCCACGTCAATTAACTCCTGGTCAATCAGTCACCAGAGCAAATGTCATGGAAAGGCAGCGCTGTCCAGACATCCCAGCCCGCGCGGAGCATCCGGAGCAGCGCAGACGTGTGGGGAGCGGAGGATATGGGCTGTGCTGAGCACGGCACAGGAGTGGGTGGAGGTTGTTTTGCTTTGGGGTTTCGTGGGTTGGACCCTTTTTTTCTCTTTCATTTTTTATACTCATGTCTTGTCTATCCTAAAACCAAAAACGGGTTTTGTGGATTCTGTTAATGTGACCAGTGACATTTCTCTCTAAACAGGGGCTGATTTTTAGGTTCAAGTTCCTGATGCTCATCACCCTGGCCTGTGCAGCCATGACTGTCATCTTCTTCATTGTGAGCCAGGTGAGCCATAGGACTGGGCTTCCTGGGAAGCCACTTCCTGAGCCACTCCTGACGCCAGCTCTGGTCAGACAAGACAGGCTTGTTACAAGCACATTTGACAGCAAGTTGCTTTTTAAGAAGTTGTTTTCATTTGTTTGAAGCTCTGCCATGAAATCTCTCAGGCTGGAGCTGCACAAAGGCTGTTGGCTCCTAAAGCATTGGGGCTGCGCTGGGCAGAACATGGGCCAACACGGGTTAGTCATTTCTGAGAACTCAGCAAGGGGAAAACGTTCTGTTCACACTGAAACACTCCGGTGGCTTTGTGTGCCCACAGAGACATGACAGAATCCAGCCTTCCCTGGGCTGACTGTTCCCAGCAGTAGCTGTACCTGTTTATCCTGAGCTCCGACACCGTCTCTGTACTAATGAGCTTCTGTTGCTGCTGAAATCATGGAATCTCAGACCGGTTTGGGTTGGGAGGGACCCATCCAGTTCCACCTCCTGCTAGGGACACCTTCCACTAGACCAGGTTGCTCCAAGCCCTCTCCAACCTGGCCTTGGACACTTCCAGGGATGGGGCAGCCACAGCTTCTCTGAGCAACCTGTACCAGGGCCTCACCACCCTCACAGCCAAGAATTTCCTCCCAATGTCCCATCTAACACTGCCCTCTGGCAGTGGGAAGCCATTCCCCCTTGTCCTGGCACTCCAGGCCCTTGTCCAAAGTCCCTCTCCAACTCTCTTGGAGCCCCTTTAGGCGCTAAGGTCTCCCTGGAGCCTTCTCTTCTCCAGGCTGAACACCCCCAGCTCTCTCAGCCTGGCTCCAGAGCAGAGCAGCCCTTAGAGCATCTCCATGGCTCTCTTTTTAAGCTAGTTTAGCTTTTTTCTTCCCTGTTATGTCTTTCTTTAACAGAAAGCAGCATTTCAGTGTGAGCAGTCTGTGTATCTTCTAGTAACATTAACATTGATGGTATTTTCCTGGATGCTGACAAACCTCAGTGTGTCTCAGGCTGGTGCTGTCAGCCCCCCCTCCTCAGACAGCTGCAGGAGGTCGTGCTCAGCACATCAGCTCTCATATTATCCATGCTGGTTTTCCTGCTATAAAAGTACTATTTTTAGCAGTCGGATGTTCGTGGATGTCACTGCTTGTCCTCACATATTGCCCTTTGTGTGCTGAGCACATGGTTGCAGTGGGTGTATCCAGAACAGAGCATTTTGGTCACAGTAAATGAGACATCAAAGCTAAAGAAATCCTGATGGAATCATTTTGTCAGGACCATTTTTTCCCTGCAGATTGAGGCTGAAGAGGAGAATCCCAGCCTGGCTTCTGCTCCACTGAACCTGTTCCACTCCATTTACTCCATCTTGTTGAATTGATGCTGTTCTCGCTGATTTACTCAAAGTACAGAATTTGCTCTTTCTCCTGGGCAGGTGACAGAAGGCCACTGGAAGTGGGGGGACATAACGATACAGGTGAACAGCGCCTTCTTCACGGGCATCTACGGGATGTGGAACCTCTACGTGTTTGCCCTCATGTTCCTGTACGCGCCGTCCCACAAGAACTACGGCGAGGACCAGTCCAACGGTGAGTGCCTCTGAGTGACCTAAGGGGGGAAAGAGGTAGAAAGTGGGGGATGCCTTCTGCACATTTGGTTTTGGCTCAGCTGCATATTCAGCAGCTTGAAATTTTATGGAAATTATGGTTTGGTTTTCGAGGCAGGCTCGGTTGGACAGGTTTGAGTATGTAGCCAAGGCTGGCACGAATCTTCTAGGTGGTTTTTGTACGTTTTAGCATTGCCCAGATGTAACTGCAGCTCAAAGGGAGGGATGAGGAATGGAGAAAATAGAATCCCTGATCTAATGCATGGCATTCCAGCCCATGGCAGGGGGTTGGAACTGGGTGATATTTTAAGTCCCTTCCAACTCAAACCATTTTGGGATTCTTTGAAGTCTGGGCAAGTGGGGAATGGCAGCACTGTTGGATTCTGTTATCAGTAGTCCTCAGTAGTACAGAAATCATTGTTTGCTGATACAGAATTATGGAATTGTTTATGTTGGAAAAGACCTTTAAGACCGTCAAGTCCAACCATTCCCCAGCACTGCCAAGGCCACCACTGACCCATGTCCCCAAGTGCCACATCCACACAGCTTTTAAATCCCTCCAGGGATGGGGACTACACCCCTGCCCTGGGCAGGTGTGCCAGGGCTGGACAACCCTTTTTGTGAAGAAATTTTTCCAATATCCAATTTAAACCTCCCCTGGCACACCTTGAGGCCATTTCCCCTTGTCCTGTCCCTTGTTCCCTGGGAGCAGAGCCCGACCACCCCTGGCTCCACCCTTCTGTCAGGGAATTGCAGAGAGTGAGAAGGTCCCCCCTGAGCTTCCTCCTCTCCAGGCTGAGCCACCTCAGCTCCCTCAGCCACTCCTGGTGCTCCAGATTCTTCTCCAGCTCCATTTCCTCCCCTGAACACACTCCAGCTTCTCAATGTCTCTCTTTTCCTTCTATTTAAATAACTGTAAATAAAAGCATTTATAGGATTGTTGCCTGGTCTGTACCTCAGGCAGCTCCTGAAAGCCTGGAGAGAATAAACCGGATCTTTTACTTTCTAATTGTCCAGTATTTTCCTGTGAGACCCCCTAACAGAGCAACTTTGTTTCTCAGGTGACCTGGGGGTGAACAGCGGGGAGGAGCTCCAGCTCACCACCACCATCACCCACGTGGACGGGCCCACGGAGGTTTACAAGCTGGCTCGGAAGGAGGCTCAGGAGTGACACAGAGGTGCCTCAGTGGGGCTCTGGCCTGGGGTGGGAGCAGAGGACACACAAGTCCCTCTGGCAGGAGACCTCTGCGGCCGAATCTGCTCCTTGAGCGCCCCGTCCCTGGTGTGTTCTCAGAGCAGTGACACCGAGCAGAACATTTGTAACTCTTTACTATGGTGTAGTTATTCCTGGGGGGAGGGATGTGTATATCGTGTTCCACTCGGGCACGTAAAACCCTGCTGGAAAGGCATTAGGGTTGCAAAGTCGTGCGTTTGGACGTCGGGACAGGGCAGAGCTGCCATGGGGCTGGTTTTATTTGGCCGTGTGTGCTGGTGCATAAAAAGGTGCTGCACGGAGCTCAGCTGGCAGCACATACTCAGTAGTGCAAGTTTTCTCCTGTGTGCAACTCATACAAGGTGCTGGTGGGGAGAGGGACTAAAGCCTCGTTGTAAAAACATTTAATTCCACCATTTGTAACTGTATCAACCCAAGTTTGAGTCTTTAGTGCAGCCCTGCAGCCACCCTCTGTCCTTGAATGAAGCACAGCTGGGAGAGAGTAGGCTGTTATAAGGTTTTTGTAGAAGCAGCAACGTGCATTCTCAGTAGGGTTTACAGCTGTTTGTTGAATACAGGGAATGTCCAACCTTGATGCTGAGCTGAGTTGCAGGAGAACAGAGCAGTCCTGACACAGTTTCCAGGGGTGCTGATCCCACAGCCAGCTCCTGGGCTTTTGTAGCTTCCTCCATCTTTCCCTTTTGTTGTGGGGCATCCCTGTGAGCTGGGCAGTCCTGCTCCTCCATGCACTGCTGGGCTGGAGCACACTTGGCAGAGCTGGATTCCTCCAGGGATTATCAGACTTGAAAGAATCCGCTGGTCACGCACTAATGTGGATCTTCGATATTCGCTTTTCCAGAGCAAACACAGGCTCTGAGCTTGCTCAGCCCCACGCTGGGAGGCTGCTGGCACTGCAAGGGAAGTGGGGACTGATCGGGGTGGAGGCTTGAATTGGACTCTGCTGGGACCAGTTAAGAGCAGTGAATGGTGGGGGGGAAGAACTGTGGCCAGAAGGGTCTGTGCTGCTCAGGACACACCTCCCAGGGCCTGGAGCATCCAGAGAGCCTCATGAGCTGGCAATAGTAAATGTGGTAGTAGTAAATAAGCAGCGTTAACTGCTAGTAACATGTAATCCACCCTCCCAGTTTAGTCCCTAAAAGGTCTGCTGCTGCTGTATGTGGCTGAAGGGTCAGAGATGAGGAAGAGAAGCTCCCAAAGCTGCTGCCAGGCTGTCAGCCCAGGTACCATCATGATTCCCACCCAAAATTTATTCCTATCCATTTATTAAAGCTCAACACTTGGTAAAAATAGAGGGTGAATCAAAAGATCATCTTGCATCCTTTAGGATACTGGGCACCCCAAGCTGTACCTCTGGTTACAATGTGACACACTGAGCAGATCCCTTTGCCAAAGGGCTGCTTCCTTTGTATTGATTGGAGCTATTACAGGCTTTTCTTAAAAGGAAGTAATTCTGTTTGTTGTGTTCACCCTCTCCGAGATCCCGAGCTCCCCCAGCCCCTGGAGCATCCCAGCAGGGTCACAGCTGAGTAGGTGTTCCTGCTTGGAGTATTTATTCCATTGCAAAGTGAATTAAATCAATGCACATCAACGTAACTCCAGCACGTTCCTGGCTGAGCGCTCGACTTTGCAACTTTAACATCCCTTTTCCCTTGGGTCCTTACGTGATATTTATGTTGTTCCCATAGGTGTGTCTGTGGTTTCTTTTCCAGCTTAGTCTCTAGGATTCTGTTTTGTAAAGGCTCTTCATGAACCGGGACCCACTGCTTTCAAACCAAATTCTGTGTCCAACACTAACAGTTTGTTTACGGGGCGTGTGGACGTGTGTGTGTGCGTGTGTGGTTTTTTTATTTTTTCATCCCTAAGCCCTACTCATACGTCTTGGAAATAGTCCGTGGGTCTTATTAAAATATATCCTTTTTTTGTTTAGGTTGAGTTCAGTTTTTACAGAATGCTTTAAGCAACCTGGAAAACCTGTAGTTTTGTTAATTTAAATAAAATATACAATATTGTGAATTTGTTGTTGGCCACGGGAATTTGTTGTTGGAATTTCTCCATAATCTCACCCTGCCCTCTGTCAGTGTGAACCCTTTCCCCTTTCTTGCTCTCTCCAACTCCCTGACAGGAGCGGGGAGCCAGGTGGGTGTCAGGCTCTGCTCCCAGGGAACAAGGGACAGGACAAGAGAAAATGGCCTCAAGTTGCACCAGGGGAGGTTCAGGTTGGATATTAAGGAAAAATTCTTCAGGTAAGGGTTGTCCAGCCCACAGGCTAACCAGGACAGTGGCTGAGTTCCCATCCCTGGAGGGATTTAAAAGCCATGTGGATGTGACACCTGGGGACATGGGTTAGCGGTGGCCTTGGCAGTGCTGAGGAATGATTGGACTCAATGGGCTCAGGGGGCTTTTCCAACCTAAACAATTTCATGATTCTGTGACTTGCGCTTAAGGAGCAGTGGAAAAATTGATGAAAACAGATTAAGTTCAGTATCAAGAGCCTGAAGTCCCCTTGCAGGAAGGGCTGCCCGGATAAATCGGACCTGAGAGGGAATCTGGGAGCTGAGCTTTAGGTAGAGCCTGTGGCTCTATTCCCTCTGCAGCTCCAGCTACCCTGCACGGCGAGGAACTCGGGCTGCTCCCAGACAGACCGGAGGCAGTGCAGCACTGTGGGACCTAATGAACGGCAACAATGCAAATTAATGAATTCCCAAGGACTGTAGAACCGCCTCCCCCTCCCACACACTCCTCTCCCGGGTGTCGCTGCCCAGACGCGTCCTGCCCTGGCAGAGCTCTGCTGCCACCTGCTGCCACCAGAACCTGCTCCCGCTGGACTGAACACAAACCATCGATCCTTCATCTCTTAAATGTGGGAAATTGGCTGATGTGTAGAAGCTCCCATTGCCAGAGAGGTGCTGCTCGGGGTCTGGGAGCTTTGTGTGTCTGTGCTGCTGGCAGGAATGGGAAAAGCCACCTGAGAGTGGCTTTAAAGTCTAGTTGGGGTGGCTGTTGAGCAACCAGCATTAGCAAAGGGAAAATGGGTTGTGGAAGACTTTTCTGGGTGAGCTGGGGACCACAATTTCTGAGGTCAGAAAAGGGTCTTTGGTTGGAACAACTTGTTTTCCTTATTGGATTGTTTTCTGCAGGACCAGGAACTGAACTCAATGGTCCTTGTGGGTCTCTTCCAACGCGGGAGTATCCATGATTCTGTTTCCTTAGAAATCTGAGACTGGGAGGCGCTGGGAGAACTGGGCTTGGACACTGATGCCCATCCCCCTGAAAGGGAGGGAGCGTTACAGCCTGGAAATGCTCAGGGAAGGGTGATGTGAGTGACTGAAAGTTCTCCGTGTGCCTGCTGGATGGAGCCAGCCTGTGTGTCCCAGCTTAAAAATAGGAGACAACTTGTGACTGGGTGAGATCCCAGCAGGGATCTGAGATGGTGCCCAGGTCTGATGGTGCTGTTGGCACTGGATGAGGAGAGGGAGGTGCTGGCATTTCCTTGTTGTCCTCTTCAAAGCTGCTCTCAGCAGCCCGCAGACAATCAGAACGTTGTGGGACACTGAAACATGTTGCCTTTCCCACCCCACATTCTGTAGCCCAAGGCTACAATAGCCCAAGGCTATTTTCTGGATTTTGGTACGATGGATATAAAGGATTGCTGGGGACAGAAGGGCAGGAGACGAGCTCCGGTTCCTGTTGTAATGACTCACTCCTGCCCTGAACGATGGCATAGTCAGTGCACTTTTTGGGGGGGTAAAATAAGCACTAAGCAGTGACAGGTTTATTTTTGGAACGTTTTGCTCTGTGGTGGGCACACAGACATGTCACGGGTCTGCTTCCCACTTAGCACCTGACACCGCACTGCACAAGAGCCAGTGGCTCTTGGGAGTTTCTCCCTCTATTACAGGAAATCAATCCGAGCTTCAGGCTTTAGGTGTAGAGGTTTAAATAAAATATGAGCTCTCCTCACGGTTATGATTATTGGCACCTTGTGTGGTGGCTCCATGCAATGAATTCCTTGATGAAATGGTTTAAATATTGTCCCATCCTTTAGCTGTTTCATTATTTCATGCCAAGGGAAGTTTATATCCATTGTAATAGGTGGTATTTGTGTTTTCTCCTATTTTTCTGTCCTCATTTTGTTGTTCTTAAAGCCCTTCAGAGTTTCCAGAGGAAGGGTACTCTTCCAAGTACAGCCCTCATTCATGAGATGGATGTGATGGCTTAGCAATAGCTAAGCCACTCTGGTACATTTCCCAATAAATATTGTACAGGCTGGACTGTACTCCCAAGTCTCAGCATTGCTGGGAAGAAACATCCTGTCCGGTAAGCAATATGCACCACTGACATACAACCTCTGGTTTAATAATAATTTATGTAATTCCAGAGGAAAATCCTTTTTCTGCCTTCACCTGCTGCCTCGTACCTTTCCACAAGAACTCGTGACATTCAAAGAAGTATTAAGAAGATGGATGGAATGGCTGTGAAGACCCAGCTCCGTCTCCCACACGGAAAAGAAATCCTCCAGAGGAAAAGCAGTGGAAATGGAGCCCAATGAAGACAGAGCAGGATGGGTGCCCATCCCTGAGTCTCCCTGCTGTACCCCCAGTCACTTGGATACCCCCCTGCCGAACCCTGGGAGCCTTTGGGGGCTGTTGGTGCTGTGCTGTGCCTCATTTCCTCAGGGAAATTACACAATCCCTGCAAGTCCCACGGGAGTCCTGACAGAACAGAAACAATCCCTGGCAAAGTCCCCACAGAAAAGAGATCTTGTCACCCATCCCTCCTGTAGGTCCCCAGTGCTGTCCAGCACCTCACAGCTCCAGGAATTTCCCAGACAGTTTTCCAGAGCACCAGCAGGAGCAGCCCTCAATCCCCGCTCCCTCTGTGCTCTGCTTCCCTGAGGGGCTCTCTCAGACAGCTGATTTCCATTTAACATTTCCTTTTGGAATTTTTCTGGCTGTTATCAGCTCCATCCCAAGCAAATCCTGACCAACAGTGGGACACTGAGCCAGCATCTCATGGCTGTGTCCCTCCCAAGACAGAGATACTGCCTAGGACACAGCTCTCCATCCCTTCTTTAAGGAAGCTGGAGTCATTCTTTTACCTGTGCTAAGTTGAGTCACAGCTTCTTTCCTGCTTTCTGACTGGAGGAGGGTCATGAATCTTTCCCTGAATACAGAAATCTCTTGGCTTCTCATGTCACCTTACTTACGCAACAATTATCTCTTAGAAAGAGATATTATTTAAATACCTCTTAGACACAAGTATTGGAAATCTTAGAAAATATCTGAAAATAGGTAACTGCCTTTGAGTAAACAGGGAGTGAATTAGCTAGTCATTTCTAGTTAGGATTTCATTGTGGCTAATAAATACCCCATAAACACCAAAACCGATAGTTTATAAATACCTCATAAACACCAGAAATGATGGTTTGTAAATCAGCTCTGAAAATCCACATTAATTATGGGATTCAGGCAAAGCAAATGACTTGCAGGTTATGAGCCTTGCCACGAACAAGTCATTCTGCCTGGAGAGACAGGAACAGTAAAGGTATGACATAATGGTTAGACAAAAAAGTCCACAGCAGTATGAAGTAGGTCTAAAGAGACACTTTTTATTGGTCTAGGATAGGAGGGAAACATTACAAGGCTGATAAAAGTGGATTTCAAAAAGGTGGGAGAACACCGCAGAGTCAGTGATGCAGCAAGGATTGGAGAAATTAAGACATGATAACCTGGAAAACCACAAATGGTTTGGGAAGAATGAGCTTGGAGAAGGACTGAGAAGTGTATCCTCCACAAGTGCTTTGACTAGAGACAGAAATTCCTTAACTCAGAGGTAGAAACACAAATAGGAATGATAATGTCTGCAAAAATTGGTTTGGTTGCCTGGTGTGCAACAAGCCAATAATGACACATGAGAAGAGATACTGGTGATTTATTTCAGAGTTGAGTGCCCAGTGTAATTTCACAAATCCAGCACCCCAACTATCAGAACTTTTTACTACTTGTACATTTTAGGTCAGTGGGTTTCTTGGGTCACTGGTCACGATTTCCCCCGCCAGAATCACCTTTTACCCCATCAGAGCTGATTTCAGCACAATTGCTGAGTTGGCTTTATTAGTTTCTTCCTTATCTTGGGAGTTCTGCCAAATGTCTCTGTGGCCTGTAAATTCTCCATTCTTTGCATCTGCTATCAGTGGAAATCCTTCTTCCTAAGCTTTGTTAACCTCAACCCAAGGTCTGGGATCACTGGAACATGTGGAGCCCTAAACCTTAACAAAGCAATTCTACCCACAAGTAATTTGTTTTTCTAACACCTGAACATCACTTTGAGCTCGTTAGTTGCTGGTTCATGGATTAAATCTCCCTTCTTGTTGATTAGGCTTGAAAGTATGCAAAGATTAAACAACAGAGAACATCAGTTCTGAAGAAAATTTTACACATTGCACGTTTTGCAATATGACCAGGCTGTAAGAAAGCCAACCATGAACAATGCATGAAATGCGTTAATTTTTGAGCGCCCTCCACAGGCGCCGGCGGCCATTTTGGGGCGTGAGGGCGGGCGGCGCCTGGGCGGGAACGGGCGAGTGAGTGAGAGCCGAGGCCATGGCGGGGCCCTGCGGGCAGGAAGGGGTCGGGAGGGAGAGCTGAGCCCTTGGCGGCGGCTGTGGCGGAACGGGGTAAAGAGGAGCCGGGGGTGGCTCTCAGCCCACGGCCGCCTTCTCCTGTCAAGCACCGGGCTGTGCGTGCTGTACTCTGCCCGCAGAGAGGGCGTGCGGAGAGGCGGCGTTTGAGTAAATTCCTAATAAACCAGGAGACACGCGACTCGTGATTGTGATACACAACGACTCTGTTTTATCCGTCAGTGTGAGGGAGACAAAGTCATGGAATCACAAGAGTATTCCGAGTTGGAAGGGACTCACGCGGACATGGAGTGGACCTTGATGGCCATGGCCCCAGGGCTCGGTGATTTCCCCGGGGAGGGCTGAGGAGCCCTGTCAGGGCATCCCTACCCCGCTTAATGACAGCGGGGGAGGAAAGCTGAGCTGTATTAAGTGTTTTTAAACACAATCAGACTATAACTTAAGCCGGGAGATGCTCAGGGTGACTTAAAGCCGACAGAGCCTGTCAGTGCTTGGGCGTCTGCGGCGAGGGGGGCTGAGGAGACGCGCCTTTGTGCGTGGAGTGAGAGGGATGGAGCAGAAGAACTCGGCTCCAGCGGCTGTAACTCAGGTGGTCGTGCTGGTAATTTATTTATTTTCATGGGGGTTTTGAGGGGAAGGCTGAATGTATGGAGGCACTGAGCCTCCCCTCCCTTCCGCGGCGGCGGAGCTCCGGGCGGGGGGCGCCGTTTCCCTGAGGTTGGAACGCACCTTCCCGGGGCTGGAATACCGCTTTCCCGGGGCTGGCAGGCGATTCCAGTCCCGTTTCGCTCCTCAGTGGAGCTGATGGCTACAGGTGAATTCCTTTTCGCTTTCATGCGATATATGGCTGGGGGAGACGGAGGGATAGTGGCTTATTTCAAGGAAAAAGGATGGGAGGGGAGTGACTTATAATTGCTTATCTCAGTAACGTACCTTAACATTACCGGGATGGTATGAAGGATTCATTTTTCTTTCTCCCCCCTTTCCCCCTCCCTCTCTCTCTCCCCTTTTCCCCTCCCTCTCCCCCTTTCCCTCCTCCCTCTCCCTCTCCACAGCCCACCTCTGCGTAGGGCTGTGTAAACTTGGAGGAACTCGGGTATTTTCAGTGCAGACCTTCACTCGCATTGCCGCGCAGCCAAGATGCCTGAGCAGAGCAACGATTACAGGGTGGTGGTGTTCGGAGCAGCCGGGGTTGGCAAAAGCTCCTTGGTCCTGCGTTTTGTAAGGGGGACTTTCCGGGAAACCTATATCCCCACCATCGAGGACACGTACCGGCAGGTGATCAACTGTGACAAGAGCATCTGCACGCTTCAGATCACGGACACCACAGGCAGCCACCAGTTCCCTGCTATGCAGCGCCTCTCTATATCCAAGGGGCATGCCTTCATCTTGGTGTACTCCGTCACCAACAGGCAATCCATGGAAGATCTTCATCCCATCTTTGACCAGATATGTCAGATTAAAGGGGATATCCAAAAAATCCCCATAATGTTGGTGGGGAACAAAAGTGATGACACGCAGAGGGAGCTGGATGCCAGCGAGGGGCAAGCTCTGGCCAGCAAGTGGAAGTGTGCTTTCATGGAGACATCGGCCAAAATGAACTACAACGTGCAGGAGCTCTTCCAGGAGCTCCTGAATCTGGAGCAGAGGAGAACTATTAGTCTCCAGGTGGACGGAAAGAAATCCAAGCAGCAGAAAAAGAAAGATAAACTGCAAGGCAAGTGCTCTGTTATGTGATTGCCTTTGGCTCTACTCACTGCACGGTGTAGTCGGAGCGTGGATTCCCATGGAAAACACATTTCTGCCGGATGTTTTGGAGGAATCCATGCCTTACAGAGCTGTTGCTTTTCTCTAAAACCCCCACTGGATTATTTTACATGTTGGTTTTAAAGAGGATGCCTTCTGCATGTTTATTTTTTTAAACCAATAAATGTTCCATGTTAACAATTACCTCTGACTAGAAGTTTTTAATGCAAGAAGTTTTACAGAGGAGAAAAATGTCTGTCAGAACAAACATCTCTATTCCTGTGAGTACACACCAGTTTTTAAATATCTCCAGCCTCTTAGCTTGAAGGAAATCATCTTTAATGTGTAGACTTCAAAAACTGTTTTCAGTAATCTGTTGACCAGAGAAAATCTCTAACAAAGTGAGGCATCTGCACTAAAAAGGAACATTTATGTGGCTCTGACTGCTTAAATTTTTGACTGACAGACCAAAGCTGCAATTTTTCTGTAGTAGAAATTAGGATTTCCTATGTGCTGTGCAATTCCTGAGACTCCTGCAGTTCTGGGAGTTACGGCTTTACCAGGTTATAATCAGACTGTTTGCCTTTTTTCCCACTGTTCTCTGACTTCTCCTGTTCTCTGAGGCAGGACATTCCACGTGCTCTGGCTCCAAATCCAGGGGTGATTCTTGGTGTCCTTAAGCAAGAGCTGCCTCCCTGATGAAGGTAACTGTGGTTGTAAATACCAGACTGATGGTTGGGCAAGGATAGGGAATTGCCAAGATAACCATCACTTGTTTTCAGTCCGAGGCTCCTTTTCTAGTCTTCCTGGAATTCTTAGATATTTGTTTTCCCCTCTTTATTCCATCCAAGTTACCCAGGTTTAGGTGAGACTTGAGACAAGTCGGTTCAGGTAACACTGCCTGGGGAAGAAACCTGGAAGGTGCATGTTTCCAGGAAACTCCTCTCTGATGGGAGCTTTTACCAGACACTTTCCACATATGAAAGGATTGGAGGCATGGGTTTAGTCCATCTCTTATCTCACTCCTTCAGTCTGGGTTTTTTGGCTGTTGTTAAAAAGAGCGGAGCTTGATAAGTCTCATCTGCAGTGCATGGTTGAGAGTTCAAGAAAATAAATGCGAGTATTCGCTGTCAGGCTCTGCCGTGGATCTTACTCCTTCCTGGAGAGGGCTGTCCAGCCTGGGTGCCCACGGCTGGAGTCCCCATCCCTGGAGGGCTTTAAAAGCCACATGGATGTGGCACTTGGAAACAGGGATCAGTGGTGGCCTTAGCAGTGCTGGGGGAAAGCTTGCACTCAGTGGTCTGAGAGGGCTTCTCCAGCCTAAACCATTCATAATTTTGTCTCCTACTTTGGGTGCATATTAGCCCTACTTTGGGTGTGTAGTAGCCTGAGAAGACTGTAAGACCTCAGCATTGGTCTGTAAATTTCATTTTTACGAAGCAAAAAGGATCTTGATGAGGAAGACTGAGAAGAGAGGAATTGCATCTTTTTATAGCACTTTTTTAGTGAAGTGATTTTATTGTTGAAGATGAACACAGTATGGAACAGAAGGTGCTGAAGAGTGCACCCAGGGGTTTCAGGCCCTTAGTTTGAAAGTCTTCATGTCTAGTATGAGCCAAGGGGAGGCTGCAAGAAAGATGGGGAGAGACTTTTTGCAAGGGCACGGAGTGCCAGGACAAGGGGGAATGACTTCCCACTGCCAGAGGGCAGGGTTAGATGGGATATTAGGAAGAAATTCTTGGCTGTGAGGGTGGTGAGGCCCTGGCACAGGTTGCCCAGAGAAGCTGTGGCTGCCCCATCCCTGGAAGTGTCCAAGGCCAGGTTGGAGAGGGCTTGGAGCAACCTGGGATAGTGGAAGGTGTCCCTGCCCATGGCAGGGGGTGGAACTGGATGGGCTTTAATATCCCTCCCAACCCAAACCATTCAGGGATTCTGTGATTCTCTTAATCACTGCTGGGTTTCAGTGTAAGGTACTGGAGAAGGGCCTTTTCTCCCCAGCTCTCATTTGTTCCTGTTGCAGACTAAAGCACAAAGCCATGAAGTTTGTATCCATGTGAGTATCTCACATACTTGAACAACTCTTAAAATTGGTGGTGGTGCCTGGTGCTCTCGTCTCATGTTTCTGTTCCTGAGCTGCTTTTCCAGTCTCCTCAGGCTGTCTCTACACACACATAGGGTCAGTTGGCTCTGTGTGTGCCCAGGCAGTTTGTCCCAGTTCCAGCTGGAGCCCTCACACCATTGGAGTCAGCAGAAAATCTTATTCATTGTGATTTCAGAAAGCCAGGGAAGTTCTGCAGAAGGGTTTGGAGCTGGCAGAAGGTTGAAGGTTGTGCTTACTTGCCAACATCGGCATAAAGGCTCTGCTCCTGATTTTCCCAATTGGAGAAGGCACCCCACAAGCTCCCAGTGCAGGACCTGTCGTTCTGGCAAAGTTATGCAAAGCTCCTTGTGAGTCGTTTTGTTATTATTACAAAAACTATTTCAGTTCCATTGCAGCCTTCGAAACCTCTCGAAGACATTTTCTGTCTAAGCCTTTTTAAAATGTCAGGAGACCTAATAATGTCTCTACAACTCCCACTGCCTTCATGGAGATGCCTGTGCAAAGGATCTGCAATTACTCACCCAGCCAGGATGTTCTGGAATGTGTCATTATCGCTGTGGTATTCCCTGTGCGGGGTGTGGAGATCTCCGAGGGCTGGGATCTGTCAGAGTAGAGGGACAACTCATGGGAACAAAATAGGTTCAGTCCCACCTGCACCTGGGAGGAACTCTGAGGGAGCTGGGAGGGCTCAGCCTGGAGAAAAGGAGGCTCAGGGGGGACCTTCTGGCTGTCTGCAACTCCCTGATAGGAGGGTGGAGCCAGGGGTGGTTGGACACTGCTCCCAGGGAACAAGGGACAGGGCGAGAGGAAACAGCCTCAAGTTGTGCTAGGGGAGGTTTAGTTTTTATATTGGGGAAAATTCCTTCATGGAAAGGGTTGTCCAGCCGTGGCACACCTGCCCAGGGCAGTGTTGGAGTCCCATCCCTGGGGGGATTTAAAAGCCATGTGGATGTGGCACTTGGGGATGTGGGTCAGTGGTGGCCTTGGCAGTGCTGGGGGAACGGTCGGACTCGATGTTGGAGGGCTTTTATAACCTGAATGATGCCATTGTTCAAAGCTGCTTTTGGTGGCCATGGAGAGGCCAGGGTGGAGGTGCTGGGGTGCTCCTGGGAGCATCCCAGTTTAGGAACCTAGACCAGATGGGGAACAAGTAACACCTGCTGTGGCTGCCCTTCATGCTCTATAAATAAACCATGTCTTGGGTGTGCCAGCTCAATTTGATTGTAAATTAAAAGCATGTCAATAAATATGTAATTGTGTTTCGATATAAACTGAACCAATCTGGGGTTGTGTGTGTGTCTGTGTGTGTGTAATCTCTTGTTCTTACAAGAAGGGAAATTTATTTTATTGGAGTGGATGCTGCTGGGATGCTGGGCTTTGTAGTGTGAGGAGTATATGTTGGAAGGAAATGCTCCCACCTTTTTTGAATAAGTGCAGTTTAAAAAAGTGAACAGATTTTTTGTTTGTTTTTTTAAGTAGATTTGATGAAAGACATCAAGGTGAAATCATCTGTCAGCAGTGAAGAAGTGGTTCTGCTCTCTGATGGAGCTGGTCTGGCCTTGCACTACAGGTTTTGGTCTGTCTTACCATTTTCCAGCACTGTGCTTTTCCAGGAGCTGGTGATAACATCTTTTTTATGGAGCTATTTATGTATCCTGTAAACCCTTCAGCTTGCAGACGTGCCCTGACACTGCTTGTGCCTGGTGAGCAGGACAGGAACTCACTAATTCTCAAGTTGTTTTTCTCCATTATTTTTTCCCCCCTCATTCAATCAAGTTTTGTTCAACCCCAGACCTTGCTGGTTTTCTGAAAGGCTCTTCATGAGGTCAGATGTGGAGAGACAAGGTTATGGAAGATGCTGGCACAACTTGTTGAGTTGCTGTTAATGCCTCCATAACATTTTTTGGGATAAACACATTTTGTATGTGTTTATCTACTATCAGCTATTGTATGATCATATGAATATTTAGATTAGAAGTTGTCAAATCAGAAGTATTCTAATGGACAAAAATAATAGCACTGCAGGCCTGATTTTTGCTGAAGGAATAATAACACCTTTAATTTTAAAGCTGTTCCAAGACTTCCTCTCTGCAATCCTGAAGTTCAAATATTTCTCAATTAATACCTATTATTTCCATGCAGCACTTGTTGACTGGCTTGAGGCATCTTCCTTCCCGAGTCCAACCAAGAAAATCAGTGTCAAGAGAAAACACCGGGGAGGAGAATCACAAACAGCTCTTCTTGCAAGAGAAAAATGTGAGCAGTAGCTAGAGTGTCCACCCACACATCTATTTTAAAAACAAGAAGACAGAATATTGCTATATTCCAATTCCTCTTCCCAGAGCAAAGCAGGCACACGATTAATGGAACAAACAGCTCAGAGTAATAAGCAATATTGCTTTATATGCAGGGTCCACAGCCTTGAGGTGCCCAGCATGCTCTGGAAGAGTAAAAGCTCATCTTAATCATTGCCTGTCATCCTGTGCATTGTGTGCAGTGTTCTGTGGCCTAAATTAGGGACATCAAAAGCTTCTAAGAGCTAATGAAAATTCTAAAGAGGCTCAAAATGAACAGCACATAGCAGCCTCCTGGTTAATCATGCTGCTCTGTGCCAGGTTAGACCTGCCAGTCCTAATTGTTTCCTTTCTTCCTCCTTTGGGAAAAATGATGAGATGTAGACGAGTGGAGGAAGGAGGGGAAGGCCCCAGTGCCAGCCCTGCCATGGCTCACTTGGTTTTGTTCTGTGTGAGGCCTTGACTAAGGATGATAAAACACTGGCACAGGTTGTCCAGAGAAGCTGTGGCTGCCCCATCCCTGGAAGTGTCCAAGGCCAGGTTGGATGGGGCTTGGAGCAACCTGGTCTAGTGGAAGGTGTCCCTGTCCATAGCAGGAGGTTGGAATGAGATGAGCTTTAAGGTCCCTCCCAATCCAAACCATTCCAAGACTCTATGATTTTATGTCTGTTGGAGCCCAACTCCTATTTGGCTCCAGTGAGAGTTAAGCACTTGGGACCTCCAAGAGCAGCTGTAAGCAGAAGTAGCCTCATTGCTGCTGTGAGTAAATACAGAGAAAAGTGTGTGTGTGTGCGCGTGCGTGTACCAAGTTGGGAACAGTCTCCTACCGGAAGTTATTTGATCCATTATTAATGACTGAAATTTAAATTGTTTAATGTATTTATTGTTATTATATGCTATTATCGCACCCATGATGAGACGCCTGTATCTCACCAGCTGAGCCTTTCTCCTCCAGCTCAAGGGACACGGTTTTCCTACCTTTGGATAGAGGTGCCCACAGGTACCTCCTGCAGCCCCTTTGGGTGGGAGATGGGGGTAGGACATGTTCGGGACAAGCAGCAGTGGGACATAGCCCTGGGGCACCATCACGTCCTGGACACCACGATGGGGAGAGCTGGGCAGCAGAAATCAAAACCCTCTTCTCCCAGGGGAGAACAGACAAAGTTGGTCTCTGAGCAGGGAGGCCTGTGCTGGGCTGTTCCTCTCCTGACTTGGCTTCTAGAGAATCCCTGCTCCCACCCTGCCATGTCTGAACAGGGCAGGAATCAGTCAGAGCACCACGCTGGAGCCTCTGGCCCAGGGAGCAGGAGGAGCTTTCCTTTTACATCTCAGTGATGCATTTGTGCCTTTCAGGCTAGAAATATCTAAGGATGGAGATACAAAGACTCTCCTATGTTATGGTTTTCCTTTATTCCTACATGTCTTCTTCCAAGTCCTGTATCCATTATCTGCCTCAGGCTGCCCGTGGGCGCCTGGCTGGCGAGGGATTAGCAGCTCACACACAGGCAGTGAAAATCCCTCCTTGGAGGGAAATATCCATCCATCACATAAAGTCCCTGGACCAAGACCAAGATCTCATCTGGGGTGAGGGCGTTGAAAAGGTCTCTTCTGCCATGCCGGCTGCCCACATCCTCCTGACTGCTTGGAGCATCCCTGGCAGGGGATGGAGCAGATCCCCATCCCTTCTACTGTCTCCTCCAGGGACAGAAAGTGAGTCACTTCATATCCCTGTGCAGCAGTTCTGCCACAGAAAAACACATCCTAAGAAATTACTTCGTTTTTCTTTTGGTCGAGGCCAACCGTCTGATTTGAAATACTAGTCTAGGAGAGATTGTTGATAAAGGCAGCACTGACAGAAGGAAGCACTGAGCTTCAGTAAGGAGAAGCACCAAGCATGTTCAAAAAAAAGTTAGAAATGAAAGAGGGGAAAAAAATACCAGGATTGTAGCAGTGCGAAGTTACCCAGGCACCCCAAGCACTGGTGGTGGGAGGGCTCTGCAATACACTTACCAAGTTGCTACAAGCACCACTATTGTGGAAGCCCTCCAGCAAATATTGTGTAATAATTTAATTCATGCTGTAGCACGGAGTGATTCTGACACTGGTACAACATGAAATGCCTGAAAATGTGGCTGTTTAAGGCTTTTTCCACCCCGCTGTCACCCAAGACAGGCCCAGCATGAGCCCAATCATAACCTGTAACACAACAGCTCTTGTGGAGACCTCGGCGGGTGTTCCTGCACCTTCAGAGCACAGGCTGCCAGCTGAGGGAGAACAAAGGCTCCCAGACCCAGACCCTGCTTATGAGTGGGTCGACACCCAGGGAGCCACAGAGCTCAGCCTTCCCCCACAGCAACAGGAACCGGACTCAACTGCCAGGCAGTGGAGCTCATGGCCCAAGGTTGGTGGGCCCTGAGGACAGGGAGGGCACACACCCAGCCCAATGCCTGTGGAAGACCAGGGACCCCACGGGATACCCGCCTGAGTACAGGGGGTCCCTCCAACTTCCCGCCAAGCAGGGGGGACACACAAAGCCCCACGTACGGGGCTGCCCCCCAAGGCCCAGCACTCCCAACAATGGCCTCGCGGCCTAAGGCCAGGGGGACAGGGCCCCAGCCCTGAGGACGGGGGGGCACACGCTGGCACATCACCAGCAGGATAGGCAGCCCCACAGCACAGGCACACACTCAGGCCCTGGCTACAGGTGGGTCACAGTGCCCGCACCACCACAAAGGGGCTTTGCTCCATCCTCAGGAACTCAGGAAGAAGGGGCAAGGCCAGACCCTGTCTCCACCCATGGGTTTAGAGGGCACCCCGATGTTGCTGCACAGAGCCCCTCTTTGCCTCCTGGAAAGTCTAAGCTACACTACCCTCATTTCTACGGGGGCTAAAGGACAAGCCCACTTGCTCACTCACACTGACAAAGACAAGGATGAAGATACAAAGGGGGAAAGAACGTCCCAGAAGAGGGAGCAAGCTCTGTGCAGCCAATGTGTGGGTAGCCATCCCTACTGCTGAGCAGGAGAGCAGAGCCTCAGATCCACCCCCGGGCTGCACAGGGGCCAGAGGGGCTTCAACAGGCTGAGGGGCTTCCTGGCTGGCCAAGGCACAAAGGCTGCGGCACATCCTGACTGCAGGGGGTCATTCTGGGCAGGGGCTGCCAGCACGCACAAAAGTGCCAAGGGAAAAAGCCCTACCCTGCTTACAGGGTGGGCTGGGGGTCAGGAGAGCTCCATTTCCCCCCTCAGGTGCAGAAACGGGGGCTCTCACTCTCCTTACAGGGTTGCCCCACTCTCTGGGCAACCAAAGGAGCACGATGGCCAAAGGCCAACAACAGCACAGCAAAGACCCAGCCCTGCTTACAGGGAGGTCACCCAGCGCAAAGCAAGCCGGGGCAGCCTGAAGGTGCCCACCGGACTCCTGGAGAGCAAAAATTGTTCTCTGTCTCCTGGGAACACAGGAGGTTTGTAACTCTAAACCTCATTATGCAGGAAATAATGAGGGTTCCTGGAGACAGGTGGGCAGGAGGACACCCTGGGTACTGCTCTGAGTCCCACTGATGTGGGCTGTTGCCAGTGCCTCACCTTCAGCCAGTGCTCACACGCTGTGCTGTGGGGTAAGGGCAGCAAAATAAATGAATTCATTAACAAAAGTGTTTTTCCAATTTTATCAGAGAATTCCAGACTCGTTTGGGTTGGAAGGGACCTTAAAGCCCATCCAGTCCCACCCCCTGCCATAGGCAGGGACACCTTCCACTATCCCAGGTTGCTCCAAGCCCTCTCCAATCTGGCGCCTCCAGGGATGGGGCAGCCGCAGCTTCTCTGGCCAACCTGTGCCAGGGCCTCACCACCCTCACAGGGAAGGATTTCTTTCTAATGTGTAAGAGTGAGTGCTCTGATCTAGGCTACTACTACACGCTAATGATAATGTTTAACATTTATATATATGTGTTTGGAGGAGAAAGGAAAACCTGTGGCTGAATCACTGAGATCTGAAGAACTTGGTCCTGCCTTCAGACAAGGGTGAGGCAGCCACTGAGTAAATGTCTGGGACAGAAAGAAAGGAAGGAAAACCAAGGGATCTCGTCATGCTGAGTCTGAGTCCAGGACCTGGTAAAAAGGAAAATAAATGTTTAATAGAGAAAATACAAAGTTCAAACTAGTGTGCCCAGTGGGCCCACCCAGTGTTCCCTGTCTATGCTCCAGTGCACACCCAGTTCACACAATGTATCCTCCCAGTGTGTCCAGTGCACACTCTGTGGCAAACTGGCTAGGACGGGAAGGGAGCCTCAACAAATTCTTGGGAATCCCCCAACAAACTCCTGGGAATCCCTCAACAAGCTCCTGGGAATCCTTGACAAGCTCCTGCCTGGGTCAGGGCTGCTCGCCCAGGAGGGCTGCACTGTGAGGCCACAGGTAGTTAATTAATTCAGCTTAATTAAGCTCACGATTAGAAGTGAATGATGGGAAGCTGCTGCTTTAGCCCACGAGAGGGCAATGCTTCCCGCCCAGTTGGTGGCCACGCTTGGGAAAAGTGGCTTTCTCTGTTTTTAATTAGGAATTGCAAGAGGAATTCCTTCTCTTTGGACAGTTTTCCTGAAGGTTTGGGTTGGTTGTTTTCTCACTGGGGCGTAATGCCTGACAACGTCCTCCTGTGCATCCCTATGTTACCGGCTGGAATGCGGGAGATAAGCAATAAAGAGGAGCCGAACAGGCTGGTAATCCCATCTTCTCTCCCATACAACATGCCTGCAGAGCCAGGCTGGTGGCCGGGGGGACCTGGTTGTGCCAGGCACAGCAACAACACGGCTGTGGTGATGTTGGACAAAAGATGGCCATGGAAAAAAGTGAGGAAGGGTTTTCCTGGTACTCTCAGAGCTGCTGCAGGACAGGGATGCTCTGCCAGGGTACACTCGGGCTGGAGTGATAGGTACAACAGCTTCCCCCATTTAGTTTATTTTGGAAGGGACCTTAAAGTCCATCCAGTTCCACCCCCTGCCATGGGCAGGGACACTTTCCACTAGATCAGGTTGCTCCAAGCCTCATCCAACCTGGCCTTGGCCACTTCCAGGGATGGGGCAGCCACAGCTTCCCTAGGCAACCTGTGCCAGTGTTTTTCCACCCTCATTTTCCAACTCTTCTCCCTCCTGCAGCTCCCAGGAACCTGTATTTAAATTTTAATCCACGCCCTCCCCTCCCTCTGGAGACAAATGTATTCCCAAGTGACTCCAGGATCAAAGCCGCACAAGCCGAGGCACGCCAGGCCGGTTTGGGCAGCAGACAAGCCCTTGCAGATGCCAGCCCTCCTCCTACCTCCTAAAATTCCCAGGATAGGGGGAACAGCGATGCTCCAACCGCTCCACCACCAGGGATTCTCCACCATCGCTCCAGTCCCTCGCGGACACACTTTCCCTACCTCAACCCCTTCCCAAACACCACTGGCACGCCTGAATCCACCTTGGAACAAGACAAACCGGTTTGGAATTCCGCCTGGATTAGAGATACACGAGGCGCGGTCACCTCCCAGGTGGCCACGCCCACCATTCTCCCGGCCCCGCCCCATTGGGGCGGGACGGGCCCGGAGTGGGCGGGGCCTCACCGCGATGGGCGGGGCTTCCGCGCCCGCTCCCGTCGCCCGTGGAGACACCGGGAGCGGTGGTGGGTGAGTACCGGGATAATGGGACAGAGGGGGTTCCCACCGGGAATACCGAGCTCTGCCGCCCTAGACGGGCTGCGCGGAGCCGGCGGAGCAGCGGGAAGCGGCGGCCCGACCCCTTTTTTGCTGCTGGGCCTGGCGGGGTGGGCTGGGCCCGAGCAGTGCCTGGGTGTTTTTAAGGTTTTTTTGTTTGGTTGATTTTTATGTTTCCCCCCCCCTTTTCCCTCTGTCCAGAGGGGAATTCCTGGTGGGAGGCAGCGCGCAGTTGTGCTGTGGTTCAACAAGTTGCTTGCGGTTCCGGAATGGGTCGAAATATGCTTAATTATGTAAAAACTAATCTGCTTAATTATGTAAAAATAGTACTAAAATAGGCGTTTTTCTTGAGGACGGCGTCGCACGGCCTTCCTGCCTCCTTCCCGCCTCCTTCCCTCCATCCAGCCCTTCCCCATGGCACTGATGGATACCCAGAGCTGGCAGCTCCAACTGTACCAGAGCAGCCACAGCTTTCAGATAAATCCTTTAAATTTTACCAATTTTAGTATTCCCAGCCATCAGGTGATGGGTTTTCCTCGGAATCACAGAGCTCTGCTTGACGGAGGAAGTTTCCCACCTGTGGGGAGTTGTGGGATGAGTGTGGGAAGGAGGTTAATTAGTGGGAAGCGTCATTAGTCGAGGAGGTTTCGTGTTGATACTGAGATCACACACCCAGTTGCAGTAACAAGTTTACTGAGAATCAGGGAATTGCAGAATCTCCTCAGCTGGAAGGGACCCACACAGATCATTGAGTCCAGCTCCTGGAACTTTAATAACTTTTAAATTGCAATACTTTGTTCCAAGCTTAAATTCTTTACTTTTTTGGGGGGAGGGAAGGGTTTTTTGAGTGGATATTGTGATTTTAGCCTGGTTCTTTTGGGAAGGCGGAGCCAGCAGGAGTGGCTGAAGCTGTGTCAAGGGGGAATATCAGGAAAAGGTTCTTCCCCCACAGGATGGCTGGGCACTGAACAGGCTCCCCAGGGCAGTGGTCACAGCACCAAGGCTGCCAGAGCTCAAGGAGGGTTTGGACAATGCTCTCAGGGAGAGGATGGGATTGTTGGGGTGTCCTGGGCAGGCCAGGGGTCGGACTGGATAGTCTTTGTGGGTCCCTTCCAACTCAGTATATTCCATGATTTGATTAGTGTGGCACCTCAAATGGAATTCACAGCGATTTGCCAGGGGATTATCTGGTGTTTTTATTAGCTTAGAGGTCACAGCATCAGGAACATGTTACTTGTTTGTGTTTATCTGGGCTGTAAATTGGGTTAGAAATACATTTCTGTGAGTAAAGGGTGAGTAGTGGGCAGTGGGAGGATTTGATGTTTGATGGTACTCCAGTGCCACTAAATGAGATTGAGGGATTAGTATGAAGTTAATGACTTCTCAATCCCGTATTTCATCCCGGCGTGGGATGGATTGCCGGATATCTTTAATCGAGGGCTAAAGCAACAATAAACTCCAGAGAGAGCAGTGGATGAGGTCTGGTGCTGGGGGTGAGCTTGTTTCCTAATCACTCAGCCAATGGATGATTTTTCCTTTAAAAACAAACCTCTCCTGTCATCCTGGAGGAGTTTCTTGGGCTCCCAGACAGCAGAGCCACTTCCAGCATCTCTCGTCTCTTGGTAGTATTAAATCCAAATATTGAGTTGTGCTGTAGGTTTCAGATACTTCTCTTATTTCAAATATAATGTCTCTTTGGCTATATAGTAACTTTTTTAATGAGTACTAAAAGTTCGTGATTTCCTAGGCTCTGTTTCTCAAAAGACTTGGAATATTTGAGCCAGATTTACAACAAGTTCTCTGTAGCAAGGCCTGGGATGAATTATGGAATCCCAGAATGGTTTGGGTTGGAAGGGACCTTAAAGCTCATCCAGTTCCACCCCCTGCCGTGAGCAGGGACACCTTCCACTAGACCAGGTTGCTCCAAGCCCTGTCCAACCTGGCCTTGGACACTTCCAGGCATCCGCATCCACAGCTTCTCTGGGCAACCTGTGCCAGGGCCTCACCACCCTCCCAGGGAAGGATTTCCTCCCAGTATCCCATCTGACCCTGCCCTCTGGCAGTGGGAAGCCATTCCCACTTATCCTGGCACTATCTACCCCTTTAAGAAGTCCTTGTCACTCCTTTCTGTATGGCTCTGCTTTCCCTGCAAATGTTGCTGGAATGTTGAGTGGAAGATGCTGAACACAACAGCTCTGCATGGTGGGAATGTCCTTCCTCCCCAGACACAGCTTCCCAAATCCCAATTCATAACCCTCTGATAGAATCTGTTGCAAAAGCAAGTCCAAATTGCTCCAGAAATCCATGGTACAGCCCCATAAATTCTCTCCTCAGCCCTTTCCCTTTGTCCCCTTTGCCAGAGCAGAGATCATTGCAGGGAACAGAGGGAATACTTCCCAAGGGGTGTATAGTTAGCATGGAAAACACCACCAGAGCCCTGGCCGAGGCTTGGAGCGGTATTCCAGGGAGGATTGTGTTGCTGCAACTTCATCTGTGCTTACACAAACCATGGGAGTGGGTGAAGGCTGCATGTCTCGTGTCCTCACACAGAAATACCCTTGTGCAGAAGTAGGAATTATAGTGACACTTGCATTAGCTAGGATGAAATGGGAAGCAAGTCCCCCTAGATCCTTAGGATTGTTGTGGACTCGCCGTTTCTTGGGAAATGGAAGCTGCAGATGTTTGGTGACCCTCGGGATTTGCTCCACATTAATCACTGCTGGAATTGGGCAGCTCTTAGCTGAATTTTGCAATATTACACAACTGGGTCTCGGTTTTCTAAACCTCAGTGTTCATCACATGGTCAGTGCTGGGGGCTCCTTGAGATTGGCATCAATTCTTGCTCCCAGGAATAACCTGGGGAGAAACTTGGAAGGGAAGGAGAAGAGAAAATACTGGTGAGAGAAGCAAAAAGTTTTCACTCCGTGTTTTACAAGGGTTGATGAAAAGTAGCAGAAAGAGCAGAGGCAGTTACAGAAGTCCTGTGGTGACTGGGTTATGGTAGAATTCTCCATGGTGTTTATGGAGGTAGGTAGAAGCAGGAAGGTGAAGGGAACAGTCAGGGTACCCAGGGGAGGTGGGGGCATGGTGAGGGTACATCCATGGAAGTGTCCAAGGCCAGGTTGGGCAGGGCTTGGAGCAACCTGGGCTAGTGGAGATGTCTTTAAGGTCCCTTCCAACCCAAACCAGTCTGAAATTCTATGAAAACAGACCTGGGCTGCAGTGTACCCCAAATACAAGCTCCTTGGTTCCTGAGGCCCCAGCCAGCGTGGGTGGATCAGAGCTTTAGGATGTTCATGGACACCAGCAGCTGTGTATTTTTAGTTGTGTTCCTTTGAATATTTGGTAAAACAGGCAATGTGTTTATATTCAGCTTCCTGTGTCCATATCAGTGTCTTGGCATGTGATAGAGTTACAGAGGGAGGAGGGAAAAGGAAAAAAGTGTGTTATGAGGATTATTTGTATTCCAGCCGCTGTTGAGGGCAGGATGTGGCTGCTGGGATCATCTCCTCGTTTAAACATTCAGCTCAACTCAAGCAGGAACCAGACTTGCTCCCCCTTTGTTTACAGCATTTTTTCCCCATCCCTTCTCCTGTGTCTTTCCAAACCTTCTGTACAGGGACAGGTCACTTTTTGGTACCGTCTGGTTTGGGACATACACGTGATCTGAACCTTTGTCCACCCCGACACATGGCATGAGCTCTGAGCCCTTGCTCAGTGTGTGGGTACTGATCCTCCAACACCAGCTCTCCAAAGTGTTTGGAGGTGGAAAAGCCCATCTTTGTTCTACTGGGAAGGGAGCAGCCTGCTTCCCCAGCCTGTTTCCCCAATCCAGGCTGCTCTGGCAGCCCACAATCCAATCCTATTGATGCTCTGTGGAATCACCCCTAACCATTCCTTGAGCAGGGGCAGTGGGAGCACATGGGGGAGATTTTGCCTGATTTTCCTCTCTAAATGATGGCTTTCCTTGTGCCAAAGCTTCCTCAGAGCACAAAACCAGGAAGTTTTCTGGTGGTATAAGCTGAGGAGAGCAAAATCCTCCCTCCTAGTTTCCATCATTGTGATAAGGAGATGCCCTAGGACCCAGCACTGCCCTCGCTGCCTGAACCAGGGATGATGTGAGATGTTCTCAGGAGGGACTGGTGAGTGTCATAGGAAGGGAAAAATGTGAGCTGAGAACCAGGGAAAACTGCTGTGCCTATGGAAGCTGCAGGTCTGTCTTGTGGAGCAGGAACTGCCACAGGAAGGATTGGGAAGCTCTGCAAGGAGGACTTGGTGGTGACAGGGGGTGGCCCTAAGAGGAGAGGCCTTGTTCAGCAGAAACAGCTGAACATTCTGATTGTTTATACATTGAAGTTTTAATTTGAAGTTGATTGCAGTGTCTCCAGCAGGCCTTTCTTGGGCTGTCAGTCCCTCATTGGATATGTTTAGATGCCTGTCCTCTGTTGTTGTTTGGGCTTCAGTTTACTCAGTGACTGAGATATTTGATGTATCTGTGAGTATCTTCCCAGTTCACAGACGAAAAAGAGGTTCTTTTCTGTGTCATTAATCATATTGATGATTAGCCAGAGTATTTCCAGAAGATTTCCTTTCTGTTTGTTAAAATCAAGCAGACACCAAAGGCATTTGTGCTAATTTTTGTGCCATACTGCAGTGAAGTGCAAGAAATTCAGTTCCGGGGCAGGTTTGGGTGAGATATCAGGGATAAATTTCTTCCCTGTGAGGGTGGGGAGGCCCTGGCACAGGTTACCCAGAGAAACTGTGGCTGCCCCATCCCTGGAAGTGTCCAAGGCCAGGCTGGGTGGGGCTTGGAGCAACCTGGGATAGTGGAAAGTGTCCTTGCCCATGGCAGGGGGATTGAATGAGATGAACTTTTTGAGCTTTCTCCCAATCCAGTCTGGGATTCTGTGGTTGCTGTAAGTTTGAGCAGATCCCAAATTACATTTTCATCTCTGTTTGTAGCTTCAAGTCAGACTTTTTGGTCTAAGCTTGGAGCTGGGATAAGCAGAAAGTGTCACTGATGATTTTGGAAGATGGAATATCTTTTTCCTGACTGACTGTGGTTTATGTTGCTGTAAACAACATAAGGTTTATCTTGCAGTAAACAACAAGGCATCCATCCTGCACAGCAGGGATGCTCCAGCTGGAGCTGCCTGCCAGGGCCCATGGAGCAGGAGGACTCAGGTTGATGCTGCCGGCCTTGGCTGGAGGGACTGGGAACTGTCCAGCCATGGAATTTTCTCATCTCTCTCCCACATGTCCTTCCCTGATTTATTCCTTCCCGAACATGGCCTGACCTCTGAATGCAGGATTTTGGAGGGGTGCATTACGCCAGCCTCAAACTATGCCAGCAATGTCGAGTTTGTGGGTTTTTATGACTAGTTTGATTGGAGCTTTGATTAGGCAGGAATATGGAGTCTCCGTGGCTCTGAGGAGGGAAGTGACCCCGGGAGCCAGAGTTAGTTTTCAGATGCATTTAAAGCTGGAGTTGGACTGGATCCCTGAAGGTTTCTCCCAGCCCAAACCATTCCCTCTGATCTGTGATTGTTTTGACTGTGTTTTGATCTCCCTCAGGATGCACAAGTCAGTATTGAATTTTTTCTTATTTTTCCTTAACAATTTTCAGGGTGAGTGAGCAGAATGAGAACTTGCACAGATAAGCAAAGCAAAGCAGCAGTTTTTCCATTAAACTTTGATTTTATGCAGCGGTCACACGTCTGTGAAGGAGTTTACATGTGACATTTATTTTTGTTTCCTTGCTGGATGTGAACTGGACAAGCCTGGCACAGGGACAAGGACTGGCTGTGGCAAGACAGTCTCTGTTTTAACACAATTTATTTTCCTCCTCCATACAGTGATTTTAACAGCACCTGTTAAAACTGTGATCCCGTTTCCAGCACAGGAAGTGGCATGTGATTATAAAGGGGACACTGTCTGTGCTGCCTGCCACCTCCCTGCCTTGCTAAGGACCATCCCTTGGGAACTTTTGGTGGTTTTTTTTCCTCTTCATTTCCTGGGAATGAGGGAGCTGTGTTGCTGTGGCTTCTCCGAGCCCGTCGTAGCTCGTGGTGTGACTTGGGCGGGTGTGGAGTGGTGCCAGGGCTTGGTGCCAGAGCTCCACCAGTCCTTGGCAACTGATGGTTGCTTTCCCTCCAAAGAGTGTCCGTAGCAATACTGGATCCTGCCATGCCCTGCTTAATGAGGTATCCATGCCCTGGCTCCTCTGCCAGCTCAGTAAATGCCCGGAGCCTCCAATCTGAGCTCTGCAGTGCAGGGACAGTGGGTGTATCTACAGGGGCACAGAGGTGTGCAAATGTGCAGTAGGAATTCCAGGAAAGGGGAACAGAGAAATTGCCAACCCATTTTGGATTATCAGTCACTGGATTTAGAACCTGCTGTGTATACTTGCACACCTGTGTGGGGATTGCAGTGAATGGGCTTCCAGCAGCAGCACAGCCAGGAGAGGAAAAGGAAAGATAATTTTACTTGTAAATACAGTCCCTGCTCCAGTTCCCACAGAATTCCCATCACCTTATGGTTTTTATCACCTTCACAAGCTGGGAGAGCTGAGGATGTTCATCTGGAGAAGAGAAGGTTCCAGGGAGAGCTTAGAGCCCCTTCCAGTGCCTAAAGGGGCTCCAAGAGAGCTGGAGAGGGACTTTGGACAAGGGCCTGCAGAGACAGGACAAGGGGGAATGGCTTCCCACTGCCAGAGGTCAAGGTTGGATGGGATATTGGGAAGGAATTGTTGGCTGTGAGAGTAGTGAGGCCCTGGCACAGGTTGCCCAGAGAAGCTGTGGCTGCCCCTGGATCCCTGGAAGTGTCCAAGGCCAGTTTGGATGGGTTTGGAGCAACCTGATCTAGTGGAAGGTGTCCCTGCCCATGGCAGGGGGTGGAACTGGATGGGCTTTAAAGGCCCCTTCCAACCCAAACCATTCCATAATTCTCTTTCACCTGTAGCATGAAGGCAGCCAACTTGATCTGTATTTGTGTTGTAGGGGGATGGTTTAAATAAATAACCCTTTGGATCTCGCCTCTTCAGTTGCTGGTTTCTGTTTTTGGCAATGCCAAGTTGTGCTTGTCAGGTGCCCAATTCCACTGTCATTCATGGCCAACACTCCTAAAAAATTGCTGCCTTCATTGAATTGTTGAATTGTTATAGTTAAAAATTATAATTTTTTACAATAAAAATTTAGGAATGTTGTCAAATATGGTATACTCTGGATTTGCCAGTCTTGCAACAGTGAACAGGATCTGGTAGCAGAACTTGTATGTTTTCGGACTGTTATAATTCCAGGTTTTTTTCTGGGTGTGTAAAGGCCTCTATAGGGAACATGGACTGTCAGATTTGTTTCTCCAGGGAATTAAGCCCAGCTGCTGGAATATCTCAGTGGAGGTTTACAGGTCAGAGAAGTCTCCAGGGGCAAAGTAATCCTGGAATGGTTTGGGCTGCAGGAGGCCTCAAAACTCATCCTGTTCCACCCCGTGCCGTGGGCCGGGACACTTTGCATTAGACCAGGTTGCTCCAAGCCCCATCCAACCTGGCCCTGAACTTTTCCAGGGATGGGGGCAGCCACAGGTTCTACGTGTTCTCAACACTGGCTACGGTGGTGCTTAACTAAACCTGCTCTGACTTCTACTTTGAGTAGTTAAACTCGTTTTAGAGTCAGTGGCTTTTCCAGTAGCTGCCTCTAGACTCACCTGCCCCAGGTCTGGGTGGGACCTGTCCCTCAGAACGTGGGCTCCAGGAGGAGCCATGCCGGCAGCACCCAAATCTGTGTAAACTTGTTCCCTTCATTCCCATCTGGGAGGGGGCCAGAGGGAATTGGGTGCCCGTGGCCGTGTCCTTGAGAAGGGAAGTAGGGAAACTGGCAATAAGAAAGGTCTGAGGTAGATTTTCCAGCCAGGCCAATCGCAAAATACTGTAGTTTTTGTGACTAGAATTAAACCACAAGTGCCAAACCCCCTCAGCTTTGGCTTTCTTGCGCTATGAAGTCCTTATAATTTTTATTTTACTCTGTTTCAGGATCATTACACCGATAAAATCAAAGCAAGCCGGACAGGTAGCAAGTCTGCCTATGTAGGTGAGTTTCCAGTCCACTCTTGTTCCTTCCTTTTACGCAAAATATAAAGCAGCACAACAAGTCCCAGACTCTAGCGATTTAATTTTCTTCTGGAGCAAAACAAATAGAAATACTTGGCAACTTTGTGGAGGAGAGCTACAAGGACAGCACCAGCTAGGTGTTGGCAGTACTGGTTGCTCACACTATTCACCTTGGGTTTTAACTGACTTGAATTTATGGGGCAAAACCACCTGCTTCTCCCATGGAAATTAGGCTTTTTCTTGTTTATTCCCCCAGTAAGGAAGGGGCAACATGCAAGTCTTCATCATTTCTGCCTCTGCTGTGTTACATGCATTTTGTTTGACCGTATCATCATACAAATTCTTCCTATATTCACCCCATCCTGAAAAATAGGTGCTTTGATAAATTCTTGTAACCAGGAAGCTGGTGAAATCGTTTGCACCCTTCCAGTTCTCTGAGCTGAGCCCCACAGAGTTCTTCCCAGAACATCTCCCGCCTGCGTCCTCGGCTTTATCTCTTGCAGACGAAGGAATTTGCTGAAGGTCACAGAACCTGAGGCCAAACTGCATCCCGTGACTTTCAGTCTGGAGTTTAATCACAGACCACTCCTGCTTTACATGCTGTAAGAGGAGCTGATTTTCATACAGCTAAAAGTGTCTTTGCAAATGTCTCTTAGTAGTTTGCGTGTCTTTTCTGGTGGGATTTAGCTGGGGAGTGCCCTGTGGGGAAAAACAAGGACCTTCTGTGGATAAACTGCCCTGTGGTTCATTGTCTTTTCCAATGGCTTCAGGCTGATGTCTTTAAAATAATATTGCTCAGATGTTTTTCAAAGGAACCTTGATCTAGAAGTTACTTTTCATGGCTTTCATGTGTACCAAAGATACAAGAAGTTAAGTCAGAAAAAAATGCAGAGGAAAATAAAAGCAGGTTTTTCCACTACTCATCTCCCAACATGTACATTGGGTTTGACAGAATCACATAATGAAGGCTGACTTTGAAAATCAAACGGAGCTGTGGCCCAGGTTTGATCAGCAGGATGGTACTGCAGTAACTTGTGGGATGGAGGTTATGAAGGAACACAACCTTAATTAAACACCCAGAATACCAAATCCAGTTGATTGTCTTGGGACTTGTCTGTTTCCTTACATTTCACAGTATTTTATGGTTTTTAATCTGTTTCAAAAGGACTAATTAAGATACTGACAGCATTGTTTATAACTGAAAAAAAAAGATCTCCACTGTAAAATCTCTCAGTATTCCCAAGTGTAAATTCTCTGAAAAAGGAAACATCAGAAGGTGGTGTTCTGTGTTCTAAGGGGCTTTTATTCTCCATTTGCACTGATGGGCTGCTAACCTCTGTGTAAACCAGGTGTATCTGTGTCCAGACTTCCCATTGCTAACCCAGCCCTGACTCCTGCACCTCTTCTGAGAGGAGCATGGAAGCAGAGTTTGTCCTTGCTGTAGCTTTTCTGCTGTAAAAATGGGTTTGAAATCTGGGGCCCCCGATCCCTTTGGCTGTGGTGCTGTGCACGGTGTGCATCCCAAAGCACTCACATCTTTCCCCAAGTCCTGCAGCTGCCACATGTTTTAGGTTCCCTGTGTCATAGTGTGGACTCTCCAGTACCTGAAGCAGTTAGTTTTGTCTGGGGAGGATTGTGTTTTCTTTTACCTAACTCAAACTCTTTCTACTGTGTATAAAATATTTGTGCTGTGATTTTAACTCTTGCTTGATACCTATTTAAAAATCCAGTCCTTCTCACCTGCCAGGAACCAGGGAGCTACTCCTCACAGTTTGGTTTGTGGTAGGTGTGGAGTAGGAGCAGAAAGCTTCTTCTAGCCACAGATGATCCATCCCTGATGGGAGCAGCTCCTGCAGGCACCAGAACCACGGCCTTGACTGGGGCTGTGCTGAGGGAGGACAAGGGAGCAGGAGTCTGCTACCCCTGGAGCCAGTGGGGAGGTCATGGGTGATCCCTGCCGCTGCTTTTCCTGGGAGGTTTGCACTGTGGGTGCTGTGTTCAATCTGCAAAGTGCTCAAGTGGCTCCTGGTCCTCCTGGGAAACTCTGGTGTATCCCACCACCTTGTCCATCCATCGTGTGGGGTATGAGGATCATGGAATCACAGAATGGTTTGGGTTGGAAGGGACCTTAAAGCCCATCTGATTCCACCCTCTGCCATGGGCAGGGACACCTTCCACTATCCCAGCTTGCTCCAAGCCCCATCCAACCTGTCCTTGGACACTTCCAGGCATGGAGTATCCTAAAAAGAGAAATGACCCAAAAGCATCTCTAATTCCTCTTTCATTTTACCATTCAGTTCTATTTTCCTGCAGAGGGCAGGACTCTGGTGTTTTCCAGCTGCCCAGGTTTATTTTCCATTCTCCTTGGTAGTGTGGCAAATGATTCCAGCACCCGTGTTTCCACTGGGTGTCAGCACGGCCCCATGCAGGGATCAGGCCAGCAGAGCCCTGCCAGCCCTGGGTTTTCCCTTTGGCTGCACCCACCACTGGAAAAACGAGGTTGGCTGCATTTCCAGAGCAGGGTTTTCGAGGCTGGGCTCACCCTGCGCAGGCGCCAAGGCTGAGTGAACCGGGAAGGGGCTGTTTTGCTGGAAGTGCTCTTTCCTTCTTGGAGCAGAGCAACCGGTTGGAGCAGGAGGAGTGTGGAACGTGCCTGGCTCGTTCCTGTGCTCTCTAATTAGGGTTACAGCTGGGACAGTGGGTCCCTGGTTCTGGCAGAGCAGCGTGAAGAGCTTTTGTAGTATTTATGGTGTTTACGTGGAAGGTATAGGTGTGATAAGGAGCGTTCTCAGAGAGTGGCTGGGGGGACACGCGTGCAGGGTCGGGAGCTGCTCACCCTCCTCCCTCCATGCCAACCCTTCCACTTCTTTTCCACACTTATTGCACATCTAGGCTTCCCAAGTCCTTCGCAAAACCCTCGGGCCCGCTGCCTGTCCTGCCAGGCTGAGGTACCTCCTTCAGCTCCTGACTCCGTCCATGTTGGGTGGGAAGCAGCACCCTCCAGGGGTTTGGGTTTGGGTTTCAGGTGGGCAGAGGCATCCCTGGATACTTCTCCCTCTCACCTGCTGCTACCATCAGGGACCCTGTGCCTCTCCCACCCTCCCTGTGGGTCACCTCGTGCCAGGTGCCACTGTGTTCCGGGGTGTGCAGGATCTGGGAGGGGACATGTCAGCACTTGCTGGGACGCCAAATGCTCTGCGGCACATGTTGGCAGAAGGCAGTACCAGGCACACTGAGATTCCTCTGACACATTCTTCCATTGGAGATCTAAATATTTAAAAATCAAGTCCAGAAAGTATCACAAATACAGATTATTTTGATGCTTGTGTGCAGCTCTTTCATCCGTTGCTGTACCTGGTTGTGCTCTGATGTGCCCTCAGAATGGATTGGTTTATTTCTGCAACCTGCTTTTAATGTCAGCATTGGCCTCTTGGCTTGGACTGGGAGAGTTTTTGGGTTCTGCAAGTTGTAACAAACCTGCTCCTGAGCACCCTGTAGTAAAACCAACCTCCACCATTCAAGTCCCAACCGGCCTCCAGCCCTCCTGCTCCCACACAAGCTCCTGGGAAAGTGGCACGTGCAGGAACCCACTAAAACCTTACCTCATGTCCTGCCCCTGCGCATGGGAGAGGTGCTGGAGAGAGGCTCTGGCATCAGCCCCTCCTTATGCCACCCCTCCAGGGGCCATCACGGCTCTTCTTCCCCGCTCTCCATGAGGACTGGCCTTGTCTGGTGCCTCTTCATGCTGTTTGCAGCCCCTCTTCCTCCTTCCAGCCACCTTCCTGCCCAACAAATCTCTGCATTTTCAGAAGCAAAATTGACTTCGGAGCTTCTGGCTTTTTATTCCTGAGAGCTCTGGGGAGTGTGAGCCAATAAGAGGAGGCAACTGGATTTGGGGTTCCATGGTGTGTTATTCCCAGATTGTTTGCAGGGTCCCAGCTGAAGGCAGAGTGGGGAAGGGATGCCAGGGAGGATAGTGTGGGGAGTAAAATGGTTTTCAGGCAGGGCTGTGGGGCATCAAGCAGAGCCTGTACTAGTGGTGGTGATACACAAATCAGATACAGCTTAAAATCCTTCCAGCAAAGATCAGGGAGGTTGCAGGACTGGGAACAGTTTCACTTGTAAGCCAGCAGAGTTCTTTGTGGAATCGCTGAAACCCTAAACACAATGTCCTGAGGTACCATGTGATGGTGGGTTTGGGGCAGAAATGCCAGCTGGCACCTCTGAGCAGCTCCTTAGGAAGTGTTTGCTTCCCTGTGTTGGGAATAGAGCAGCAGCCATGCCTGGCATGAGCTTCCCCCCAGCTCAGAGCAGGGAATGAGCTGGAGCAGCAGTTCTGGACTTGTCCGACTGCTTTTGTCCTTCTTTTCTTCCCCCGTTCCTGTGTTTTTAGGAAAAGCAGAACAGTTTCCATGGTTTATCCAACAGGCTCAAGTGGGCAGCATCATCCAAACATTCCATGTGGGAGCAGCAGCAGTGGTGACTCCCTGGGGTGCTCCCTCCCTGTCCCATGGGCAAGGCACCTGAACCAAGGGTGAGGAGGGATCACAGTGGGGTCAGGAGTCACCCTGAAGGCTCATGTCCTTCCAAACAAGGATTTAGAACACCTTGTGTCCTTCTTTTCCTTCTGTTTCCTTGCTGAATTTGGAGCCTGCCCAGCCCAGAGGCATTTCCACCTCACTGCCCTGTCCTCCACAAGCAGGACTGTGGCTCTGAAAACGGAGAGGCCTTTGAAATCTGCATTTACAGATTAGCTGTAACTTTAGATCCGTGCTGACCCCCAGCTGTGGGCTGACACCCTGGAAAACCAGAGGTTGGAAAACCAGCAGCTGATGGAGTACCTTGTACGTGCTGTAGTTGTCAGTTTATGTTTTGTTCAGTCCACTCTATGGATTTACAGTTTTTAGTTATTCACCTTAAAAGCTGTTTTATTTCAAGAGAAACAGTAACAAGACACCCTTTCACCCTTTTGAGCCTTCGGCACTCCAGTATGGGCTGGCTTTACATAACTGGAGCAAACTGGGAGCTGTTTGCCAGGCAGAGCTGCTGGGAGATTCTCGGCCGTGCTTTATCAGTGGTGATTTAATTACCTGTCACTCTGCAGGTGCTGTGTAAGTCCTGGATCTAAAAGAGTTAAAAAGATAGATTGAGATTTAATAATCCCATTGGAGCTGAAGTTCAAAGCTCAAGACGAGGTGGATCTGGGGACCTGCTGCATGGTCATGTCATTACCTAAAGCCTGTGGAAAGAAACAGGACAAGGCCTGGAAAAACAGGGGTTTTCTAGGGAAGAGGGCAGCTCCACCCATTTGCAGGTATTTCAAGGAAGGAAAAAGCGCAGGTGTGTGGCCTTCAGGAATTACGCTGGAGGAGTCATGTGTTTTTCCCTTTCACTGGCAAAGTGCAGTTGTTGAGCATCCACCTCATCTGAACAAACACTGGTCTCAGTTTTCCATGGATAAATTAGGAAGAAATTCTTCCCTGTGGGACTGGTGAGGCCCTGGCACAGGTTGCCCAGAGAATCTGTGGCTGCCCCGTCCCTGGAGGTGTCCAAGGCCGGGTTGAACGGGGCTTGGAGCAACCTGGTCTAGTAGAAGGTATCCCTGCCCATGGCAGGGGGTGATGGCCAAAGAAGCTGTTGGGTAGACTGATTCTTTTGTCTCATTTTAGTTTGTGAGTCAGAGACAAGTGAGAATTGCCACCATGCCCACAGCTGCTCTGGGGTTTAGGAATCTCTGTCACCACCAACCTTGGATCCAGCAAACCTTCGTTCAGCTTTGTCACCATAAAATCATGGAATGGTTTGGTTTGGAAGGGACCTTAAAGCCCATCCAGTTCCAACTCTGCCATGGGCAGGGACACCTTCCACTATCCCAGGTTGCTCCAAGCCCTGTCCAACCTGGCCTTGAGCACCAGCTGTGTTTTGTCTTAGGTGGTGAGTGGAAAAACTTGTTGGAAATTTATTTTGGTCCATTTAGCACAGAATGAATAGTCATGACTGTGAGTGCTGGAACAGGAGAAATCCTGATGGGAAAGTATTGGAATGAGTCAGGCTCTTGGGATATCTTTGCTTTTGACTCAGCCTGCTGAGCATGAGGATTCGCTTCCTAGAAATCGGAGCGGTGCCCTCTCCGACCGCACGGTCATTTCTTTAGAGAGTGACTTCATTCTCTTGGGAGACTTCCCTACCTCAGAAAACCTTACCCACAGCTCCAAGGGCACAAACACCCAAGTTCTGCAGAGCTGTGGACACCACCAATTTAAATCTGAGGAGTTTTCTGAAGTCCAGTGCATCCTGGGAGAAATCCGGTGGCTCCAGGAGGCCACAGCAGCTCGGATCAGTTGCCAGGAACTCAGAGGGAAAACAGTATTATTGGGTGCTGACCTAGTTGTTTGTAAATCTCTCTGTAAAAGAGATTTAGTGATCTTAGGAGGAGTATTAAGGCTTGTGTTTGTTTGAAGATGGGGAAATACGGCAATTTAATTTTCAAATGTTATGGTTTGGGTTGCGTTTTCTCTTTTTTTTAAAAAAAAAATCTAATTTATTAACAAAGCTAACCAGCTGGGAAAATAAGCACTGGAACTTTCCTAAGGAGGTCATCCATGGAGATTGGAAAGGGATCCAAAGATTCAAACCTCTCCAGTTGAAAAAAGGGATTTGGAGCTGGGGAAGGGAACACTGGTCTTGCCCCAGTAAAACAAGAGAAGAATGGTTTATCTTTTAATTTTGCAATAATTTTTTAAACCCTATGTTTATTTATTTTTTATAAAAGTACTAAAATTACAGGAATTAGAAAATCCTGAGCTATCTTCTCAGAGCTGCATGCATTACTTGATAAAAATTAATTGCTTTGGTTTGGGTTTTTCACACCACAGTTTTTCAATATAGTAAGTGAAAACTGCAGGGACTAAATTAACCCAGTGCTAAATGTCCAAGGCCAAGCTGGACAGGGCTTGGAGCAACCTGGTCTAGTGGAAGGTGTCCCTGCCCATGGCAGGGGGTAGAACTGGATGAGCTTTAAGGTCCCTCCCAACCCAAAGTAGTTGGGATCCTATGATTCCACAAGTGCTTTGTCCTGGGCTAAACCCGTGCCGTAGCGGGAACGCTACAGAGGAAAAATTCTGTTGGCTTTTTGAATTTTGAATTCCCTCCCATGGGTGGTGAGCAGTGAATCCTTTGTGACTCACTCCATAGGTGACATCTCTGGAGCACAACCTGGGGGATATTTTTGGGCCGTGAGGTCTTTGTGGGGAGCTGGGGCAGCACAGGACTGACGCAGACCAGGGGTCAGGTTGTTACAGAGGTGGAACATCCATGGATCCACATGGATCTGCAGGAGCATGTTCTTAATATTTGCTTTAGGAAATAAGTTTTTATTGATACCAAATGTCAGGTGTGAATGTCCCTCCTACCTGAGCCTGAGCAGGTGGTGTTACCTGTCACTTAGCAATTCCTCTGCCCAAAGCTTTTCCAAGAATTTTCCCCCCAAAATGGGGACTCAGAGCAGGATAATGCTGTTCCCAGTTAGCTGGGCAGGCATGGGCACTGCCTGGAAAACACCCCTGCTCCCCAGGCTGAGGTGAGAGAAACCTGAATCCTGCAGGAACCGCTGTGGGCAGCGCTTGGAAAGGTCACACAGAGTCATGTTGGACTCAGGTCACTGTATTGCCATACATGATTCAAGCACAGCCCCATGGAGCCAATTTTCCTTGTGGAGCTGTGGAAAACAAGCAGCAGGGTTTGTGCAGAGTCCTCTAGAGACTGTGACACAGGGCAGTGACATGGGCAGGGCTGGTCCAAACAGGCTCTCTGGGTACCTGGAGACCTGAATAACTTGGAATCACAGGCTGGTTTGGGTTGGGAGGGACCTTAAAGCTCCTCTTGTTTCACCCCCTGCTGTGGGCAGGGACACCTTCCATTAGACCAGATTGCTCCAAGCCCTGTCCAGCCTGGCCTTGGACATTTAGCACTGGGCTAATTTAGCACTAAGCTCTTGGCTGCTGCAATGCCTGTAGGGATATCCTTGGGAATGCAATGCTGCACAGTCCTCAGTCCCTCCATGGGCTGCAAGTGGGTGTCTGCTCCACCATGAGCCTCTATGAAACAGTCAGGGATGCTGAGATCAGCCTGTGCTATGGATATTATTTCTTCACAGAAATGGCTGTCTGGCCCTGGCACAGCTGCCCAGGGCAGTGGTGGAGTCCCTATCCCTGGAGGGATTTAAAAGCTGTATGGATGTGACACATGGGGACATGGGTCAGTGGTGGCCTTGGCAGTGCTGGAGGACAGTTGAACTCGATGATCTGAGAGGGCTTTTCCAACCTAAATGATTCCATGGTTCTATCCTGGCTCACTCCTTGCTCTTTGGTGGGCTCAGGAGCAAGTCTCCTTCCATGTGCTCAGGGAAGCACATGGATCCTGGTACACACTGGGCTCTCCTGGAAGCCCATGGGGAGCTGCAAATCTGTGCTGCCAAAGCTGTGCTGGAATTTTTGCCAGACCAACCATGGCTCTGCCCATCCTCCTCACTGCCACTGGCTCAGCCAAGGGGCAGAAACCTGCACAGAAGCTCCATGGTTTTTTTTTGGAGGATGTTTTACTTCCAGAGCTGTTTCTCAACTGCCTGGTCCTGTTGAGTGTCCTAATGACAAAAAAAAAAAAAAATGCCCTTTTTGCAGTGTGTCGTGGATGCCTCTGTGTAAAAGCTGTTTAAGGTGCTGTGCCACCTTCTGGAAAAATAACCCACTGTCTTTTCAAACAGAACTTCCCTGCTCCACTGAAAATGTCTGGCAAAACAGCCACCACGACCAACAACATTGCTCAGGCCCGAAGGACCGTGCAGCAGCTCAGGATAGAAGCCTCAATAGAGAGGATAAAGGTGACAGCACATCCTTCCTCACCCCTCCTTTCTTTCCTTGTTTTTTTCCCATTCCAGCTGTAGGACAACATAAACAAAGTGTGTGTGTGTCTGTGCACCCACAGCTCAGTGATTTTTTCCCATTTCAAAATGTGACATCAACATTTCAGCTCAGCAAATGTAAATAAATCCAGTTCTTGTGGCCCAGTATCCCATCTAACCCTGCCCTCTGGCAGCAGGAACCTTCTCCCCCGTTTTCTTCCCTGTCACTGCAGGATAGATGAGAAATTCCTCATTACAACCCACTGTATTATTTTGAACCCCCTTCTGTTTATTCCCAGTTTTCTGTGTAGGAGCCAGATGGAACCTTTACCTGGTGCCGCAAATGAATCCCAAAGAGCAGTGGGGTCCATCCTTTCCTCCTCCCTGAGGATGAAGCAAGGAGACAGAATATGTCTATCTCCAAGTACCTCTCCCATCCCTGACAGGGACTCTGTACCCATCACAGCTCTCAGCACCTTTGATCCTGTTCCCATGGGAAACTCTGTTCTCTGTTTATTTTTCCCTGTCTCCTGCAGGTGTCCAAAGCCTCGGCAGACCTGATGCTGTACTGTGAGGAACACGCCAAGAAGGACCCGTTGCTCATGGGCATTCCTGCTTCTGAGAACCCTTTCAAGGACAAGAAAACCTGCATTTTGTTATAGGAGAGGGGCAACTCCTCCCCAGCCCACCTAGGCAAGGCCAAGCACCAACACTCCGTAAGGTCCCAGCCGTTCCCTGGCTCGGAGCGGCTGCTCTTTTACCATGTGTCTAAGTCCTTAAGCTTTCCAAAGCGTTCCTTCTGATCCTTATCTTTATTAGGAAGCTGAATTCATGTCTTTCCTGGACAAGGGAATGGGAGCAGCACTGGGGTCTCTGCACAGGGGGGTCCTGGTTGCATTTGCCAAGTCAAACAAGACCAAAGTTGCCTGAGCTTTGCTGATAAAGCAGAGGCCAAGTCGTAGAGATCTGATGAAACATCACTGGGTTTACATTTTTTTAAATGATTAATTTTTTTGGGGGGGGGTGTGCCTGTGCTGGCAGCACCAGTTCGTGCACAGGTACACTTAAAGTGCATTTTCTAGCAAAAAAACTACCTTGCAAAATGATTGTAGCAGCTGCTGAGGAGCTCCAGGAAGCTGTGCCACAACGTTCCTCCTGCTGGCCTCTCTTCCCAGTGGAGAGTTGAGAATCAGAGACCTGCAGATTGCTTTTTCTGCTTTTTAAGAGTTGAAAAAGCAGAATTTTCAGCTTGGATTCTGCTGCTCTGCATTTTCCTCTCTAATTTAAAATCCATGTTAGTATAAAAACCATCCTGTCAAAAGAATGGAAGTCTGGAACTGCCCTGGCAGGAAAGAATGCTGCCCTCACTCACAATCCCTGTCACATTCTGTGCAGGGAGTCAGAATTTGACTCTTTTTTAAAAAAAAATTCATTTTTAAAGGGGAAAAATGCCAAATTATATTCAGCTTGTGGTTCTGCATTTATAATTGGAGGGCCTTTTCATCAAGTATATATTTTATATATACACATAATAAAAAAGTCTTTCTTCATGTGCCTGTGTATATATATATATACATAAACTTTGTATTTATGCAAATATTGCATATTAACAGCAAATTTGGAAGGGTTTGAAAATAATACTGACTTCAGTTGGCTGCAAATGTCCTTTTCTGCATCCTGCTGAAGTTGTGATCTGCCATAACTGCATTTCTGTGAGGATATTTACAGACTTTATTAACTACTTGTCATTTATGTTGCATATTTGTCATTTCTATATGAAATTATAGACCCACTATTGATATATATTGAGAACTTATATCTTTGTTTAACAAGGCTCTTTGACAAAGAGCTCCAAAATCAGCCTGACAGAGAATTGTGCTGCTTATCCTGTTCCTACGTGCAGATTATTTTTATAGAGTATTTTTCTAGAGGCAGTTGAAGAAAACAATAATGTAGCTCCACACTGATTCTTTTTTATTGTGTTTGTGTCTATCATTTTATCACACACATAGGTAGAATTAATGAGCTCAGTTAATTACTCAGTTTGGGGTTTCAAGGCTGTAGCTGTTGAGAATTCCAGCTGTGCCCAGAGGTAGCCAGGCAGGTACATGGGGTGCAGGGAGGGAAAGAACCTCATACTGTTACCTGATTATTGTCTTCCCAGCAATCTGGTGTTCCCACAGGAATCTGTAGGTTTATTTGGTTAGAGATCCCTGCTCCCAGCCCAAAACCAGCTCCCCATTGTGGCTGCAGGGGGGCTCTTTGTGTCTGCCTTCTTTGTGTCTGCCCTTGAATAAAGCTCACCATGGGGGCTGGGTGGTGATCCAGCTCTGGGACCCTGGATTGTGATCAAAATGTGGGGCCCTGGTGGGTGATCCAGCCGTGTGATCCAGCCAGAAATCCAGCAGTGAGACTCTGGTGATCCAGCACATCAGCTTGCATCTGACAGCATTTAATCTATAGATATTCGGTGAACTCACTATTTTTTATATATAATATATAGGGACATGTGAAATCTGGAGCTGTTACGTTTGCATTTTGCTTTTTGCTGTAAGTATTCCCAGGACAAACCCTAGGAATTGTAAAATTTAGGGAAAATACAGCCTCTGTTCTTGTAGAATTTTTTAAAAAAGGAGAAATGAGGCTATCCACAGGTATTGAGAGAAACCTGTGGGGTGCCATGGGGATGCCCCACCGTGCCGCATTGCCGTGCCACCCCACTATGGTGCATCGTCATGCTGCCTCTCTCTCCCCTTGGCCAAGCTGGCTGATTTTGGGGAAAAAAACAAGCATTTGGGTGCATGGCTGTGTGCTGGGCCATGTGCGCTCAGGTCCACCCAGAGGTCTTGGCCAGTTTGTAGTGTGGGGACGGGGGCTGAAGGGGTGCCTGAGAGAAATCAGGGGTTCAGGGGGGGTTGGATTGAGTTTGAGCTCGGAGAAACAGCAAATATGGTGATGCTGCTCCTGCAGCGTCCCAGGGCACAGGATGGCACCTGCCTGGTCCTGAGCTACGCGCCGGACATGGATAGGGATGGGTGGCCTTGGGCCAGAGTGTCTGGGAGTGGGAGAACTGGTCCAGCCTCACCACCTGGCTAGGCTGGCACCGATCCTGCTGGGGCTGGGGACACTGACCCGCCGGTGCCACTGCTGTGGGGTCACACACGTGCCGTTAGGGATGTCCAATGTGGGTCAGTGGTGTCCCCGTGGCCTGCCCTCCGGGCACTGCTGGCAGCGTGGGCAGGAGAGGCTGTTCTCCTGCCACATGGAGAAATCCCTGCTGTGTGCCAGCCTGGAGTTGTAATTACAGAGAAGCCTGGCACAGAGACCTCCCAACCCCGGTGGGCACGGGCTGTGCTGAGGGTGCATAGGGGAAAAATCCAGGAGCATTTGCAGAGTCTGTGGTGCAAGGAAACATCAGGTCAAGTTTTCCTCCACCAAGGAATCAGGTTTCCCCCCCCTTCCAAGAAGACTCAGGTGCTGCAGGAGTGTTGGAGTTTCTGCAATAAAGCTGCCTCTTTCTTAGCTCCTGTTGTTGCAGCATTCAAGCAAAATAAATAAATAACATTCCCAACATTTCCTGCAGCACATCAGCTGCTTTGGCATTTAATGGCTTGGGAGGAGCTGGGAATAAACCCACACAGAGCAGCACAACAGGACCTTGCCCACTGCCAGGACAAGGAAGCAGCTGCTGCTGAGCCGTTTTGCCTGTGCACTAATGGAGCAAGGAAATAAAACTCTGGGCCAAAGGTTTGATTGGAAACTTTATTGCAAAAAAAAGAAAACACAAAACAGAAACACCAAACCCCCCCAAAGAACACTCAAATTTCAAACAATTATATTAATGTTGCTGCTTTTGCAGCCAACTGGTAAGAGATTTGTGGTTGCAGACCAACGGCTTAAGGGCATTTTGGTTCTCAGACCTCCAAGTATAAATAATTTTCCCATCGATATCAGAAAATAACTTATTATTATAATTATTATATATCTTAGCATAAAAACATGAGAATTAACATCCCAAAAATACAATAACATTGTTGGCAAAATGCCTCGATTTTTGCTCTTTAAGGTGTTTAAAACAGGAATTTTAAGTTGCACTTAAGGATAGAAAGTGAAGGGTATTTTCGGCGAGGGACATGAGCACCCCTGGTATGTCAGGCTGGGCTCATCCTGCCACTTTTCCTTCACTTCCTCACTCATTCCCACTGCTCCGGCATCGCTCTGCTCCAGCCCCACACAACACGTCGCTCCACTGCAGCCAAACCCCCCCCCGACGTCAGTTTTAGCTTTTATATTTTTTGTTGGGTTTTATTTTTCCTCCCCCGGAATCCCAGTGCCAGGGCAGGGAGTTACTTCCTGAGCAACTGCGAAAGTCTTGCAACACTCCAGTGCAATCGGGATCGGGACGGGCTGCAGCGGTCACCGCTCCGGGAGGTTGATCACCGGCACCCACTGATCCAGGTACCGGCTCTCCCGGCAGAAACACATCAGCTGACTCAGCGCTGGATCCTTCCACTGCGAGGCCTGGGGGTTCTGGAAAGGGAATGGGGGAAGGCTTGGACACGGCAGCAAAAACAGCCTGCGCAGGGCAGTAGGGGGGAAAAAAAAAAGCACAGCAGAAAGTCCAGGAGTGTGAATCATCTTAAATTGCCACCGAGGCAAACAAACAAGTCAAGCCGGGAAGCATGTGAGGAGTTTTGTAGTTTTGGACTCTGGGACAGAGGACGGAAAGGAAAAAAAAAGATGGCAAGAAAAGGGGAAGAAATGGAAAGAAAAAGGGGAAAAAAGAAGGGAAGAAAAAGGGGGGGAAGAAGGGAATAAAGGGGGGAGGAGGGAGAAAGAAAAAGGGGGTAAAGAGGGAAAGAAAGGGGGAAAAGAGGGGAAGAAAAAGGGGGGAATAGGGAAAGAAACGGGGAAAAAAGGAAAGGAAGAAAAAAGAGGGAAAGAAAGAACAAACTAAAAGAAGAAAGAGGGGAAAACAAAGGAGAAAGAGGGGAAAAAAAGGAGAAAGAGAGGAAAATAAAGGAGAGGGAAGAAGGACCCCGTTTTCCCTGGGGCATGGGAAGCACCGCGCAGCCCCCGGTGCGGGCGCGGTGAGTCTGCGGGTTCGAGCCCCGGGCACGGCGAGTTGCGGGGGGTCCCGACTGTCCGTGGGGGCCCGTCCGTGCCCCCCGTGCTCACCGTGACGAGCACGCAGTGCAGGTCCGCGGGCGGGTCGGGGCCCGCGGCGGGCAGCAGCAGCTGCGCCAGGCGCGCCGGGTTGCTGACGCGCAGGATGTTGATGTCGTTCTCGCAGCAGAAGGCCCGCAGCAGCGTGAAGTGGATCTGCAGCGCCGCGTCCCCCGCCTCCTCCTCCTCGGCCGCCAGCAGGCACAGCACCACGTTATCGGGGTCCCTGAGGGGAAACCGCCGTCACCCGGAGGGGACACCGGGCAAGGGGGAACGGGGCCAAAGGGGGGGTCACTCACACGTTGAGCAGCTTGGCCGCTTCGTAGACGCCGAGGGTGAGGCTCCGCTGGCTCAGCGCCTTGCTCAGCACCTCCTCCAGCGCGTCCCCCGCCTGCTCCATCCTGCGCCGGGACAAACGCCCGTCACGGGGACCCCGCACCGCAGCGATCCCCGCACCTCCCTCCGCCCCCCCCCGGCCTCACCTCCCGGCGGCACGGCGCTCCCCGGGCAGCTCCTCCAGAGTCATCACGGGGCCGCGGGGCAGGGACGGACAGGGGGACACGGACACGGCGACAGGGACAGCCCCGTCCCCGGCGTCGCTGCGGCCGCTCCGGCCCCGCCGCCCGTGCCGGACAAAGGCGCCCGGCGCGCGCTGCCCCTGCCGCGCCCCGGCCAACCCGCACCGCCGCGATTTGCATATCGTCCTTCTATTGGGTTATGCAAATGAGCCCCCGCCCCCGCGTTGCCGAGCCCGGCCGGGCCTGACCCCGCTCGGCGCCGGGAGCCGGGACAGGGAATAGTTTGGCATGGGAGGGACCTGAGACCGACTCGTTCCACCCCCTGCCGTGGGCAGGGACACCTTCCACTATCCCAGGTTGCTCCAACCTGGCCTTGGACACTTCCAAGGATGGGGCAGCCACAGCTTCTCAGAGAAACCTGTGCCACGGCCTCACCACCCTCACAGACAATTCCTTCCCAATATCCCATCTGACCTTGTCCTCTGGCAGTGGGAAGCCATTCCCCCTTGGCCTGTCCGTGCAGGCCGTTGTCCAAAGTCCCTCTCCAGCTCTCTTGGAGCCCCTTTAGGCACTGGCAGGGGCTCTAAGTTGTCCCTGGAGCCTTCTCCGGGTGAACACTCCCAGCTCTCTCCAGAGCAGAGGGGCTCCAGCGCTCAGAGCATCTCTGTGGCCTCCTCTGGACTCGCTCCACACCCTTCTGCTGTTGTTACCCAGAGCTGGAGGCAGCATTGCAGGTGGGATCTCACCTGAGCAGGGCAGAGGAGCAGAATCCCTCTGCAGATGGATGCAGTTGTCTGTTTTCCCTGCCTCCACAGGGATTGCACTCTTGCCATTCCCCTTCTAGTGAACACCAGCGCTGTCAGAACACAACCTCACTAACCTTTGAATCCTCCCCACACACTGCTAGGAAACACCCAGTGCAGTCTGTGGCACTGGCAGTGGGGAAAGTAAACAATCTCTTGACGTGGTTTTCACCAGGAATGTGCTCCAGGGATCCCTCAGCACAATGGTACCAGCAGGACTTAGCAGCTTCCGACAGCGCCAGCACAGCTGCAGTTCTGCCAAAAGTGAGCTGGCGAGATGGGAGACAGCCTGGACCCCACTTCCACAGGGGGATAGATTTAGATTGGATATTGGGAAGAAATTCTTCCCTGTGAGGGTGGTGAGGCCCTGGCACAGGTTGCCCAGAGAAGCTGTGGCTGCCCCATCCCTGGCATTGTCCAAGGCCGGTTTGGATGGGGCTTGGAGCAACCTGGGCTAGTGGAAGGTGTCCCTGTCCACTTTGTAGTTCTGTAATCTCGCCCTAACCAGGCCTTTTGCAGGTTTCCAAGAACTTGGTGTTTCTCCAGGAAGTTGCCTCTGCACCATTTGGCCTCTCTCAGCCCTGCAGACCTCTTGGGAGGATGTCTTCTGACGGACATGATGTCAAAGCTTTTTCAGCTGTTGCCCCTAAAAACCTCCATCCTCCCGTGGCTGATGCCAAAACTCTTTCCCAACCCGGCTGTGAGCTGGCTCAGTCCCACTGGCTCCAGCGGAGCAGGGCTGCAGCTGGGACCCTTTGGGGTCCCTCACAGGGCTTTTGGCAATGTGTGCTTCAAAGCTTTGCTCGCGTCGGTGTTTTACTTTGGCTCCAGAACAGCAGGAGCCGTTTTTCAAGGCAGTGTTTGCAGAAGCACAGCTTTGAGTGCTGTGAGAGTGATGCAGAACCACCTTCCGTGCACCACTTGCAGAATAATTTAATTACCATTTGGAAAACAAGATATTATAGAATCATGGAATCTTGGAACAGTTTAGGTGTGGAGGGACCTTAAAGTCTATCCAGTTCCACTCCTTGCCATGGGCAGGGACACCTTCCACTATCCCAGGTTGCTCCAAGCCCCATCCAACCTGGCCTTGGACACTTCCAGGGATGGGGCATATGAAACTGTTTTTCAGAGTGATTTAAGTAGCCCCTCGATTGCACTGGCTCCAGTGAGGAAACTTCCCAGGAGTTTGCATGTGCCCCCCAGCTCAGCTCTTGCTGCCACCGTCCTGCTTCTGCAGCCTGACAACACGACTTAACAAAGCCCCTGGCATCAGGAGAAAGGGAAAAAAGCCCCTTTTGCATCAGGTGGAGGGGTGGCAGATGGCTGGAGCACAGCAAAACAGGTGGGAGCATTGTGCGGTGACCCTCCGAATTAAGTTCGCTTAATTTGCTCTATCTCTATTAGCAACTGCAGGCCCTGGCTCCACTGAGAGGGCTCCAATTGTGGCTCACAGGAGGTCCAGCCCTGCAGCCCCATCTGTGCCGGCCCCAGAGCTAAATCTGTCTGGGAGGCAGCTGGGAAGCAGCTGAAGCATCTTTTCTCTCTCCTGGGTGGCAGCAGCTCCCAGACCCGGCAGGCACTGCTCTAAAGCGGTGCTTTCTCTGCAGGTTTCCCGTCTGGGAGCAGTTTTCCATCCCTCCCTTTGCCCAGAGGAGCAGCAGGGATGCTTGGGAGGTGCGTGAGTCCCTCTGCTCTGCTGCAGGGAGAGTCAGTGGCTGTGCTGAGGATGCACCATGGCTGCTGAGCTGGGGAACCCGGCATGGAGCTGGACCCGCAGTTGTCCTTCCATCAGCTCCCAGCTGGCAGCTGCTGCTAAACCTTCCTTTCATCGCCTGCCAAAAAGCATCCAGGGCATTTTGCTCCCCCCCTGCCCTTTAATCCTGACTTTCATAATTCCCCAGGCTGTGCCTGCCATCCCCTCTGTGTTCGGCATTGCAGAGACAGGGGGCCAGGAGCTGTGTCAGGCCCAGCTGGGGGGCTCAGGCTCAGCCAGGGGGCTCAGCTCTTCCCCGCCACACTGCCAGGCCCTCATCCCAAATGTTTCCTGAGGCTGTGAGGTTTGGAGGCAGTTTGGTGAGCAGTGGGTTAACACACAGAGATGTGGGAGCTGCCCATGGGAGCTCTCAATGGGAGCTGCCACTGTTGGAGGACATTCTGGGCCAGCTGGAGAGGTGTTTCCTGCACATAAGAGGATCGAGTTGTTTAATTTAAGTTTTTGGGAATGAAACCAACCATCAAACAGTGTCAGGGAGAGGTGACGAAGCCTCATCCCTGCTGAAACAGCTGGCAGCTGGCCAAGCCCATTCCCGGGTAGCTGCCCACTGGGTGGTCCTGGACCCTGAGTCCCACCGAGCAGTTGCTGGGAACATTTTGCTCCCTTTCCACTTGGCTCTGTGCTGTCCCTGTGTTTGGGTGTCCCTACTCCACTCCCTTGGTTCCTTGCCTTGCTTTGTGCCAGTGGAACCTGTGTCCAGCCCCACTGGCTCCTGTCCATCCTGCTGCTCTGTGAAGGTCCTGCTCTGTCCGTGTGCTGGGACACACACCTGTGCCCTGTGCAGCCCAGCATCCCGGCCATGCTGCCGTGCCGGGGCCGTGTGTTCCGCCTGAGTGTTCCCACTCCCCTTTGGATCTGCTGGACGAGGGCAGCGAGTGCCTCTGCAAAGCAAACGCCAGCTTGCACATTCCAGGGGCAGCCTCTGTTCCAACAGTCGCTGTGTTTTCCCAGCAGCACCAGTCCCGTGTCACTGAGCTGACCCCAGAGCACCAGCTGGCTGCTGGATCCAGGCACATCCACCTTCTCAGGCCAGGGCATCCTGCCCTGGAGCCCTGCAGGAGCAGATTCCCTGGACTCTAACGCTCAGCAAACTTTGGCTTTGCCTCCTTTTGGAGAAGGGAAGAGCCTGGGATTGCCCCAGGACCCGGCTTCCTCAGCACCATCAGTGTAAGCCCCTGGATGGGCACCATGTTCCTGCCAGCACTGGCAGCAAAACAAGGGCGAAAAGATATTTTCCCCATTTCGCTTGCAGTTTCTCCATCCTTGATGGAACTAAAAGCAGGGTTCAGGTGGAGCAATCCTTGCTGGCATTCACGGTTTGACTTTGGCCAGACCTGGGAGTGCACGGAGCATCCGGGGAGTCTGGACACAGATGGGTTTGGCTCCGAAGCCAGGCACTGTGCCAGCGGCTTTCCCAACCTCCCAGGTCACAGGAGTGTGGCCCACAGCCCAGCTCGGTGGTGCTTCACAGGCAGCATGGAGCAGTGATGGGACTTCCCTGGCAGAGAGCAGCCTGGCCCAAGCTACTTTACAGTGCTTGTGCAGACTCCTGACCCAGGATTACCTCTCCCAAAGGTGGGAGAGCAGGGGGCTGAGGGTCCAGGGGATCTGGGATGTGTTTATCCCACTGGGTTTGCCAAATTCAGCACATTCCTGCTGTCAGTGCTGCTGAAATATCACTGAAAGGGAGCTGGGTCTCACCAGCTGCACACGCTGGGGCTCAGCAACAGGAGCCCCACAAACAGGGAACGCAAGTGGGAGCCTGGGAGTGCTTTAATTGATTTAAACTGAAGGAGGGGAGATTTAGATTAGAAATTAGGAAGAAATTCTTGGCTGTGAGGGTGGTAAAACGCTGTCACAGTTTGTCCGGTGGAGCTGTGGATACCTCATCCCTGGAAGTGTTCAAGGCCAGGTTTGGTGGGGCTTGGAGCAACCTGGGATAGTGGAAGGTGTCCTTGCCCATGGCATGGGGTGTAACGAGATGAGCTCCAAGGTTTCTTCCAGCAGCCCAAACCCTTCCAGGATTCTATGATTCTGTGATTTTATGCTTCACCTATGTCCCACCTCCCTGGGTAGCTGCTGGAATGTCTTTTCCTTCCTCAGAAGAAGTCGAGCAGGCCATGATGTGCTGCAAGTCTCAGCTCCACTGCCAGCAGCTCCTCATACCTGTGAATTCAGTGTAGCAGAAACCTGTGCTGCTTCCTGAAATGTGCTGGAGAGGGCTGCTGCTGCTCTTGGCAGTGACACTCCCTCTGCCTCCCCCTTCCCACTGCTGTCCCTGGCCCTGGGTGCATCCCTACATCCCTTCTCTCTGGATGAAGAAGGCATCTTGTGCACATCCCCCAGCAGGCCGGGCACACGTGGCAGCCCTGGGTGCTAGTGGGAACCATCCCTCTGGCAACACCGAGCGAAGTCCGGGATCGGGACAGTCAGACCTGCAGTAAAAAGTAAAAACAAACTTTATCCCATTTAATATCAGCATGGAGCCATAAAACAGCACAGAGGTGGCACTGGTGTGAGTGAACCCTCCTGCCCTGAGCACTCGCTCTGCAAAGAATCAGCTTCATCAGCCCCCAGTCCTGCCTCCTATGGGATGCTCCCTGTTCCCAAGCACTTTGCTTTCCCCATGCCTGAAAGAGAGGCCTGGTATGAGCAGAGAGAGGGCTGGACCCTCCTCAAAACCATCCCCCAGCCACACACATGGAAACAGAGAACTGGATTGGTTCAGCCTTTCAGTTACAGTCACCTGTACTGGTGGGTAGCAGGGTTCCTGTGGGTAGCAGGGATCTCAGGAGGGACATTAAATCTTTAATGCAATTTAATTTTGTCTCCTATAAATGCATGGAAGAGGGGAGTGTTTGGAAAGAAAAAGGAAAGGACTTGGAATGAAGCCCTGAGTTTGATGGTCATTGCAGTAACAACTGTTGCAGTAGGAGATGATGAAACCAGGGTGTTTATTTGAAAGTAGATTTAAAAATATAAATATTAGTATAAAATATAAAATGCGTGAGACCCCACCTGCAGTGCTGCTCTGGTGGTCCAACAGCAGAAGGATGTGGAGCTGTTGGAGCGAGTCCAGAGGAGGCCACAGAGATGCTCTCAGGGCTGGAGACAGGCTGGGAGAGCTGGGGGGGTTCACCTGGAGAAGAGAAGGCTCCAGAGCCCCTGCCAGCACCTAAAGAGGCTCCCAGAGAGCTGGAGAGGGACTTTTAGGACAAGGACCTTGAGGGACAGGACAAGGGGGAATGGCTTCCCACTGCCAGAGGTCAGGGATAGATGGGATATTGGGTAGGAATTGTTGTCTGTGAGGGTGCTGAGGCCCTGGCACAGGTTGCCCAGAGAAGCTGTGGCTGTCCCATCCCCCTGGAAGTGTCCCAGTCCGGGCTGGACGGGGTTGGATCAGCCCCGTACGAGGTTCCGGGTCCCTGCCCAGTCACGGTCCCGGGTGGACGCGGCGCCGTCGCTCCGGCGCCCTCTGGCGCTCAACCCGGGACATCGCGGGGTCCTCACGGCAGGAAAAAGGCGGTTTAAAAAAAAAAAAAAAAGTAGTTTTGCAATAAGGAAAAAAGACCCAAGGAGCAACACATAGCAAAGCATCACTCCAGGCTTTAATCATGGAATCCTGACATGGTTTGGGTTGGAAGGGACCTTAAAAATCATCCAGTTTCACCTGCTGCCCTGTGCAGGAACATCTTCCACTAGCCCAGGTTACTCCAAGCCCTGTCCAATCTGGCCTTGGACACTTCCAGGGATGGGGCAGCCACAGCTTCTCTGGGCAACCTGTCCTGGGGCTCACAGCAGGTCTGAACAGCCTTTTGAAGGGAACGAAGGCAGTGACTCCAACGGGGTCCCCATGGACACTGGCTCAGCCTGCAGGAGCAGTGGGATTGAGATCTGTTTGTGTCAACTCCCCTGCTCCTCCATGGGGCTGCAGGCTGGGAGCCACTCACATCCCAGGGTGTCACTTGGGCTGCAAAACCAGAGAAAAAAGGGTGAGAAACCATCCCATGCCAGAAGGATGGAGGCAGCGGCTGCAGGAGCAGAGGGAGCAGCATGGGATGGCATCTCCCCACCAAACCTCTCCCCCAGCGGCACAGGGAATGGTTGCATCCCTGGGGGAATGTAAGGCTTCTGTCCCCCACCCCAGAAGCTCTTTAGGAGCAATTAGAGGGGATGAAACGAGTAGAAAAATGCAGCAGCACATGCTCCAGGGCATCTGCAAGGAGTTGCTTCCTGGCTGGCCTCATGGAGCAGCAATGTTCTGCGGGGCGGGAGTAGGGCCAGAGGCTCCCAGCATCCCCAAACACAGCCATGTCATCAGGGATGTGGGTGACACCACTTCCCACCTGCCATGGGGGGATGAGGACCTGCCCTTGTTTCCTGTGGAGGTACCTAGAGCAGCACCTGTCAGGCCAATCCTTTTACATGAGCTTGTAACAAGGGTGATTTATTTTTGTTAAGAAAATATAAATTTATTTTTTAAAATATGCATAATTTTCTCATTAAAATTAGAATTTGCTGGAGCAAGATGATGTCCCTTCCTGCACAAACCTTTCTGTAGCTCTGTGATTCAGTGACCTTGACCATGAATAGGATGGGATATCCACCACACCACCAGCCTGGGGACCGTGCTTCCCATGGTGCCTTATCAGAGCCGTCAGCCCTGTGGCTCCCTGCTCGTTTGTCTCCTTATCTAACCCAGCAGCCACAGGGGCCCTGTGGGATATCAGCACTGGGACAGTCCGTGAGTGATACAAGGCACACAGTGGAGCACTCTAGGTTAAACCCACAGCATGGGCAGGGGGCAGGGGTCTTACTGCAGATCCTGAGCTGAGCACCTTTCATTGACCTGATGTGCTGGCATGTGTCTGCACCTCAAGAGCCAGGTGGAAGCCAGGTGGGGTGGGTAGGAGCCAGACAGGATGTGTGGGAGCCAGGCAGGATGGGTGGCCAGGCAAAAGGTTCGCTGCCTGGGCAGGAGCTGAGGGCACTTGGGATGTCGCACAAACACATCCAGAGCCATTGCACATCCTCTGGCATTTTTGAGGCCAATGCCTTGAGGACCCTGTGTGATGGATAGCCAGACCCTGGATGCTCTGATTTGAACAGCTTCCTCTGTGCTCCTTGTGGCCTCTCCAATGGCCCTGACTGAGGTCCAGCCCCTTTGTCCCCTCTCACCATCCATGGGAAGGGTGGTCTTTGCACCTCAGTATTCCTGGATGTACATCAGCTACTGGCTGAGGAAGCACTCCAGACCTGCTCCACAGAGGGCACACAGTGAGCCTGCCCTGGGTGCACTGTAACTACCAGGATTTGGGATGCCAGTGCTGCTGAGGTCCCCTTTGGAGGGCAGTGGACTGGGACAGGCCAGAGCAGTGGGAACACCTCCCAAGCCACCAACTGAGCTGAACGTGCAACAACAGCCCCGGGGCTTGTTTGAGACCTTCAGGTCAGGCAGCCCAAGCCGCTCGTTAGCAGAGAGCTGGGTGCCTGTAATCACCCTAATGAGTAGGTACCTTGCCCTGCTGCAGCAGAGGCAGTTCTGTGACCTGCTTTCGGCGTGTTTGATCTGGCTATTCCTGTCCTTCCTTGCTGGGCCCAGCCCGCTGCCGCAGCAGCTCCGGTCGAGCACACGTGGTCTGAGGGTTGGCTGAGCCCACGTTCTCTGGGGCTCGCTGCCAGCACCCAGGGACTTGCTGCCTGTGCCCTGCTCACCTCCTGGGAATACGTGCCTCCTGAGTGACTGACAGTACCAGCAGGAACGGATGATTGCCCAAACCTGACATCATGCCAGTGGAGGAGGCGGTGTAATCCACGCGCTGTAATACACGTAACTGCACGGAGCTGCTGCTCCTGTGCATCCCACTCTGCCCAGAATCCCATGGAGTTCCTCTAGTTTGCCCCAAGCTTGTTTAAATCAAGCACAGCAGAGCAAATAAAAGCTTCAGTTGAGGGCTGGGGAGCTGGTGACGGGGTCACCCTGTGTGCTGCACACCTCCCGAGGGCATCTCCCCTCTCCCAGGGATCCTGCAGGGCTCCTGCTCCTCCTGGAACCCAAACAGGCAGGAGAATCAGGCAGGGCAAGGGGAGCGGGGGGCCCTGCCCCATCTGCAAACAGCCATGGCCAGGTGCTCCTGGGCTGGGCTGCTGGCACAGAGGGTTTGGCTCAGATTGGTTTTGTTTCAAATGCATCTGCAAGGACAAGAAAAACCAAAGGTTGGGTCGTATTTGGAACAGGTCCCTCATGTGGGAAGAAGCAAGTGAGGATGGCAGGACAGAGGTCCTAGAATGGGTTACACTGATCCCTGTTAGACTTTGGTGGTGGAGAGAGAGCGAACTGTGGGACAGATGTGTGGGAGAGCTGGGTTTAGGGTACCAAGTCTTCTCTATCCCATTAAGCTGGTGACTTCCTGAGAACTAAGGTTTGTAACACCCTCAACATAACCATGAGTGAGCCAGCAGGTTATGAAGGTATATCTATTATATGTATATTTATATTTAGATATATATGTATGATGTAGTATAAATATGCACATATATCTTTATTATTGCAGTTACAGATGAATCAAAATGTAATTTTTTTAATAATACTCCGATACAGTAGAAATTTTCTTTTTCTTGGTTGCTGCATTTCCTTGTCAGCCCAGAAGTGTTGCTGCTTCCACAAGTGCCTAGTGGTGGTGGACATGTGTGTGGTTCCTGTGCACACTGGGAAGGCCCATCCCATGCTCCAGGACAGGTTATCCCAGTGCCACAGGGCTGAGGGTTCTGCTGGTGCAGCAGGGAGTTTGGCCAAGCTGCCAGCTCACAGATCTCGCTCCTGATCCTTGCTCTGCTGCTGCCAGGTGGAAAGCCCTGTCTTCCTTAACTCAGCACTAACTTGGCTGTGCCCCAAAATAAACCAGTGCTTGTTCACTGCTCTGCACTGTGCTCCATAAAACAAAAAGGCCCTTTTTATTTGTGTGGCAGCAGGAGGGGCAGGCAGGCTGAGCCCTGGTGGACAGGGAGCAAGGAAAGCTGGCAGGCTGAGGATGATGAAGGTGTGCAGGCAGAATGAGGGCAAAGGCGATGTCAGGTGACTCAGAGCGCTCTCTCCTGCTCTCTCTCACTTCCCCCATGTGTCCCAGCGGAGCTGCCAGCTCAGCAGCCCAGCCCAGTGCTCCCCTGGCTGCTCTCCACACCTTCCAGCCCATCCGACTTGGAGCTGGGTGCGCAAACAGGACGGGCTGGTTTTCAGCACGGAGAGAACAAGTCGGGCCTGGCTCTGGCAGGGCTTGGAGGCAGCACAGCTCCATTCCCAACACAGCTCCATCCCCAGCGGGACCGTGTCCGGATGAGGGTCTCCTGGACAGCCTCAGTGGCAGTGGCAGTGTGAGGCATATTGACACTTGTACCCCAGGGGTTTTCAGTGCCACACAGACTGGTGCTGGTCCAGATTTTGGCTGTTCATCCGTTCGGCATACGGGGCAGTGAGTCATCTTGCTGCAAAGATGGTTCTCACAAGTACCTGGGCTCCTGTGCACATTCCATGTGTGAGGGACTCCCAGTCATCACCAGCATCCCCAAATTCCCTCTCAGGGTGGCATGACCCCATGGGAATTTGATTCCCTCAGCACCAAAGCCCATGGCTCTGGGTCAGGGTCAGCAGTGAGCCTGGAGAAGGAGGCTGAGCTGCTCCAAGAAAGGTAGTGGAGAAAGAGTGGAGGAAACACCTCTCCCAACACTGAACACACAACCACGAGCTGCCCCGCACTGGGCTGCAATCACGGTTTAACGTGTTCCCTTTCTTGCCACCCACCGTGGGACAAACCCAGCCAGCCTGAAATGAAATAATACAGGGGGAAAACACGGCACCTTTGCTTTTTTCCAGGCAGGCTGGAGCCCTGCTCCAGTTGCCAGTGCATTCCTGCAGGCGCTGTGTCGGCACAGCAGTAGTGACAGTGGCACGTGGGAGGTGGCAGCAGGCAGAAAGCGGCCATGGTAGAGGCAGCCGGGCAGGAACCTTCCCATGGAAGCAGGAGGCAGCTTTAGCTGGCAGGGAGGAGCAGCTTTCAGCTCAGTTACCAGCCAGCCCAGAGGGTTTCACCTGGGCATGTCCCAGTGTTCCCAGCCTGCTGCACATGGCTGGTGGCTGTTTCATGGAAACACCCTCTGTTTTTCATCCCTAATTTCTCCCAGTAATAACCCTGGGAAGAGCTGCTGTGGGTACTAGAGGTGGCAGCTGGAGGGGCTCAGTGCCCTCAGGGAGCTGAGCCCAGTAGTGGTGGGTGCTGGGAGGGAGGTTCCTCTAGGTCCCACAGCACCCAGATCCCACTGCCCCTGAGCTCTGCTGAGCCTTTTAGGAAGGGGAAACATTTTTTTCTCCTCTTCTCCGTCTTTTCAGATTAGGAAGGCAGCAAAGCTTCTGTCCTCCAGGGCTGTTCCCAAGGGTGCTGTTTGATTGCTGCAGCTGAGGAGGTTCCTCTGTACCCATCCCTGGAAGTGTTCAAGGCCATGTTGGAGCAACCTGGTCTATTGGAAGGCGTCCCTGGACGTGGCAGAGGGTTGGAACAAAATGAGTTTTGGGTCCCTTCTAACCCAAACTATTTTGTGATTTTATGAGTCCATACCTCATGGTTGGTGTACCCAACCTTCTGCTTTGTACTGCTCCAGTGCTGGTTTTCCAGACTAAAAACACCTCTTACTTTGACTGCTGTAAGGAAGAACACTTGCTCAGCAGGTTGTTTAGGATTCAGGGGAAGAAAGTTCAGGCAGAGCTCAATTAGTCTGCTTTAATTTACATGCCAAGTTTTGTGTCTGCATGATTTGCTTCACTTGTCTGTGCACATTTAAAAGCACAGAGCAGTACTGGGGGTGGTTAGTTTTACTGCACATACTTACTGTAGAAAAACAGTTGTTATTCACATGTTTGCTGCCCTCCTCATAATGAAACTGCTGGGTTTTCTGGCAGATTAAAAAAAAAATGTAGTGCTGTGCTGAAATGAGCAGGATATGTGGGAGGATTAAGCTGTGTGGTGCAGATCGTGTATCTCCTTGTCATCTCTGACTGCTCCTGCTCATTCGTGCTGTCTCCCTGTGTAGTGGTTAATTCTGGGAGTTCTTCTCATAAGGGATCCATGTCTGGATGCAAACTGGACAAGAAGTTGCTAAATTTCTTTGTGATGCACCTGAATTTTTTCAGTCGTGGCCATACTTGGCTTTAGTTGGAAGCAAATATTTTCTGTACAAGAAATCCCTGTATTTCCTATGGCCCAGAATCGTAGAATCATTAAGGTTGGAAAAGACATCGGGTCCAAGCTAGTTAAAAATCCATCTCAAAAAAAACCCTCCTTGTCCATATACCGTCCATTCTGACAGCAAGGTACCACATGCATCTGGAGAAAACCTGCAAAAAAAATTTATGAAGTTGAAAATTAGGAAAATCAGGTTTTGGGAACGGAGCAAGGACCCAGATGAATACTTTTCCCTGTGCCCTGAACTTGCTGTATTTCCTGTTCCTGCTTATTAAGCAGGCAGCCGACAGCTGCTGGCAAAGCTTGGGAATAGCAGAGAAGTGTAGCGTGTCCAAAAGCTCTCCAGGCCTCTTTTGGGCAGCAGCCTGGGAGCAGCTCCTGAGGCAGGTTATCTATAGGCCAGCTTTGGCCAAGGATCTCTGCGTGTCCCAGCCACAAATAGCACAGCAAGCTGCTCCTTTGGCCCATGGAAATGCTGGTTTTACTCCAGTGGGAAAGGAGAACACAAGTGTCTGTCGTGCAGGAGGATGGTAGCAGCCAGTCCAGCTCTCGGTGGCAGCTCCTGGAAGACTTACGTGGATTTTTTAATTACTCCCTCGCTGTCTGCTGGTGCCTAATGAGTGCAATCAGCAGCAGCACTAATGAGATGGCTGCCCTGAGACCCACATAAGGGGTTTTGGGGATTTGGAAGACGTAATATAAAAGTATGTCTCTGATTAGGAGCAGAAGTGCTGAGTTAATAGTCCTTGGCTATTTAATTCACAAGCAATGGTTGTCTGCGGTTCAGATCTTCAGGACTGATTAGGTAGTGATGACCACGCATGAATGATTCTCTGGTAGGAAATTTTGCCAACATTTGGAGAGCAGCAAAGCCCCAGACCTTGCCATCCATCCTTCCCTTGGCAATTGCAGTATGATCTATGTCCTGATCCAGTGTGGGCTGCGATTTCTGCAAGGAAGTTAATTTAAATATTTTAATACTCCCTTTTTAATGTTAGGAATGGAAATGTTGTCTTATGGCCCGAAGTCCCTGAAAACTGTTGATGATATTCGGTGGACAACACTGTCATTTGGCCTTTTGACCAGTGTGGCTGATTTTGGGGCTCTTTAATGCAAACCAATGTGCAGAAATGGAGTGTGACAGTCTGGAGAGGAGCTGGAGCTTCCTGCAGGCTCCAATTCCTGCTTCCTGCCACACGGAATGCACAGCTCTGGTGATTGTATTCACATGATGATCGATTTCCCTGTTTATATTAAAATATATGTTTTCACCATAGAACCACAGAGTGGTTTGGGTTGGGGTGGGACCTTAAAGTTCATCTCATTCCACCCACTGCCATGGGCAGGGACACCATCCACTATCCCAGGTTGCTCCAACCTGGCCTTGGACACTTTCAGGAATGGGGCAGCCACAGCTTCTCTGGGCAACCTGCGCCAGGACCTCATCACCCTAACAGCCAAGAATTTCTTCCCAATATTCCATCTAACCCTGCCCTTTGTCAGTGGGAAGCCATTCCCCCTTGCCCTGTTACTACGTGTTTTACACGTGTTTTACATGTGTTTAATTCAAGGTGTCACCCAAACCCATTATAACATGTCTGCATTTGGAAAATTTTGGAATACTGAACGTACACCAGCTTTGAGTGAAGCACAGGGGAGCCGAACATGCACAGTCCTTTCAAAGCAACAAAAGGGAGAAGCTCTGTCTTCCCTCGGAGTGACAAATCCCAAGCCTCGGAGACAGGCAGCCGAGATGTCCATTTCCACGAGCAAATCTCCTCCTTTAAAGCTGCCTGTGCCATCTGGCGAGGAGCATGTCAGGGATTCGAGTAGGAAACGTTTGGATTTTATTCATCAAATGTGTGTGATGCAACATGGCCTCAGAGTGTGTGACTGGGCATCAAGGCTTTTCCTGGAAATACCTGCCTTGTAAACACAAAGAGTTTTAATTAAGTGTTGCTTGGTGGCATTTGATTCATCCAAAAGCAAAAAGGCTTTGACAAAACAATGTTTTGAGTTCTTAGGGTGTAATTTGTGGGGATTATTAATATCCCAAGAAGGGGGTGAGCTGCTCTGATCCCCCTCAGATCCACCGCAGGAGGGGTTTCCTCGAAGACCTTCCCAAAAAAGAGCTGTGGGATTGCAGGGAAACCTGATGAAGAACAATCCAAGCAACCAAAATAATTTTCATTTTCTCCCAAAAAAACTAAACTATGGAGTTTTCCAAACCAGTTGGTTTTGGAGTCTTCAATTTATGAGCAACACACATTCAAAAACTGAACAAACGTAATTAAATTACTTTTTAAAGCAATTATTTCGGGCTTCTTGGAGCAGGCAAAGCAAATATTAGAAATATTATCCTTGGTGAGCACAAAGTTAATTTTACAATATGTAGCACAAGTTTCTGAAAAATTACAGATTTAAAGTGTGAGCATTCAAAGTGTGTTTTCATGGACATGTTGAATCTGTGCCTGTTTAATATGTTTTAATGTCTTGATATAATCCCCCCTCTGGCTATAGCTAGATACTACTATATAAAAATATAGAATGACATATGTTTTGTATTAATATATAGATATATTAATATAGAAATATGTTAATCTATATTAATATTTATCACATTAACTTGATAGTGCCTGGTAATTGTGTAGATCAGCTAATTATATGAGTAGAAACGTCACGGAAGTGTGAAATTCTGTTACAATTTTCATTTAATTACAACATACAGCATGAATATATATCATATATTACCATATGTTACCATATGCAATATAAAGTATATTATCGTATCAATGATAATTGTCGCTATAATCATCTATATAATTATATGTAAAATCATATATAATATAATTACATCAATCTATTAGTATTAATATATTTATATACAACATATAGCATAAATATATATCATATATTACCATATGTTATCATATGCAATATATATTATTGTATCGGTAATAATATATAGTGTATGATAACATACATTATATATAATATATTATGTAATGAATATTTTACATTAATATCGTTATACTGCATATCGCATATTAATATATCAATGTTTCCATATTAATATTATTCTAGTGATACAATTACACGTCAATATACCGGTATATGAATACATTATGATATTTTCATGTATATTAGTATATAATTTCGGGTTTATTTGTGAGGGAAACGGGAGGGACCATCTATGCGCGAGGCGCGGGGGTCGACGGG
>NW_020884905.1:7190033-7226837 GCF_003945725.1 Corapipo altera
GCCATCTTGTGCGGCAGCGAGCAGGGCGCGGGGGGCCCCGGTAGCATCCGCGCAGGATCCCGCCGACGGGGGCCCATCATGCCCGGACACCTGCAGGAGGGCTTCGGGTGCGTCGTCACCAACCGCTTCGACCAGCTCTTCGATGACGAGTCCGACCCTTTCGAGGTGCTGCGCGCGGCGGAGAGCCGGAGGAAGGAGAGCGGCGGCGGCGGCGGCGGGAGCCAAGCGGGCGGTGGGGCCCGCGGCCCGGCGGGCGCGCAGAGCGGCTCCTCCGGCGGAGCCGGTGGCGCGGGCCAGGCGGGCGGCGGCGCGGGTAGCGCGGCTAAGCAGCTGCGCAGGGAGTCGCAGAAGGAGCGCAAGAACCCGCTGCCGCCCTTCGCCGGCGGGGACCGCCGGGAGGACGGCGGGGGCCAGCCCGGAGCGCCGCTGCGGAAGGAGGGTGAGCGGGGCCGGGGGCCGCGGGGAAGGGAGAGCGGCCTGGCCCGCACAAAGGGGGCTCGGGCAGGGCCGGGCCGCACGTGGGGCCGCGCATGGCGGAGCCGCCCGGGAGCCCGCCCGGGCAGAGGGAGCGGGAGCGGCGGCCGCGGGCCCGCCCGGCCACACGTGTCCCGCGCAAAATGGAGTCGGGCGTGCGGGGGGCGCCCGGGGCTGGCCCGGGCCCGGCGGAGGGAGAGGACTGACGTGAAATGGGAAATCCTGGCAGCGTATAGGATCGTGGAGTGGTTCGGGCTGGGAGAGACCTTAAAACTCATCCCGCTCCAAGCCCCCTGCCATGGGCAGGGACACACCTTCCACTAGCCCAGGTTGCTCCAAGCCCCGTCCAGCCTGGCCTTGGAGACCTCAGGGATGGGGCAGCCACAGTTTCTCTGGGCACCCTCTGCCAGGACCTCATCACCCTCACAGGGAATAATTTTTTCCTAGTTTGCAATCTGAACTAGCACATGGAATCCTGGAATCGTTTGGTTTGGAAAGGACCTGAAAGGTTATCTCGTTCCACCACCCTGCCATGTGCAGGGACACTTTTCACCAGACCAGGTTGCTCCAAATCCCGTCGGACCTGGCATCCTGAACTTGAATCGTGTTTTGGGTGGCCCAACGGATTTGACGAGATTTCTGGCAGTCCCTGGGCTTTCCAAAATCCACTCGGGTCGTTTTTCTAGGGAACAGTATCGATAGCCATCATCTGCGTGTCTTCATATATTTAAATAATAGCTCGTACGGGTTCTCAGCTCTGTTTGTGTAAATCCCTAAAACATCCGATACGGGAAACTTTGGAAAAAAGAAATCCAAGTATAAATAGGTTAAAGGAATATGGTGTGTACAGAGCACTTAGTAGGACAGGGCCACGCATGGAGAGGGATAGATGTGGACACATGGCGTCCCCAGCCCATGTTGTACCGCGCCCAAACTTCAGCGCTCGTCAGGTGGATCAGGACTAGGATTAAAAGGAATCCTTGAAATGCAGCAAAGTGTGGTGACAGCAGGTGATGTGGGGGTGAGGGAATAACATGCTAACTGCAGTTTGAACGAGCTTTTCAGAAATCTTGATGTTACGTGAAAGCATCTTAACGCTTCAGCATTTGGGTTGCAGAATGATTCTGCACTGTGTTTTATGCTTTTTGAGAAAGAAATAGTTTTAATATAGTTGTTTTGGAAACTGGGTCTTCTAAATGTTATTTGAAAACGCCTTGTAAAAAGACAAATTTAGGAACTATGTTGCAGTTGTCTTTGCTTATGGATCTCTTGTTCCCTAACACTCGAGAGTGTTTTCAGTGTGAAGGATGCGAGCATTAGTCCCGACTCACAATTTGCTAAGCCAGTGCCCTCTGGAAGTGTCGGTCAGGTGTAGATTCTGGTGGTGTCCCCCACGAGGTACACCTGGAACATGGCAGTACCTTTGGCACCTCAGCAGGACACTGAGGGGTTTGGGCAGGGCTGGCAGGCCGTGTTTACCTCATGGTAAACACATCTTGTTTTCAAGAACAGTGTAAAAAATAAATATTTTCGTGGCTTATTATAGTAATGAAACAGAGAAAGTCGGGGCTGCTGTTGGAGCAGTGGCCGTGGAGCAGTGTGGTAAACAAAGTCACTTTCCAGTTTGAAAACGTCTATTTTTGTGTGTGACTGTTTTTGCACTCCTGGCGTTATAAAGGTGCCTAGTGCCAAGGTTTGTTTCCTGTGTGAATGTATTTAAAAGTGTTCCACTACTCCGTGAAGCTGCAGGTGATTTGACTGGTGAATTAGCAGTTCAAAGCTTGGTGATACTGAGAAATAACTCGTATTTTGGGTTAGGCTTCAGCAGGAACCGGGTTTTGCTGAGCGCAGGGCATTGAAGTGGAAATTCAAAAGCCGTGGCTGTTCCATTCCAGTTCTACAGCATACCTCCTCTGTGCCACCGGCCTGCTCCTTTCCCTGCTTCCCCTCCTCACATGGAGTGCTTGTCCTCCTTGGAGAGCCCTTTTCCAAGTGCAGGCTGAGGAGATTAACCCCTTGTTTCCTCAGCGACTGAGGAATGCTGAAGAAACTGTAGATGTCATGCAAACTTCATGTTAAGTACAGCCTGTAAGGTGAGGGAGTCATTGTTCATCTGGGTGTGTTGGCTTGGATATCATTAGAACTGTAACTTCTGTAGCCCCACCCAAATTTGACATTGCTTGTTAAGCAGGAACTTAGTTATTTAAAAAAATTCAAAAATCAGCTTTTAATTTAAAAGCTAGTTCATAGTTCTTGAACCAGTGTTTTGGCAAGAAAATGGTATAACAAAGCAGCAATATGTTTGTGCAGATCTTTCTAAAGAAGAGTAAACAAGGCCTTTCACTTGAGTGGAAAAGAAAACTGTGTTAGATCCTTCAGATAGCTTAGTGAAGAAGAGAGTGCCCATGGGAGGTTTTTATTTAAAATAAAAACCTTTTCAGAAGGCCTAGGGAGGGAGGAAGGACACTGGGCAGCTCCAGGGCACAGGATTCTTAAGCTATTTTAAGCAGTGCGCAAGGAAGAGAATCTTTGTCAGGGAATGTCTGTTGGACTGGGAGGATCCATGTGGATGGGGACACCAGTTCAGTACTTGCAGTACTGGGATGCAGATGGCACCTCTCTGGTACAGGTGGACCTGCCTGGATTGTACTGCTGTCCAAAAGAGTTTCCAAGAACAGAATCCCAGGTTTAGGTTGGAAAAGACCTCCAAGATCCATGAGTCCAGCCTTTAGAACAGCACAGGGTCACTGTCCTAGGGAGCACGGGGTTGACTGTCTTAGGACCCAGTGAGGTGATACTCACTTTGTTTTGGTGTTCATCAAAATAAAACCCTCTTTTTTTTTTTACCTGAAAAGGACCTTTCAGAGAAAGAAAAATACTAAAAAATCTTGCTTACCTTGATCCTTGTTTGAAAGCTGACTTTGTCATTTCAGCACAGATTACCGGTATTTTCAATCAAACACAGTTTGATTGAAATCCTGGGTAAAAATGTGAAAAGTGAGATGCTCTGCAGTGACTTTTTTATGAAGGTGGAGTTGCTCAGACTACGTAGAAGCAGCTTGTTTTAGGGTGCTGGGGGTCGGTATCTGTCCTGGAGCAGCTCCACATTCCGTTGATGTGTCTGGCCTGATGTTTCAGGGATAAGGAGGATTGGCAGGAGGCCTGATCAGCAGCAGCAGCAGCAGCAGCAGGGGGATGGCAAACCCATCGACCGGAGACCTGAACGACGACCTCCCCGGGAACGCCGCTTCGAGAAACCCGCCGAGGAGAAGGGAGAAGGGGGAGAGTTCTCTGTCGATAAGTAAGTTTTGTCTTGTAGGATAAGGAGCTTTCCTACTTCTGACAGGACAGGGCTGCCCTGCCTTCTGCTGTAAAGTTAAAAAAGCTGATTGAATCATAATTAAATTGATTAAATTTTTGTCATGCAAAAGAAGAGCAGATGTCATACAGTTCTCTTGCCCTTTCTATGATTTTGTTTGCAAACTTAAGTTTTAGGCTGGGAGTGATCTACATAAATAGCTTCATAGGTGTAACTGAAATTGTGGTTTAAATCAAGATATCCACCATATCTCTCTAAATCTGTAGCAGATAGCTCAGGAAAGGAACTGAAATGTAGCTGTTTCCTGCAGGATGAGATTTGTTTGCTGTCACAGCTGTGGCTTTAATCTGTACAGCTGACTCAAAGCCAGCAAAAGTTTGTCCACATAGATGTTTACACCTTGGCTGCAGTGGGTTCAGACCTGGAAGAAGTGAAGTGATCTCAGGCCAATGTGAGGCTTAAAGTGGCTCAAGTATTGTGAGGGATCCATAATTCAAGTAATGTTCAAATATTAAAATTTTAGCAGCCAGAATTAAAATCCTTTAAAAATAAATTGGATAAAAGTGAGTTAAGTTGGAATTGTAGTATCAGCCAGTTATGTAGAAGAATACAAACACTAAATTTTGGAACTTAATGCCGGAGGATGCAAACAAACAATAATCCCAAACATTTGTTTCCGGATTCTAAAATCTCAGAATCACAGAATGGTTTGGGTTGGAATGGACCTTGAAGATGATCCAGTTCCAACCTCCTGCCATGGGCAGGAACACTTTACACTAGACCAGGGTGCTCCAAGCCCCAACCTGGCTTTGAACACTTCCAGGGATGGGGAGTACAAGTGGCTGTTTTGAAACTAGAACTTTGACCCAGTTACGAAGGAAAAATAAGTAAGTAAAATCCGCAGAGAGGACAAGAGCAGTAAAAACCATGCTGTAGATTTTTGGGGGTGAGTCATCACATTTGTCTGTCCATGCCAGGCCCATCATTGACCGACCCATGCGTGGACGTGGTGGACTGGGCCGGGGCCGTGGCCGCGGCCGTGGGATGGGCCGAGGAGATGGGTTTGACTCCCGTGGCAAACGGGAATTTGACAGACACAGTGGCAGCGATAGATCGTAAGTCTTTAACTTTTTCTAAATTATTTGACTTTTCTTTACAATTCTTACGCAATTTAAAATTGCTCTTTGAATCTCTGTGTCTGGACACTATGATGTTAACTCAGTTTTGTTAGTTCTGTTTCACATTCACATTTCAGCGGCCTAAAGCACGAGGACAAGCGCGGTGGCAGCGGCTCACACAACTGGGGAACCGTCAAAGATGAGCTCACGTGAGTGCTCTGTCCTTGCTCACTAAAATATTAGCAGGGTGTTAATCAGTCCTAATTAGAGCTTACAGAACGCACAGATTTACCCGCCTTTTGACCTTTGATTTTGATAATTTTACTCCTCTTCTGCAGAATTAAAAAATGAGCAATTTCTTGTAACTTAAGAGATGGCTTCACTGTTAAACTGGAATTTTGGGGAAATTTAGATTGGGAGGTCTTGTGCTGATCTTTGAGCAATTCTTTTACTAGAAACTTGAACAGTTTTTAGATCGGGTTAAGCATCCTGTTCCTATTACAAAAGTTTAAGTATTACGTTGAAAACTATTTTTAATACCCAAATCCATTTTGTGTCAGAGGGACAGTGGGAGGCTTTCAGGAGGGGTTCAAGGAAGAGTTGGGGATAACCATTAGTTGGGTGAAAAGCATAGAATTTGAAAGACACAGACAGCACCAGTCCTTAATAAAATAGTAAATCCTCTATAGATCTTGATTGTTAATCTCATGTAGCCCAAACTCCACCCGTTATGTAATTGCAGTGAATTGGATCAGTCAGCTGTAACTGAGGAGACGCCGGAGGGAGAGGAGCATCCGCCTGCTGATTCTGAAAATAAGTGAGTACCACCCCTCTTCATGTCTTTGGGTGCTCCAGAGGTAATAGTGCTTTGCCTTTAACCTCTGACGTTTATTCCCACATCAGTTTTGCCAAATTCAGATTTGTCAGTAGATGATCCACAATGCTGCTGAACCACTGTCATGTTAAAAACTTCATGTCTGAAAAGTGTGGTCTTGAAAATGTTCCTTGGTGTCCTGCAGGCTCTTGGGTCACTTTCAGATTTATTTGTTAATAATAATTTCTAATACACTTTGGGTCTCAAGATTGCAACTCCTGATTCCAAATCCCAAAGCACCTGTGCTCAGAACTAGGTAGAACCACCAAGCAAAAGGGACAAAATACCAGTGGAAGGCAACTTTTTTAACCTTAGTTTTCCAAAATAGCTTTGAGACTGTGTCACTGGCTGTAGGAGAAAGGTTGTGTCTCTAATTCTCCAGCCTCTGTGTGTGCAGGCAGTTTTCAGAGTTGTCTGGATCTCTTTCCATTTCATTTGGACACTGTTACAGAAGGAACCAGTGACTGGGTGAGTGAAAGAGTAACCAGAGAAGCAGAACAAGTGTTACTGAGTTGGTGTGAAAATAGGATGAAAATTTTTATGGTAGCACAGTACAATAAAATACTGTATTTTAATGAGGAATGTGCTTTATCATGGATTCCAAAAAAATGGTAAATGGATAAGACAGAATTTTGATTTCTAATCTGGAGTTTGCTGTACCTTGATTTCCTCACTAATAACTTTGGCAAAGAGGGTCCATTTACTGCCTAAAAAGTAAGAAATGGATTTTGTTTAACTGAAAAAAGACTAAACATTCTTACGTCTCCAATGTTGTGATCCAAGGTTAAGGACATTTTTAAGGACTTAAAACCTGGGCATTGGTCAGAAAATGCAGGCTAGCTAGTCCTTAAAAAAATTCTATGTATTAAAAATTCGGATAATTTTAAATTTGCTGTACTGACAGTATTCCCTGGATCTTTAGTAGTAGCAGTGCCTGGTGCTTGACCAGATACTGACCCATCCATGTGCAGATCAGTTACCTGCACAACTCTGCAGCTCTTTGGATATTTTTTTCTTCATCAAATCTGCAGAAAATTCTCAGTTTCAAGCATAAAACATCTGTTTTAATCATCAGTTGTCTTTATAGGAAAGCATTTTTACATGGGTTACTTTTCAAATTGGCTGGTTTGGTGTGGATCTCTACCCTAAATGTTTCAGCAGAATTGTAGGATGTTTTTCTACAGTAAAATGTGCAGGTAATATCTTTGCCTTGAACAAAACAAATTCTTGTGATTACATACAGTGTCAAAAATCACTCTGTCCTACACAATGAGAAAAGAAATACAATAATTTTGACATAAAATCTCTGCGTTATTACATCAAAATTAATGACTACCAAATAAAGACCTTTGAGGTTGAGGCTTTCATGATCCTTTTGCTGCTCTAGTTTTCTGTAAATCAGAAATTTAGTTGCATAAACACACTGAACAGTGTCCAGAGGCTTGGCCTCCTGTGTAGCTGGAAGATGTCTATTACTGGGCATAGTGGTTGTGTGTTTTACTTAAAAACAGCTCTTTGGCAGAGGGCAGAGGTGATGTATCTCACAAGTAAGTTGTGTGCTGTTGTTTTTTCAAATAAGCTGAAAGTAAAACTTGTTTGAAATAATTGTCTTTGGTTTAATAAAGGAAACAAACTCTCCAATTTTTATTAAATTCTATTTTTAAAAAAACCCTAAAAAGCATGAAAACTCTTGGAAGAACAAGTTCTCACTGTCCTAACTTGATTATTAATGAGAGATGTGCCTCAAAAAACGGGTAAAGCTCCAAACATGTCCATTGCAGAAGTTAAGTCTTTAATATTTATAAATAAAATTGTCATTAATGTGGAGAATTGATGGCACAGGTCAGTTTTAATTTTAACATTTTGCTGTGCTCGCTATTTAGTTGCTCCAAGGTGATTGGGCGTCATTTTTTTTGGTTTTGTACTCTGGCTAAAGGAGATGAATTTTCCTGCGGTCCAAGTGTGTGTTTATATACATACAGCTCTTAACTTCTAAATACTTGACAAATGTGTATTTATATAATTGAATTTATAATCTGGTGCCAGCTAACTAGCAGATGATTTTTGGAGTTGTATTTGGAGTATAAATTCTAGGTCATGATCATAATACCCGTGAATTTACTGCAGAGAGAATGAGGTTGAAGAAGTTAAGGAAGAAGGCCCCAAGGAAATGACCCTGGACGAGTGGAAAGCCATTCAGAGCAAGGATCGTGCGAAAGTTGAGTTCAACATCCGCAAACCAAACGAGGGGGCTGATGGACAATGGAAAAAAGGATTTGTTCTTCACAAGTCAAAGAGCGAGGAGGTAAAGTGGCTTTCCATGCTTGTAGTATCCAGTTTATAAAGGCTTTGTTATTGATAGGCATTTCTTGGAGTGGAAGCACTGTTGTGTGAGACACTGACCTGCAGCTGGAAGTTTATAAAGTGCAACAACATTCTTTTAACAGAGTTGAAGTTCTGCAGTAGCACAAGTGGCCATTCTGACTGTGGTTGGTTTTGGGTGAGCTGTACCCTCAGACTGGCATATAGTCTGGTATAACCTAGAGATAAGTCTGGATTACTGCTGCACCTAGGCAGGTAACTCTGTAAGAACTGCCTCTTGGTGAGGATTTTAGAGAAAGGTTGTCAGGTTTTCTTGTTAATAAAGGAAATTTAATACTATTTAGCGTCTCTGTTAAGCAATACACAAAGTTATGGTGCTTGCTAAACACAGTGTAAGATTGAGGGAAGACTGGTTATGCCTCAGAGACCTTAATACCTCAGCTGTGTACCTTAAATTTCTAACATGGGTGTCTTCTCATTTTGTGATATACAGACAAGCTTTTGGGAATCTAGTTGAAATACATTTGTATGCTTCAGTGATACTCAACATAGTTCCTATAGAATTGTTTTAAAATCGAAGTTTTCTCAAGCATACTCATTTCAGACGTGTCAAAATGTTAATTATTCTGTTCTAAGAGTGGCAAGGAGAGATGTACAAGGGAGGGAAGTGCTGAGAGCTCTGTTTTGTAATGCAGGGCTACCTTAATCTTTGGTTTTAATCTTTGCTTTTAACACTCTGTAATATGTTAAGTAGCTCACTCAAGAGATTGGTGGGTGCAACTTTGTATACAGATGGTTATGGCTCCTTTGAAGTAACTTGATAATATGTAATGCTCTGCTTGGTCTCCTAATATGTATTCTTGCCTTTTCACACCTTGCCAGTTGTTATCCTGTGAGCTGGGTCGTAATACAGATGGGGAGGTATTTTCCAGTTTTCCAATGAAAACTCAATTTCTGTTCTCATTGAACTCATTCTGAGTTTGACTTGGTCACAGTCAGGCTATTTTCTTGCTGTGTGAGGTAGTTCAGTTCTTTAAATGATTGCATGTCTCTGTTTTCCTTAAGCTGTTTAATGAAGTGTTCATGAAATGCTGTTTTCTCTGGCACGTGTAGAAAAGGGAATTTGAATTGCACTTATGTTGCTGGCTACTAAGAATTTATGTACTTTACTGAAATTTACTAAGGCTGTAGTCCTTCAAGTTCCCTCAGTCTTTCTGAATCAGATTTATTTGACATTTCATCAGCTGAGGACAGTCTTTTTTAACACATGAGCATGTATGATAGTATAAGATGATGGTACTCATGAGCGATTTAGAGACAAGAAAGATCCATACTGTATTTTCCATTTGAAAATTGAATCAGCACTTAATGAAAAAAAACAAGGAAAAAAACCCCAAAGAACAGACAAATCCAAACCAATTAGAATAATCAATTTACTTCTGTGGAAGAACTGACATGATTAGTAGATTGTTCTATTTGAGAGGTTCACTTTTCTTCAAATAAATAAGTTGGATATTTTTAGCCCTGTCACATAAGAAGTTAACAGCCTCTTGCTTTGTAAGCATGAAAGTGAGGTATTAACAAATCTGCCTTTAAATTTAGATGCTTTTAGCCTGCTTTATTGTCTGTCCAGCAGATGTGTCTCCCCATCTCACTTATCCATTGTTCCCTGATCCCATGGGAAACAGTGTGGGGATTTTCTGCCTGGATTATTGAAGAATAGCTCTGTAATAGCTTTCTGTTAGGAAAGCCTTTACTGCAGCTCGTTTGTGAAGGTGGAATATTCAGAAAACATACCAGTCACCTGCTGTTTCCTCTCTTTGTCCTCTTGGACTTACTTATGAGTCACAAAATTTAGGTTGCTCAAAGGTTTCTGTGATTCTTATTGGTAAGAAGAGAGATGATGTGTGGAAGTGATTTGGTTTATAGGTGAATTGTGGTTTTCAGCCCCAAATCTTCTGTATTCTTATGACTGAAAACCACCATGTGTCCCAGTAGATTTTCTCAGAAATTTGGATTGACGTATTGTGATGAGCTCCCTCATTCCTATAGTTGAGAACTACTGGAAAATTGCCATAGGAGTCTGTGGGAAAAGGGAGCCTGAGGATCCAGTGCTTTTCATCTGCCTTAGTCTTGGGAAAGAGCTCTCCTCCTCATGCTCCTCACTGAGGGGTGAAATGCTTGGCCATGTCTGAGGTCTTTCCTCTTTTTCATTTTTTCTCTGCAGTTACTAGAAAGTGATACTTTGGATAAAATGAATTCTCAATACTGTCTCAGATTCTTGCTAGTTTAATCTGAATTCCATGGACATTGGCAGCCCTGGTCTGATGAGCATCTTACCAGGAGTTTGAGTTATGCCATAAAAGAGAGATCCTCTTTTTAACTTCTCTGCAGCTGGTTTAGGGCTTGAGTCTTTAATTTCTACACAAAAACAAACAAACAAACAGAACAAAAACCAGGAAGGAGTTACATTGTGGACAGATCTTAAAATTTATTCCAAAAGTTGAAGGCTGGACTTCTGGAAAGACTGATACACTAATGAGTTGTTGCTCTCCGTACCTGCTGTGCCTCTTCGTGTGACTTCAAAGCTTCTCACTAATCCGATCACTTCCTTAGAGGAGGTTGCAGTGGGAGACTGAGAAATACATTTTGTAAAAGAATAGTTCATCTTCTCAAAACCTGGAGGAACGACTCTTGGCTAGAGGCTCTGCAGGAAGCTTTTCCATTAACAGTGATTTTAACATCCCACTCTTCCCTGCCCATCTCCCCGTGGTGCTGGAGACCAGCCTGCATGTGTGGTCTGTGCCAGGGCTCCCAGTAGCTCCTGGTGAACCTTCCTGGTGTCCATCTGAGCTTTCTCTTGTCTCCACCCCTGTGGCACATCCATCCTCTAAATCTCTTTGGGTGCTTGCACAGCTTCATCTCATCCCTTTGCTGCTTTGTGTGCTCAGTGACATCTGTACCCAGCGAGTTCATGTGACCTGATTACCTGTTGTTTCTGTATGTAGTTGAGTCTCATTTCTTCCTTTTGTTTTCTCCCTTTGTTCTTTTGTCACTTTGGCGTGGACACGCAACTTTCATCAGACAAAGGCGATGACAGAAATGCAGGGGAGTCTGCTGGATTCAAATGAGGTACTGATCCTTTCTATCTAACTGGGGATACCTGTGTGTTAACATGAGCCCCTCCAGAAGGGAAAGTTTGCGCAGTAAAAACTCACCAAAATAGAGAACACAAGTGGATTCACTATGGAGCTCTTCTGTCCCTGCCTGTTGTCTCACTGTGCACAGCATCCTTCATGATTAGTCCCCTTGCTCCTCTTTCACCCAGTTTCAAACCTGACCAGAAATGCTTCTGTCGTGAGTCTTTATTTTTTTGTTGCTGGTGTTTTTACATCTCTCACTGCCTGCTTTGGCCCTCTTGGTAATTTGTTCTTAGTTTTTGTCAGCCTTCCCCAAGGCCCTTAAGTGCAGCACTGGTTATGAGATCAGAGCACTATTGAGAGTTGCCACTACATAGAAATTATATGTTTCCAAAGATTATTCAGGATAAGCAATTTGTTCAGTATGTCTGTGTCTTTTGTCACCTAAGTGATTGAAGAGCCCGAGGAGAATGTGCCAAGTCTTTTGTTGGTGTTTTAAATAAGCTTTAGTTACTCTGGATAGAGAAATAGGTTATGTGTGGAATTTGCTTTTTGTTGGTTCAGTGGTTAAAGTTGTGAAAATAGTGTTTTTTGGTAAACTGTAGTGATTTGTTTTTAAACAAAAACAGCCTAGGGAAGAAAATCCCAGAGTTACTGTAGAAATCCATTGACATTATCACTCAGAAAAGAGATGTCACATGGCTACCAGTGGATGAAAATAAAATGTCAGTACTCTGCAGTGATTAAAACTGTAGATAAAAAATGAAGTAGTAAGAAAGGAATAAAAAACATAACTGAAGTATTTTGTACTGGTTTACAAAGTGTTGATGTACTTTGGTTCGAGTAGTGCCTTGTCAGGCTGAGGTGTGGAATGACTTTTCTTTGGGAAATAACTGGTCTAGCAAACTTCCTAAGGCTGGCAGAGATCTCTGAGGGAAGGGTGTACAATGAAACCTATAAAATCAGGAGTGGAGTGGGGACTAGTTGTTATATAGAATCCATCCCAGTGGAATGTATTGAAAATAAAGCAGCGTGGAGGGTATTTCTCATTGTGCCTAATTAAACTGGAGAGAGACTGTTTACAAGGGTCTGGAGGGACAGGACAAGGGGGGAATGGCTTCCCACTGCCAGAGGGCAGGCTTAGGTGGGATACTGGGGAGAAATCCTTTCCTGTGAAGGTGGTGAGGCCCTGGCACAGGTTACCCAGAGAAGCTGTGGCTGCCCCATCCCTGGAAATGTCCAAGACCAGGTTGGATGGGGCTTGGAGCAACCTGTTCTAGTGGAAGGTGTCCCTGCCCATGGCAGGGGATGGAATGGGATGAGCTTTAGGATCTCTCCCAGTCCAGGCCATTCTGTGATAATTCCATGAAATGGCAGTGCCGTGCACTGTAGGATACTGGGGGGGGCAAATGTACAGCTGGGCAGGAAGAGGGATTGTGAGAGTGAGGATGGAGAAGGGTTGTTAAGGCTCTGTCCACAGTGGTGCTTGTGACTGACCTGTGGAATCCCTGGCAGCAGCTTTGACTCCAGACTGCTCCATCCCTTGGCAGCCTTGTGAAGGCTCCACAAATGGTAATGAAAGTGTACAGAGCTTAATTGCACAATGTGTTGCCTTTGAAAGTCATAATGTTGTGTAACTACACCAGAAATCTAAATTGGAGTCGGGAGACCTGAGCTTGCACATGACACTTGGGAAACAAAGTAAGTGGTAATTGCTGTGCCAGGAGTTGGGGGCTTAGAGGGCAAGAAAACACTGTGTGTTGTCATGTTACCAAAACATGATGGTTGGGCCTTGTGATAGGCAGAGTTTTAGGTTCTGTGTATCATCCTTCAGTGCCAAAAACTGACTTGCACATGGAAAAATGTTTTATACCGAAAAAGAAAAAATAATTGCTTTTTAAAACACTGATTGAGTTCAGTGTGCAATTGAAATACTTAAACGTGCTGAATAATCACATTGATGGGATTTGATGTCTCTCTTGGGACAATCACTTGTTCCCTGATGCTCAGGTTTCCCCCTGAATGCACTGGAAACAAACCAGTCAGAGAATATCATGGCAAAGGTGGTGAGAGCCATATTTTCCAGTGTCATTGGTGAGAGTCATTCTCTCTGTGTTTTATCTCCTCTAGTTATGTGTGTTTGAGATCTTTATGCCTCGTTTGCTGTTACAGTGAATGCATAGCAATGAGGAATTCCCAGCAACTCCCTGGTTTTAAATATTTATACTAGGACTAACAAAATGTAAATCCTCATGGAGCAAAAGAAGGATGAGTGACCAAGTATTGAAAAAGAGTGGAATGAATTGATAGAACCAGAACATTCTTCAGGATACAAAGTGAGAATTGCTAGAACGTGAGGTTCTGTAGTGGCTTGGTGATAGTCAGTTTGGTCTTGGATAAGCCTAAACATGTTCTTCTGATGGAATTCCAAGAGGAATTTCTTCCTGAAAAGGGTGGTCAGACAATGGAAGGGGGGCTGCCCAGGGAGCTGGTGGAGTTCCCGTCCCTGGAGATGTCCCAGGAAGGACTGGGTGTGGCACTCAGTGCTCTGGGCTGGGTGACAAGGTGGGGATCAGCCACAGGTTGGACTCGATGGTCTGGGAGGGCTTTTCCAACCTCAGTGTTCTGGGTACTCCTGAAATACCTTGGAAGTGCAAAACACCTTTACTCAAGTGCTTGTTTGCTTCCCTGTGTGGAGTTTTGTGGTCTGCACAAGTGGTATGACTTGATTTCTGATGAGAAATTCCAAGTTTCTTGGATCACTCGGAGAAGTGGATGATCGGTTTTCCAGTGGGATTGGAGGTGAGCACGGGCTGTGGTGGCACCAGTGCAGCTACAGGTGCAGAAAAGGTGGTGATTTTTCTTGCTCACGGAGAAACCCTCGTTCCAGGCTCATGCTGAGGACTCTGTAATGGATCATCACTTCCGCAAGCCCGCGAATGACATCACGTCCCAGCTGGAGATCAACTTTGGAGACCTGGGCCGCCCCGGCCGCGGTGGCAGAGGGGGCCGGGGGGGCCGAGGGCGCGGAGGCCGGGCCAGCCGTGGAGGCAGGACTGACAAGGTGAGCACTGCAGCTTCACCCACACGGGGGTTGAGTTCCTCTTGTTGGGATTTTCCTGCAGGTAGTTTTAGGTGTTTTCCTTATTCCTGGGAGAGATGCCCCTGACAGCAAACAGCACATTTCTAAACCAGTTAAAGTGTCTTTTCCTACAAGCTTACTTTAAACAAGGTTATTGAATGTTTGAGCGGAGTTGTCATTAAACACAAAAAAAGGAGGGTAGGGAGTAGGCTGAATTAAAAAAAGCACCTGTCTTTGTGTTTGAACCTGAAAAACGACTTTCCAGGATGGACAGACCTGAACGTACCATGAGCTGCTTCAGTTTGTGCCAGAGCAGAACCCCACGTGCTGGAGTGGTTATTTTCAGACACAGTCAGGACACTTTCTGTGCATTGTGACCTGTTGGGGGTGACAGACTGGTTTTACAGCTCTTGTCATATCTTGAATTTGAGGAATTTAGGTTTTTCATGGGGAAATAGAACTCACTGTTTTTTCTCCAACCTTCAGTAATATTTTTCCTTCTCTGGTGCTAAAGCACTAGGGAAATACCCTGGAAAAGTACTGACTGGGGTTTGGGAAAGAAATATATGAAGTTGAGGTACTGTAGTGTAACTACAGAGAAGATTTGATTTAATATGGATCACTTATTTGGCTCAAAGGCATCAAATCAAATTGTTACTAATTAGAAAATGAGCTCAGTCTGTGTGCTGTGGCTTCATACAGATCGGACTTGCTCATTTTTGTCTCTTACAGGAGACACAGACTTTTTTTCTGTAAGTTTTAGGCTTATTAGTTGGGAAACTCCTTCATGATACCAATATAAGAGTATTTTAAAGAATTTAAATTAAACAGTGGTGGTTTGCTCTGAGTTGTTTCACTAATATTCTTAAAGAATGCTGACATTAAGTAGTTCAAAGCTTTTCTGCACCTGATTTTATATTGCCTTTGTTTCCTTCCAGTTGGTTAAGGAGTTTGACGTGATCCACACGCCCAACCAGGTTGGTGATCTCTGCACGTGTGTTCCCTCTGGTCAAGGACAAAACCCCCTCATTTTTATTGGCTGGCTTTCTGTTGTGTGCTGAGCAACAGAAGATGCTGAGGCTGAGGCTTAAAACCCTGCTGTTACTTTTTAGTTCTGGTTTGTGGCCCACAGAGCCTTAGCTAGGCAAGACAGAATCTTAGTCTTGTCTATAGGTCTTGATACAACTTTTATTGAAATGGTTTAAATGTATTCCTTGATAAATTAATATCATGACAGGAAATTCCACTTTATTGGTTCTTCCTACTTTACTCATCCATATCCCTCATGGACAAAATGAAGAGTGTCCTGAAATACTTAATTTCTGCATTTCACTGCAGCACTGGCTTTTACATGTGGTTCAGAGCCTTCTAAAAATCTCTTTTGAGGCATACTCAGGACATTCTTGGCTAATGTACGAATGTTTAGGGCTACGTTGGCACAAAAATTCTTTCTGTCAACATGTAGTTTGTGACTTGGGAAGAATTAAAAGCGGGAAACTTAATTTGTGCTACAAACAGGCCTTTTGTGTAACACCTCAGTCATGTCCCTCAGGAAGGATTGATGGCTCTGTGCCAGTAAAATGACATGAGCTCACAGGTAAGGATCTGCCCATGGCAGGGGGTTGGAAGTAGATGGTCTTTAAGGTCCCTTCCAACCCAAACCATTCCAGGACTCTATGATGGAAGAAGAGTTGCACTTGGAACCTTGTGCAATAGTGATGTGCAAGCACAGTCTGATTGCCTACAATTCCTCTTCAGATAGTTTTGATTCCAGAAGAAGTATAAGAGACTTTCTGGTCCTTGAAATAGATTTAAAAAGTTGCTTTTGTACTACATTGTCCAGCCCCAGACTTCTCACTGTGCTGTGCACCTCTAAACCAAGGTAATAACTCTGACGTTTCTCTTTCAGTCAAGTGCTTCTGCTCCTGACGTAGATGACCCAGAGGCTTTCCCAGCTCTGTCCTAAACTGGATGTCATAAGCCAACCCTGCCCTGGTCGGGCCCTCCTCTCCGAGGCTTGCATGCTTAAGGATCCTAAAACAACTAAGAAACTTAAAAAAACAAAACAAAAAAAAAAAAAAAGAGACTGTCATTCATACCATTCACACCTAAAGACTGAATTTTATCTGTTTTGAAAATGAACTTCTCTCGCTACACAGAAGCAACAATATGGTAGTCAGTTTTGTATTTAGAAATGTAATGGTAGCAGGGATGTTTTCATAATTTTTTCAGAGATTATGCATTCTTCATGGATACTTTTTTGTATTGCTGCTTGAAAATATGCGTTTCCAAACTTGAAATATAGGTGTGAACAGTGTGTACCAGTTAAAAGCTTTCCCTTCATTTGTGTTCATTTTTTTAATTCAGGATTTTAGACTTTTTTCCCCCAACTCCAAACTGGGTTTTAAGTATTGCACACTATTTCCATTTCCTTAATTTCTGTTTAGCAGATTTTTCTCAGCCCGTGGTCTTTTGGAATATGTGGAATACGAATTTGGCAGACTGTTAGTGCTGTATGGAATGAACTCCTGGAGTACTTTAGTTTTAATGCTTAACTTCAAACATGGAAAACCAGTAATTTTTCATCTCTGTTAGGTAGTTTACACAAAACCTTTATACAAAATTGATACCAGATACTTGAAATCAAGATTGAAAGCACATTGGTTTGTAGTTCAATACCTGTATTGATCCAGAATGATGTGTGGGTAATTGGTCTGAAAACCAGGTTTTTAAAATTAATGTATCCCACCTTCACTCACCCTTCTGACCTTTATTCCTTCCTCCTTCCTTCAACAGAACAAGATGCTTTGTTGGCAAAAAAAAAAAAAAAAAAGAAAAAAAAAAGAAGAGTTTTTAAATTATCTTTGCTTTTTGTTTGAGAGGATACCCTGAGATTGGGGTAATTCCTGTTGTGGGAGCTGGGATAGCCTGAGATGGGGGTAATTCCTGTCGTTGGAGCTGGGAGGTGGGGGAAGGCAGTAGCTGTGGCTCTGTGGTCCACATGGACTCAGGTGGGATGTGGGATTGAGCAGCACCGTCTGGCACACAGGTACATCAGTACCTGCTGTACTCCCAGCATTGCTCCCAGGTCTTCTGGGGAAGGAACCCCAGGCCTTTGCTGGCTCTGGCAGGAGGGATTTTTGGCTCATCATCTCCCAGCACTTCAGCTGTCCATCAGAATTTAGCTCTGGCTTTGTGCAGTGCTCAAGATCTGTTTGGCAGATCACCGTGAATGTTTTTCTGAGAGTGATTGTAAGAAACCCCTTCTCCCCCTCTGAAAGTTCACTGTAGGTTTACTTTCATCCCTGTGAGCAGGAACGTCACCACACACAAAAGGAGTTGAACAAATGACTAATAAAGAGGATTTCTTAGGGTTTTTATCTGCAGCATTTGTTAGGAGATCAGGAACAGATTTCCCACTTTATTTCATGTTTTACTCTTTGGACAGCTTAGAACATATTTGTAGTTTCTTAACTAGGTAGATAGAAAACTAAAGGTAACACCCTATTTTTTTAAAAACTGTACAGGACTGGCAAGAAGTGTTGGAGACCTTTGAATATGAAATCCCAACCTCCTCAGTTGTGATGTTAGTGGCTGGCTTGCTTTTCCTGAGCAATTTTCTACAAGCGCCTGTGTTGTGAACCACTGTGGATAATCATTGATCTGGTTGTTCAGTGCACTCGCCTGTATTTAAAGCTCCAGGGTGTGAGGAGGAGGGTGGTAAAATCTCTTGGTTCAGCTCTCTTTGACCTTGTACTCAGTGTGGGGCAGGTCCAACATGGAGTTGTTCCTCTTCCCCCTGCTGTTGTGGTTTGATGGGATGTGTTGCAGTTCCAGCACTGGGAACACCTTGGATAACACAACTAATACCTTTATGCAGAAACACTTAAAGCAAAGCTTTCTCTGGAGTATAGGCTTCCTTCCCCTTATCCAAACTGTGTGTTTGCCATTCCAGTTGCCATTCTGCTTTTTCCCAGATGATTCTGGGCAGGGATTTAGGACCCTGCAAGCTGGATTTAGCCAGTGGCTTCCCCTTCTCCTGCCATGTAGCACAGAACAGTCCCAAACAGCACCTCATGTGTGATTTTCAAGACAGCTTGTACTTACACATGGTCCTTCTGCTGTTCTGACAGATGTAAATTTGCCTCTTTCAGTCCATTTGTGTCAAGAACTAAAACTGTGAACATTTATCTTTAATATTGGTGGGTGTTAACTGAAATAAAGGTTTATTTTCATGCTCTTTTAAAAAAATGTCCTGAAAACACATGGAAATGAAACCACCTAGGTTATTAGTGTCTCATCTAGGTTCTGCCTCAAGAGGTCCAGCCTGCCTGTGGTGGTGCCCAGGCATTCCCATTCCCAGGATGGACTTTGCCTTGGGAAAACCCAAGTAGCTTATGCGTAAGGAGCTTGCTCTTAGGAGCATTTTCTGTCCTCTTCCTGCTTCTGCTGTCACACCAGATCTAGAGGACTAGATCTTTTAAAATCTGATCGTGTGGAAAAGATGGTCAAGTGGAAAAAGTCAGAAACACATGGTGCAAATTGGCTTCGGAATGTAACAATGGCTAGGTTGGAGCATGAAAGTTCATCTTGCAGCGCTGCCAGTGCATGGCTGTGGTACTGGGAGGGAACAAGAGTGGTGAACCAATGCAAGGATTAGCAGGGTGTGGGAAAGGACATGGATTCTCCTGGAATGTCAGAAATTGGTGGGAATACTTGGTGTTTGCAACTGGAGGAGCTGAGACCACCCTGACCTCTAACAACTGCCCATGGTGATGGGTTTGCGTAACCAAACCTCTGGTTTAATAAAAGGAAGACTTGGACCTAAAGCTGCCACTTCCCAGCTCGTGCCAACCTGCTTCTTTCCTAAAATCATTCCAAGGACCACACTGCCTTCCCTTTGTACTCCTGGGCTACTCTGCCATCCCGAGGGACCAGGCTCAGGGGGTTTGAGCAGGGCTGGGTGTCTCAGGCAGGGTCGGTGAGGTGGGCACTGCCCTGGGATGGGCGACCTGACTGGGGGAAAACGGTTCCTTTGCCTTTACTGGGAGACTCAGGTCCTTCCCTGGAATACTTCCGGGTTGGAGTTAAAAAAGTCTGATCATTGCCCTACTAATGATTCTTGACTTAACACTTGATTTAAACTGCTCTGTGTGGAAGTTTTATCTGGAGATGTGCAGAATGAGGGCTCCAGTGTGCTGTTTATATGTTGAAGTAGAAGATCGACACGCAGAAGTGGATGAGTGACAAAATAGTGCTTTTTAAAAAACCCACCTTTTTGGCTTCTAATTTGCCTTTCTCGGTGTCTGATTTGGTTGTACGCAGCTGACTTGAGGTACTGATTTGTGATATGATGCCCAGCCAGTCCTCTTGCCAGGGAGGTTGCCAGGCGAGGTGTGGAGAGCAGGAAACTGGTGTCACAGTCTGGATGGAGCTGAGGAATCAGCATAACCCTGTGCTGTTACTGTCTCCAGGGGCAGCGTGTGGGTATTGACAGGCACGAGCCTGTTCTGCAGTGCCTTTGAACATGGGAGCACTGGGGCTTTTTGTAGAAGGTAACCCAGCCACAACTGGAATGAAAACGGGGAACAGACTGAGAAAGATCCCCCAAACCCGGCCCTGGGAATTTGCTTGTCTCTTCACACACAAGGCAGTGTGGAGAGCCCCAGCCTTGGTGTATCAACCTCATGGTGCAGGTGCATCTGTCACAGCTCTGCCAGGAGACCTTTGCTGTTCCTGCCAGGTGGGATAATGGCTGTCCATGGAGGTGTTCTGGGATGGCGGTATCACAGAAGGGTTTCATCAGCAGTTTTGCCACTGCTCGTGTAGCTGTCAGTGGATGGAGAGTGGCCACCTGAGCCTGGGGAGGAAGAGGAGGGTGCTCCAGGTAAGTTCAGACCTGGACTACATCTCTAGCAGCAATGTTTTGGCTTTATTTTTTTTTTAAAGACACCTTGTTCTGTGTAAAGCTGCAGCATAGCCCTGGAGCTTGACCAGAGAAAACAACAGGAAACCAATTTCAGATTTCCAGCATTTTATTTATATACACACACATCTCATAAACAAAGTCATTAAATGTGTAACACACTTCAAACCTGTAATTAGAATACTTCAATAAATGATTATAATTCCTCGTGACAGTCCATTTGGCTGAGTACACGTGCTGCCTGCTGCTTTTGTTTCTGGGGAGGAATTCTCCTTTTCTGAACTGAGCCAGGAAGTCCCAGCCATGTCCCTCAGTGCCCCCGTGGGACTGGTGTCACTGGGAGCTCTGATTTTGTGCCAGCGGAGGAGCAAGGGCTGCAGCCCATGTCCTGCTGGGGCTGGATGCTGAGCTCTTTCATCCTTCCCTCTTGTAGTCCCCTTGCTCTTTCTGGGTTGAAATGATAAACACAGCTCTGATTCCTGGGGTGGACCCAGCCAGGCTGGGCCATTCGTGACCAGGCAGTGGGACAGGGCTCGAGGCAACCCGAGTAATTAGTGAACCTCTCCCAAAGCCAGCTCTGCCATCCCAAGCTGTGCCTTTGGTTCCACCTGAGTGCTGTGTGTGAAGAGATGCCACGTTGAACAGCGAGGTGTGACTTGGAAAGGTTTGCAGGTCGGGGTTTGTGTCACCTACAGGTGTCAGGTACAAGTGACTGGTCTGTCTGTCCACACTGAAATGCTTCATAAAGTGCAAAACACCAGGCCAGGCTCCCATCACCCACCCCCCACCTACCTTGTGAAGGAGCTACAGTTGAGCTTCACTCTGTCCAAAGTGAGGTTCCCTTCACAGCAGAGGGTGGGTGCCAAAAAGGTGGTTGGGAAGATGGACAGCAGGTGGCACTCGAGCTCGGGGTGGTCCATGGGAGTGTCTGCGGGCAGGGGCAGGTCTGTGGGGCTGGGGCTGCTGATGTACTCGGGCAGGTCCGTGGGGTGGTCCCTGGTGGTGTCTGGAGATGGGGGCAGGTCAGTGGGGCCGGGGTTGGTGATGTACTCGGGCACAGGCTGCAGGTGCTCCATCGCTTCCACCACCAGCCTCTGGTACAGCTCAGGGAGCTGCTGCTCCTCCCCCGGCTCCGAACTTGAGCTCTCCTGTGTCCAGTCCCCATGCCTCCTGCTGCCAGCGCTGCCCACCAGCAGCTTGTCCCCAGGGGCCGGGGGATCAGGCTGCATGAAAGCTTCCTCCACGGGGGTTGGTTCAGGCTCTTCAAAGCCGACGGTGCTGGGCAGGAACAGGATAGAGGATGAGCTCAGCTCTACCTGTGGAGGGACATGGAATTAATTCTGTGGTGAACATCCTGAGACATCCCTCCCCACAGCAGCTCATCCTGCTAAAAACAAAGATCTCTGCATTCTTCTTGCATCTAATTTGCTCAGCACTTCCTCTGGTCTAGCGCGAGCATGGGGATTATCCTCTGCCAGAGATTGCTGGATTTGCTGCTTGAGGAGATTACTGGCTTGCATGGCTCCAGTCGCTGTTTTTTTGAAGGTTGTGGGATTAGAATGCAAAACCCCTGTAATTTACCTTCGTAGCCATGAAGCTCTTGGCCCACGTGGCGTTAGCTGGGTCGGGAATGGCTTTGTTCTGCCACTGTGGCAGGAGCACGGAGAGGAGCGAGTGGAACCTGCAGGGGGGAGAAATGCAATTAAAGGCATGAACAGGGATACCTGCAGCACTCATGTGCTCCTTGGGGTGGGATTAACCCAGGAGCTTGGTGTGATCATGGATCTGCCCCCAGCTGGGTGGGGTTAATTCCCAAGGCTTGTACCCCTTCAGTTTAGTTTTGATGGAAGCAGACCTTAAGATCTGGGTTAAAAATTCACAATATCTGTGAACTACTGCCATATTTTAACCTCAGTGGGTGTTTTTATTATAATTCATGTGCTCTGAAACCTGCATTCCAAACAACCCTCACTGTTTCCCAGGTGTCCTGAGAGGACATGACCATCCCATAGGACGAATGAGAATGGTATTAAATTAAAAGAGGATCAATTTAGATTTGTTATTAGGAAGAAGATGATTACAATGCACTGGCACAGGTTGCCCAGAGGAGCTGTGGCTGCCCCATCCCAGGAAGTGTCCAAGGCCAGGTTAGATGGGCTTGGAGCAACCTGGTTGAGTGGAAGTTGTCCCTGCCTATGGCAGGGGATGGAACAAGATGAGCTTTAACATCCCTTCCAACCCAAACCAGTCTGGGATTTAATCCCTTCTAATAACTATTCCAGTTTTATTGTAACATAACAAATGGATCCACTCACGTTTTTCTTGCTGGAGGCACAAAACAAGCACAGGCTGAGATGAAGAAGCTGCAGGTGAGCACCAGTGTCACCCAGCCCCTGGCACCTGAAATACAGAGCACCCTTCATTCAGCTTCATCAAAAAGAATTAAAAAATTTAAATACACTAGTTCAACTTGGTCAACAAGAAGTCATGGCCTGACTGGTGTTTGCACTCACAAAACGTACCAGCATGTTTTTTTTCTTTACTGCCCTTGCACTGTCTGCTTAAAATGTAATTGTCCCAAATCCAGATTTTACAGCAGCAAGCCTTTTTCTTTTAAGGTGCCCTGTTTTCTTTAATTTCCTTTCCTGGTCACTGCCCTGGATTTGTCCCCCAGTCTATGGGAGAAGTCTGCCTCCAGAGCAGCCCTGCTCCCACAATGTGGAGAGGGATTTCCCCATCCCTGGAAGTGTCCAAGGCTAGGTTAGAGGGGGCTTGGAGCAACCTGGAATAGTGGAAGGTGTCCCTGCCCATGGCAGGGGGTGGCAAGGAATGGACTTTAAGGTCCCTCCCAACCCAGACTGTTCTGTGATTCTATGAATAAACCACCCTACTGCCCTTCGACTCCAGAAAATATCTTGGCACAGAACTGGGAGCTTGAAGGCAAAGAAAGAGATGCTACATCTTAAAATTAGCTGAAATTAGAAATATTCAGCATTTGAAGAATATAAAGAGGTCTCCTGGAGATCTTTGGTAATTAAAGAGGAGCAAGAAAAGCATTACCAGGACCCTCCTGGCCCCACCCCGGCACAGTGTCATTACTTTCCAGGCGGAGCCGGTCGCTGTTGCCCGGCGGCCCCTCCCCGGCCGCAGTGGACCCTGTCACCCACAGGTCGTAGAGCTCCCCTGGCTGCAGGTCCGGGATGTACAGGGACCCCGGGGCCGTCCCATTGGGAATGGCTGCGGGGAAAAGGGGGAGAAGGACATGAAGCACCTGCACCAGGGTTTTACTGTGTTCAGCTGGAATGAAGTTCTGAATGAAGTCAAGGAAAAATGAGGAAGAAGAAGAGGAAGAAGAGGAGGAGGAGGAAGAAGAAGAGGAAAGAGCAAGAAGAAGAGGTGGAGGAAGAAGAAGAGCAAGAAATGGAGGAAGAAGAGGAAAAAGAAGCAGAAGAACAAAAAGAGGACAAAAAAGAAGAGGAAGAAGATAAATAAAACGAGGAAGATGGACAAGAGGAGGAAGAGGAAGAAGAAAAAGAGGAAGAAGAAGAGGAATAAGATGAGGATGAGGAAGAGGAATAACAAGAGGAGGAAGAGGAAGAAGAAGAACCAGGAAGAAATCTGATAGTTCCACACTCAAAGGAGCTTGGAATGATCTCACTAGAAACCTTCAGTAATTAAATGGGAGCAGGAGAAGCATTTCCAGCTTCCAGACACCCACCATAGACCTGGGGGTCTCCCTGGCTGTCCGTGGTCTGCAGGTACACGTGGTACCCTGTGATGCAGCCCCTCTGCTGGGGAACAGGGATTTCCTCCCATGACACCAAGACGCCGGTGGCCGAAGGGATTGTGAACATCTGGGGCCCAGCTGATGGGGCTGCAAGACATAGGACTGGCTTTGAAAGCTGAGCTTAAGGAGCTTGAAAACATCTGGAAGATCATTACTGTGATTTACCTTGTGCTGTGGAGTATCCTCTGACTGACACTGCCTGTCCAGCTCTGTCCTGGTAGAGAGCAAACACACGGATCTGGTAGCACATGTTATCTTTGATGTGCTCTAGATAAAGGAATTAAAAGTGGATAGTTACTTTTTAAAGTATTTGCACTCCTGGCCCAAGTGTCTGCATCAGCTGCTTAGCTCTGAGATGGATCCTCTGATTATTTATAGGTCTTTCATTAAGAAGGGAAAGAAACATTCTCTGTGATCTAGGCAGAGCCTTACTGGGCATTAAACTGAAAATTAGTGGCTTCTCACTACCAGAGGGAAGGATTAGACTGGAGGTTGGGGAGAAACTCTCTCCTGTGAGGGTGGTGAGGCCCTGGCACACGTTGCCCAGAGAAGCTGTGGCTGCCCCATCCCAGGAAGTGTCCAAGGCCAGGTTGGACAGGGCTTGGAGCAACCTGTTCTAGTGGAAGGTGTCCCTGCCCATGGCGGAGGGTGGAATGAGATGAGCTTTAAGGTTCCTTGCAACCCAAACCAGTCTGGGTTTCTATGGAATATGCTGCTTTTTCCAGCTTATTTGTAGCAGGGATATGAGAGGATAGAGACAAAGCACCAGGACAGAGGATAGGGAAGACTAACGAGGGTTCTCACGATCACCCCTGTTGTAACTTCACGGCTATCACTGTGCAGAGCACTGACACGTCGTGCTGCTTGGGGTTAGTAACCAAAATCAGTAGAAAGGAAATAGCATTTTCTTAGGCCTTTGATCTCTGGTACCTCTATCTGGCTTGTTTCATATTGGAGAGATTGGTTTTTCAGAGACAATTTACTTTCAGATACAAAGCTCAGCTGAGAGCAGTTGCAGAGCTCAGCCCAGGGCAGCCACCAGTTGTTTTCTCTCCTATACAAAAAGCTTTAAATGCCATAATTTCTTATGCTGAATTAGTAATAATGATAGAATCACAGACTCTTTGGTTTGGAAGGGACCTTAAAGCCCATCTCATTCCACCCCCCGCCACGGGCAGGGACACCTTCCACTAGACCAGGTTGCTCCAAGCCCTGTCCAACCTGGTCTTGGAGGCAAAATTCCAATCTGACTTGTTCCTTAAAATATTTCAAAAATAAGCTGGTACTTTGGTTGTATCCAACCTTGGGGTATATTTACCTGCTATCACTGTGGACAGGTTGGACACGGGAAGCTTTGCCCAGGTGTGATGGGGCTCCAGGTGTGGGTTCTTCCCTGTCTCTGCCCACTCCACCACGTACCCACTGACGGGCACAGCAGATCTGAGGGGTGGTTTCCAGCTGACCAGGATGCTGCTGTTCCCCATGGCCATGGCAGAGACTTGCTGAGGAGGTGGTAGATCTTAAACACCAAACAAAAAGACACTGTCAGCACAAACTTGCTGTAACCTCAAGTGGAACCATTAAGTTTGAAATATGTGTTTTATTGTGTCTTATCCAGTCTGGCAGCATGTGGAGCATAAAAATAAACTATAATTGAAAGAAAAGGTAATTATGGGAAAGTTTATGCTGATAGGAACAGTCACATTCTTTTCTTGTCTCATGGTTTAGCAGATTGGATTGAACACCCACAGTACTGCTTTGTTGTGCTATCCCCAAACCCTGAGAAGATGATGTCACAGCACGTCCCTAAATCCCACTGCTATGTTGGAGCCATAAGGCAGGATGTGGAGCTGCTGGAGCAAGTCCAGAGGAGGCCACGGAGATGCTCTTAGTGCTGGAACCCCTCTGCTCTGGAGCCAGGCTGGGAGAGCTGGGAGTGTTTGCCTGGATAAGAGAAGGCTCCAGGGAGACCTCAGGGAAAACTGGATCTGTAGATGCCCAAAGATCCATTGAGGTGGACCTTGATGGGCACGAGATGGTGTGACCAGAACAGATCCACAGTGTGTGGCACAACACAGAGCGCTGGTGTTTTTCCCAGTGATCCAGACTCAGCAGAAGCCTTACCCTGGATACCCAGGTTGGTCAGGATGGATGCAGGGGGGGACCTGCCCCGAGAGTTCTGAGCAGTGACTGTGATCCTGTAGTCCACCCTTGGTGTGACTTTGGAGTAGCTGGTGTGAGTGGTTTGGTGGGATTCTGTGGGGGGGTTCTGATGGTCCAGGGCTTCAAAGGTCACTCTGTACCCCAGGATTCTTCCTCCTGCCTCTGACTTGCTCAGAGCCTGTGAGGAAAGTGCATTTGTTACTGTCATCTTCTGGAAAAAGTGCTGTCAGCTGGGAAAGCTGGAGAGGGGCTTTGGATAATAGCCTGGAGGGACAGGACAAGGGGGAATGGCTTCCCACTGCCAGAGGGCAGGGATAGATGGGATTATCGGAAGGAATTCTTCCCAGTGAGGGTGGTGAGGGACTGGGATTGGCTGCCCCATCCCTGGAAGTGTTCAAGGCCAGGTGGATGAGGCTTGGAGCAACCTGGTCTAGTGGAAGGTGTCCCTGCCCATGGTAGGGGTGGAACTGGGTGATCTTTAAGCTTCCTCTCAACCCAAACCATTCCATGATTAATATTTCCCGTTTAATTCCAGTTTAGTGAAGCACTTTTGCTGTGAGCTGCTGATTTTCCCAGCAGCAGCAGAGCTGGAGACAGTGAAACACTCATCCCTCTCCTATCCTGAGGCTGAATTCAAGCCAAGTTTTTCCCAAGGGTTGAAAAAAAAGAGTATGAACTGCACCTGAGTTTTTTAGAATGAGCCATTTTTTATTTAGGAGAAAAATACGGATTTTACTTAAAGCCATGATAAAAAACTATTTAAATTGAAACACTTAGAACACATCTCTGACAGTCTGTGCTATCCCATTAACACCTCACACTGGTTTTTCCTCCCCTATGGGTATCTGCAGTTGTACTCTCAGTTTCACAATCTCCTGATGTTTCTATAATGTGAATTCATTTGTTTGGCTGATTTTTGTCATAACAAAACAAAGCACTTTCAAAAATAGGAATGGGTAGTGTTACAGGTGCTTTGGCAGTGGCTCAGGACAGACACAGCACTGGAACCACTGTGAGGAACTGCTGAAATTAAATTTGCAGCCCTTTTTTGGGTGTTTGTCTGAAAATAGGAGCACGTTTCTTGGTAGGATGTTGTACTTTCAGCCTTTTGCTTTGTAGCTTTTGTGAAAACTACAGAGGCAGTTCATTGCCCTGTTTTATGAATGGTGCTGCAGGAAGTCAGTTCTGATAAAGAAAGTGCTGTAAGATAAAGGCCTTCAAGTTAAAGCCACAACGTCTGGGGTTACAGAATCACATGAGAGTTTCTGCTTTCGATTTTAGCCTGGTGCTTGTTGGTGTGGGGGGAAGATACCCCAGCTTTTTTCACTCTTTGTCCAGCTTCAGATCTGCAGCTTTAGTATTAGAAACCCTTGTTTGTGTGGTTCTACACCTGTGGAGAAAGCCCCTCTTCCTGCTGTACAACAACATCTCCGACCTCATCCCTCCACACAGCAGTGACCCCACGGGACCTCTTCCACTGCCTAAACTATATCCAGCTCTTAGATTTTAGGAAGTTCAGTCATTTTAAGGGGTTGTTATAAAAAATTGCCCTTTCAGCCTCCTCCATTTTTCATTGCTCCGCTCTTCTTTTAGGGACATGAGTCAGTGGTGGCCTGGGCAGTGGTGGAGGGACAGTTGGATTCAATGGTCTGAGAGGGCTTTTCCATCTAAATGATTCTGTGATTCATGTAAGCAAAGCAGAGCTGAAATAGCTCTGAAGGCAGCAGACACCCAAGGTGAGTCCATATGGAGAACATGAGCCATGGTGTCCACCTGCCCCCCTGAGCTCCTGTCCTGGCCACATATGGCAACCATGGAAAACAACAACAAGATGGAGAATGAGGAGAGGGAGATATTCATTAGAAAACAAATTAGGAAGTCTATAAGGTTGTCCATTATTCATCTGGAGAAGAGAAGGCTCTAGGGACAACCTAGAGCCCCTTCCAGTGCCTAAAGGGGGAGCCTAAAAAGAACTGGAAAGGGACTTTGGACCAGAGCCTGCAGAGGCAGGACAAGGGGGAATGGCTTCCCACTGCCAGAGGACAGACTTAGGTGGAATATTGGGAAGAAATTCTTCTCTGTGAGGGTGGTGAGACCCTGGCACCGGTTTCCCAGAGAAGCTGTGGCTGCCCCATCCCTGGAAGTGTCCAAGACCAGGTTGGACGGGGCTTAGAGCAACCTGGGATGGTGGAAGGTGTCACTGCCCATGGCAAGGGGTGGGAACAAGATGGTTGGATGTCCAAGATCCTGTTCAATCCAAATCATCCCGACATTCTAAGAAACTGTAGGTAGAAAAGTGTTGCTGAATCTCCTCCCAGGGGAGGTGAGCCTTGGTCCGTGTCCCTGGCCCTGGCCTTGTGCTCTCACAGGGTTCAGTCCTTTCCCAAAACCACATAAACTGGTTTCCCCTCTAACCTTGTTGTTTACTGCTGCCTCTGCTTAGGTTTCACTTAACTTACCTTCCAAAAAAGTGAGATGTTCTGCTGCTGAGAGCCCAGGTCCTGCTCCTGCCGGTACCAAACATCCGGGATCCCAGTCGGCTCTGGGGTGGAAGGAAAAGGTGAGCAGCATGAATGGCCGTGGTTTGAAGCAAACAAACAAGACAATGAGTAGGTAAAAGGGGTAAAAATCCTGAGAAAATGAAAATTTCAGTTTTAAAATGTCCCTGAAATGATGCAATATGTGATAGTCCATGTTTGCTCTTGAGTTCAGTTCACTGAGGATGGGGATCATGAGGAAAACAAGTCATAAACCAGGGAGGGAGTTTTGCTCTTCTGATGACTTTATTCTGCCCTTGATAACTGGAATGGCTCCCAAGGAAACCCACACATCAAATGGACAGTGTTATCTCTTGTCTTTGCAAAATTTGAGGCTTATTAAGGTCCTTGGGGTTGGCTAAATCAATCCTAGAACAGCAGGATGATGGGGTTTGTGGGATCTGTAGGATTTTGCTGTTTGGCTCTAGGCAATAATTGTCTTTAACTGCTGGGTAGGACCTTGTTAGAGGTACCTGAAATTTCCCATTCTTTCCACAATTTTTAGTCACAGACTGACTGGAAACTCATGATATTTTTAATAAACCTCACAAAATAACACAAAATCTAAGTTCTGGCTGGTGAATGAGCTCCAAAAATTCAGAACCAGAGGTACACGTGTCAAGAAAGCTGATGTGACAGAGCTTGGTTCCTCAGGGTCCCTGACCAACATAAACTCATCAAATTCAAATATTAATTGCTGCTAACAGTCAGAGCAGGAGGCAGCTGATGGAGAACCCAGCAAGGACAGGACTGCCTGCTCTTTGCTGTATTCAATGACACAAAACCCCTCCATGTCAGTGATGTCTGGAGCAGTTTGTCCTGTATTAGCTGCAAATAGTGGCTGGAATAGAAACAAGAAGCAGGAGCAACAGCAGAAATAAAACCAGAGCTCACCGGCTGTGAGTGAGGGAGGAAGGGGTGAGCTCCCTCAGAAGGGAGCAGAAAAAGTAGGATATGGGATTGCATCTGCTGGCCTCCAAACTGGATCTGAAAGTTCATGAATCATGTGAATTGGCTGGAAAGAAAAAGATATGCTCACTAATGAACAGGGCTTGCATAAGGCAGCTTTCGTGGCAGGTCACGCTAAAAGGAACAGGAAAAGGAACATCCCATTGAAAAGGTGTAATTCTGGATTTGCAGCAAGTCAATTCATGCATAAAATTTCAGTTCCTTCAACAAAGAGTAAACATGATGTACCAGAGCTTCTAGTCTGCAACCTCCCCTTGCAGTCACCTCATCTGGTGACACAAAGTGTTCCTTGATCAGCTAAAAACATTCTCATTCTCATTGTGCAGCAGGGCTGGGGAGAGGGGTGATGACCACAAATGTCAGGGTGCAACAAGAAGTGGAGAAAACTGTTGAGAGGAAGGTGGGGGAGGGAAGGAAAAGTTCACATCTCCTGCATCAATCAATGCTTCTTACAGAAACTGGTGCTCTCGAAGTGGTAAATGGGATGAGTAATAATGGCCCAAGCCTGGAGGGCTTGTAGTAATTCACAAAAAAGAGCAACCAAAGCCAAGTAGGAGATCAGAGAATCACAGAATCGTTTGGCCTGGAAAAGACCTTAAAAATCATTTTATTCCAACCCCTTTATCCTTCAGCTCTTCTCAGTGAACTCTTGAAATTCTTGTTTTGCAAGAAACTCAAACAGCTTCATCTTTCTTCATTAAAAAAGCAATTCTTTTACAGGAGCTACTTCTCTCTTGGCTCCGGGTCTGGATCCACAGAGTCTCCACAAACGAACCAGCAGCAGTTTGACTTCATTAGCTGAAGTTACCCATTGAATGCAACTGTTAGGTACAGGTTTAGTGCAGGTTTAGTGTTGGTTTGTGTTACCTGCTTCTGGAGTCCGGGCTTCGTTCATTTTCCAGTCACTCCACAGCCCTCGCTCGGGGTGAATTTTACAGCTGACCTGGAACTCATAGGCTGTGTCAGGCTCCAGCCCATGAAGGTGGTATTGTTCACTGCTGAAGATTTCAACCTTTAATGGAGATGAAGAACATGTAATATTAAACTCACGAGAAGACAAAGGTTGAAGGCGGTGGCAGCTGAATCACAAGTGTCTGTGTGAAGCTTTAAAAAACAACAGGGAAACCCTGATTTGAGGTGGCTCTAATAACTCAAAGAATGATGCAATGAATCATCAGGCTCGCAGGGCTTCATCTGAAAAACCCCTCATTTAATTATGTGACAATAGCAAAATCTCTGTGTGATTTGACTCAACTTCCAGCAATAGGTTTCTTTTGCCACTTAAAATAAGAGCAAAGACTTTGTAGAATCCCAGAATCCCAGACTGGTTTGGGTTGAGAGGGAGCTTAAAGCCCAGTCCCACCCACTGCCATGGGCAGGGACACCTTCCACTAGAACAGGTTGCTCCAAGCCCCATCCAACCTGGCCTTGGACACTTCCAGGGATGGGGCAGCCACAGCTTCTCTGGGAAACCGGTGCCAGGGCCTCACCACCCCCACAGCCAACAATTCCTTCCCAATATCCCACCTAACCCTGCCCTCTGGCAGTGGGAAGCCATTCTCCCTTGTCCTGTCCCTGCAGGCCCTGGTCCAAAGTCCCTTTCCAGTTCTCTTTAGGTTCCCCCTTTAGGCACTGGGAGGAGCTCTAAGGTCTCTCCCTAAGGCCTTCTCTTCTCCAGCAAGTCCATAACTTCCTTTATCCCAAAGATGATTACCTTGCTCCAGGAGTGCCTGGTGAGGGGACGGTATCTCAGCCTGCAGTGCTGTGCTTGTGCTTCATTGTGCCAAAAAAGAGTGCAGTTGGTCGCAGAAGAACTGTCAAATTCCACTAAAAAGTCAGGAGGATGTGGCTTCACTGGCAGCAAAACAGAAAGAAGCAGAGGGTGCTCAGAAACGCAACAGGACTTGGAATGGGGGTTGGATGGAAAACAGAGTTATTAGTTTAGGCTGGATGGATGATCTTCCCAAGAGGTTTAAAAAAGAAGGTGCTCAGAATGTCTCCGATCTTCCCAAAGGGCTAGGGCTGACTGAGAGGTGGAAGGTCCTGCTTTACCTATGTCTATTAATGTGAAGGTGAATGGCTGTGAAGAAGCACTTCCCAACTCATTAGAGGCAGAAACCACAACAGTGTAATTGGAGTCAAAATTCAACTTTCTCAGAGCCAGCAATCCAAATGTCTTATTCAGACTTTCTTCTGAAAAGCACAAGTCATGTGTCCCATTTGAGAGCCTGGAACAGAAGGAAGATGTTTGGTTATTGCTCTTCTGTAGACCTGGGTGTGTGGGGACATGGATCCCATTCCAAAGGGGTGTCTTGGCATTCCCTCTTTACCTTCTGAACCCAGCTGGGGCCAACCCGCTATGGTGCATGAGCAGAAAAGGGGTTTGAACTGCTCCAAGATATAATGAGAGGTGTTGAAGCACCTATATCCCCATATTACTTACTGTATCACATATGTGGTGTCAAGGTATGTGAGCCTTCCCTTATCCCAAGTGCAGACGGGGTGGCTGTCTGTTCCAGTCTGGATACATGACACATTTCCTGGCTCATCTGGAGGATCTTAAACAGATATTTCTTAGCATCTTAGATTTTAAACAGATATAGTCTTAATATCACAGACTGGTTTGGGTTGGACCTCTAAAAGGCATTCAGTCCAACCCCCTGCCATGGGCAGGGACATCTTCACCCAGCCCAGGTTGCTCAGGGCTCTGTCCAGTCTGGCTTTCAATATTTCTTCCTTAAAGATGTTACAAGACATTTTAAGAAATGCTTTGGAGACAGGATGTTATTTGCTCTGAGCGGGCAGTTTGATTTAGCATCTCTCCCTTCAGGAATAACAGAGTTGCACAGTTCTAGCCAGGAATATTTTAAATACAAAGAGGCCCTCTAAGACAATACCTGTCCTGGACAAGGGCACTCACTGCCAGTCTCTACCGTGTGGTTCAGAGGTGCCACAGGAAAGGTTTGAGAACCAGGAATAATTAATAATCAATGCTGCTTACTTCCACACTTGATATCGATTCCACAAATGAGTTTTTTCCTTCCTCCACAAACTGTTTTGCATGTAAAGGTGTGTCTGCCATAGGTATTGACTGGAAATGTTTTGCTTACTGAACGGCCAGAATTTTTAACTTGTTCAGAGTTGTTAAGGAAAATCCCTATCCTGCACTTAGGTGTCTGCAAGTCTCCCAGGTAGCAGGACAGGGTGACGTTGGTCCCAGGCTGGATGGCACTGGCAGTGTTGGCCGTCATTCTCCCTTTGTCACAGATTTCCTCAGTGCCACGGGGAGCTTTGCTGGAAGTCACGATCCCTTTCCTGCAGGCTTCTGCAACAGAATCGGAAAACAAAAGTTTCACAGGAACCCATCCCTTGTCTTCCACAACATATTTTGCTCAAGGAAGAGTTTCCCCAAATGTCTTATCCAAGAATTCCTGCCTCTGCAAGGTAACCTGTGGGATGTTGCTGTGCTCAGTCTGATTAACTGGGATCAGCAACCACGGGATCACAATCAGTCACCAATGAACCAGCACGACCCCAGGGAGAATCTACCAGAACTCTTGTTTCATTTTGGATTAAGAATGTGTCTGTGTGTCAGGAAAGTTGTGGCAGGCAGCACAGGAAGGATGTGAAGCTGCTGGAGCAAGTCGAGAGGGGCCATGGAGATGCTCCAAGGACTGGAGCACCTCTGCTCTGGAGACAGGCTGGGAGAGCTGGGGGTGTTCACCTGGAGAAGAGAAGGCTCCAGGGACAACTTAGAGCCCCTTTCAGTGCCTAAAGGGGGAGCCTAAAGAGAACTGGAAAGGGACTTTGGACCAGGCCCTGCAGGGACAGGACAAGGGAGAATGGCTTCCCACTGCCAGAGGGCAGGGTTAGGTGGGATATTGGGAAGGAATTGTTGGCTGTGGGGGTGGTGAGGCCCTGGCACCGGTTTCCCAGAGAAGCTGTGGCTGCCCCATCCCTGGAAGTGTCCAAGGCCAGGTTGGACGGGGCTTGGAGCAACCTGTTCTAGTGGAAGGTGTCCCTGCCCATGGCAGGGGTGGAACTGGATGATGTTTAAAGTCCCTTCCATCCCAAACCATTCCATGGTTCTGTGAAAGTGCTGGAGCACCATTTCTCCCTGTTCATGAGCTCTGCCAGTCTCAGTGGAGCTCATTGTGGAGCTGTTTTCTCATGTAACCAACAGTTCTACCTTGAAATAAACTTAATAACCTCTCTACATAACTAATTAGCAACTCTTTGCTCTCAAATAAGGAAGATGTTCACTAGCAATCCACACAGAAGCTGAAAAAAACCACCCTACTTAGCCTGGGTGCTTCTTTTAAAGTGACCATTTTTCTGAAGGGAAAAAAAATTGTCTTACCTGCTGTGAAGTGCATCACCAGCCAAATTGCTGAGGGCACAATCCATGCAAATGGCATTTTGCTGCCTACAGAGAAATGAATTCACGTTAACAATTCTTAAAGAGTGGGGATATAATTTACAGATCTTCATGTTTTATTACTTTACAACTTCAGAAAATCCCAAATGCTCATTTCAGGAGACCTTTCTAATGGACACAATGCAGGAAGTTCTGAACACAGATGTTTTACACAAATTATTCAAGCTCAACCTGAACTGAGGTCAATATTTTCAAATACTTTTTACAACAAGCATTAACAAATATTCCCTTTTTTATCCTTCACCTGCAGAACTATAGGAGCAGTGGGAATACATTGGATACTTCAGAAGTGAATACACCGACAAGCACTTTCTGTAGCCTGTAATGATTTGATGCCATACCAGAAACAAACTGGTTGAAGTAGTTTTATCCCAGTATTACTACTTTAAATCTTGGCTGATTTTCATGCCAGGGGCATTTCCATGCACAGTATAGTCTTTGCCATGTGAATATTAATACAAAAACAACAAAGATGGTTATTTCAGGTTGTTTTTAGATAATGAAATGGATGGTTTTTAAATGATCCAATACTCAAATTGAATGTAAAATACATAAGATTTGCCAAAATGCATATTATGGCAATAAGCCAGGTTTTATAAATAATGTTTTGAAACTAAATCCAGATGTTCCTCAGGCTGTAACTTTCAGCCTTGCTGCAGTGCCTCAGCTTCTCCAAAGCCTCTTCATGTGGTGCCTTCTGTAGATGATTAGTAACTGCCAGACTGAGCAAACACAGCACCCCAAGGTTCTTCAAGTAAATGCTCTGCCTTCCAATAAACTGAAATTGCCTGGTGACTGTGTAAACACCCTTCAGACAGCTTCTTCTGACAGCAAAACTACCCAAAATATTTGAGTCAACAGGCAAAAACAGTCTGGCTTCAAATATTTTAATCAGTGGTTTGGTTGGGGAAGTGTGAGACGTAAATCATGATTGAGTAAATGATGATAAATGAATTAGAAACAACCTTAAGCTCAGGATAGAGACATATGGGGGGAAAATTAGGAGGAAAAAACCCATATTCCACAGCAATAGGAAAAATTGCTATTGCTACACACAGAGTACAGAAATACAAAGGACGTTGTCCTGGAGTAAAGGTGGAGGAAGTACATGAGAAATCTGTGGGGGTCGAGGTGGTGCCTCTTTGTGCTCTTATTTTTGAAATCTCAGCTGAAAGTACCAGGGCCACACAGTCTGTGACCCCGTGGTTGTGCCACAGTGACACAAACTGTAACTACAGCCCTTGAGTTCTGAAATGAAACCAGTTGTGAAGCACAATAGCTTGGGAGGTGGCCTTGAACCAACCTTTTATACCCTTGTCCCCACCTCTCCCCAAAAAAAGCTCCATGCAAAGCTCATTCTGTGTTCTAAGAACTCACAGGAACAACCACTGGAAACAGGAACATTTTGTGGTGTTGTATTTCACCCAGAAAAACCCACTATTTGTGCCCCAGCTATTACTGACAACTAACACTGGCTGCGTTTTAAGGAAGCTCCCCCCCCCCCCCCCCCCCCGGGCTGTCCTGGCTTCCCAGGCCCTTTGAGGACAGTGGCACCAGGGTCATCCCACAGCCTTGGGAACATCCTGCCTAGGGCCGGTGGCTCTTCCCAAAGCTACCGAGAGCGGGGGATTTAATCCTTGGGATGAAGGAAAGGGACAGAGTTACTCCTAGAGGATGGGCTCTACGCTTCTTAGGCAGCTCTATCCTCGAGTGCAGGAAGTATCCCGGGATAGTGAGCATTCCAGGGCAGGCGGTGTGCCCAGATGGGCAGCATCCCCGGGTAGGAGCATCCCTGGACAGCAGCATCCCGGGATAACGATCATTCGAGGGCAGCAGCATCCTGGGGCAGGGAATCATCCGGGTGCAGTAGCATCCCCGCGAGAAAGAGCAAAGCGCAGCGGCACCCCAGAGCAGTGAACATCCCAGGGAAGCAGCATCCCGGGGCAGGGAGTATCACCGGGAAAGCGAGCGTCCCAGCACAACGTCATCCTGGCGCAGCAGCTTCCCGGGGCAGGAATATCCCAGGGTAGCAACATCCCAGGGCAGTGAACATGCCAGGGCAGTAGAATCCCGGGGCAGGGGGTATCCCAGTGCAACATAATCCCCTGGAAAAGTAGCATCCCAGCGCAGCAGCATCCCAGGACAGTGAACATCCCGCGGCAGGGAGTATTCCGAGGCAGGGAGCATCCCGAGGCAGCAGCACCCTGCAGCAACAGCATCTCGGGGCAGTGAGTATCCCGAGGCAGGGAGTATCCCGGGACAGCAGCATCCCGAGGCAGCAGCATCTCGGGACATCCATCCGCGGGATGTCAACTTTCCCAGCGCGCCGCTACACTGCTGCCCGAAGCGGGATATCGCTCCTCAGGAGTGAAAATCCGCGCGGGGGGGATCTCCACCCTCGGTACCCTCGGGGATGTCCGTCCCATAGCCCCCCCGCCCCCCGAGCGGGGGTTACTCACTCTCAGCCCCGCGGCCGCTCCCGGCGCGGCGGATCCCGCGTGTGCGCGGAGGGCACGGAACGGCCCGACCCGCCCCCGCCCAGGGATCCGGGAACGGGACAGGAGGGGAAAGGCGGGGGAAAAAGGGGAAGGCAAGGCAAGGCAAGAGAAAGAAAAGAAAAGAAAAGGAAAAAAAAAAGAAAAACGAAAAGAAAGA
>NW_020884905.1:7226937-7279883 GCF_003945725.1 Corapipo altera
GAAAAGAAGAGAAAAGAAAAGAAAAGAAAAGAAAAGAAAAGAAAAGAAAAGAAAAGAAAAGAAAAGAAAAGAAAAGAAAAGAAAAGAAGAAAAAGAAATTTCATCCTCCCTTGATAGGAGTAAGGGGCTTGTCCAGAGATGCACCCACACTGATTTTTATCTTCTCTTTAACAAGATTTTTGCTTTCTCTCATTTTTCTCAGCACTCCCACAACCTGCCACTACATTTAAGAGAGCTTTCAGTGAGTGAGTATCTTATTGGTATTGTTCCTTCTCTTAACATCAGCTCAGTTTTCCTCACTGATTACAATCACATGGAACCACAGCATAGGTATTTCAGGGGCAGCTGTTGAAATGAAGGGGCAGAGGGAGAACAACATTTGCAGCTTCCAAGAGCCTCAAATTTTGCCTTTGAGCCTCCATCTGCTTCTCCTCCTCCCAAAGCCTGGAGCAACATTTGTGCTCCTTTCCAGAGCTGCCATCATATCATTAACATGCCAAGAGCGAGCTGGGTGAGCCAGAACCCCACAAAATCCCAAACATCAACAGCTTCTTTTACCTCTTCTTTCTCCTCTGTCTTCATCAGTTCACGTTACACTTTGCCTTTTCACAGAGCCCTTCCCAGCACAGCTTCAGCTCCACGCGGCCAGACCAGGATTCAGCTGATTTTAAACCAGGACACCAAAAGGAGTTATATGGAATCTAATCCGTGTTTCTTGCTGAGGTCCCACGTGTTGATTTCTCCATCACTCTTCACACCCTGACCTCAGTTGGGAGCAGTGGAATGGGGCTGTCTCACTCATCCAGGATATATTTAAGGGAAGATGCTGATCAGATGGTCCAGGTGAGTTTTGTGTTTTAGTGAGAGGCAGCTAAACCAAAAATCCCCAGTCCCTTACCCTCTATAAAATGCAGCTGCTTCCTTTTTTATTTCTTTCTTCTATTTTTTCTTATTTTATTTTTCTTCTCTTTTTGCTTTCTGATTTTGTTTTACCTTTTTTCCTTTCTTTTGTGCTTAATCCTTTTTAATTTTGTTTTGTAATTTACCTTTTCCCCTTTATTTTATATTTTATATTTTTTCCTTTCTCTTCTTTTTCCCTTTCCTCTTTTCCTCTTTTTTATTTGTTGTCTTTATCTTTTCTATTTTTTTCCTTTTTCTTTCTTATTTTTCTTATTTTTTCCTTCTTCCATTTTTTTTCTTTCTCCTTTTTCGTTTTTCCCTTTCCTTTTTTCCTTTTCCCTTTCTCTTATTTTTTAGCACCAAATTCTGCTTCTTCCTACAATTCTTTCTTCATTGACTTCTGCTGAGCATGTGGTACTCACATACCACGAAGAAATCCATGAGTTCCCTGCAGTTGGTGTCTCCCCACAGCCAAAGAGAGCCAGAGTCCAAGGTCCTGCTGCCAATGGAGCTGCCAGTGCCCTGAAGATGCTGTGCCACCCTCCCTGGTGCCCCTGGCATGGGGTGATGTCAAGGAAAGTACAGAGTAATCTGTTCTCTAGGGAGAGGCGGTGTCTGTGAGTCTGAAAGCAGAGCTGGGGAAAGCACCCTGACAGAACGTGTGATATTTGGTGCTGTTGGGTGATGGCAGTGGCAGAGGGAGCTGTGTGTGAGGCACAGAGGCTGCATATGGGGGGCACAAATCAAGAGGACACTGGTGGTTGCAGTGTCACCTCACAGAGCTCAGGGGAAGCCGTTCTGGCTGAGCTCCACCAGCCCCAGCCCTGCTGGTCTGTAGTGACTGCCCGGGGTGAACTTGTATGTGAATTGAGCAGACACCAAGAGACATGTAAATGTAAGAGCTGAGAGGGCTTGTTGAGAATTACAGAATCACAGACTTGCTTGGGTGGAAGGGATCTTAAAGCCCATCCAGTTCCACGTCTGTCACGGGCAGAGGTACCTTCCACCAGACCAGGTTGCTCTAAGCCCTGTCCAACCTGGCCTTGGACACTTCCAGGGATGGGGCAGCCACAGCTTCTCTGGGCAACCTGTGCCAGGGCCTCACTACGTTCACAGTCAAAAACTCCTTCCCAATATCCCATCCAACCCTGCCCTCTGGCAGTGTGAAGCCATTTCCCCTTGTCCTGTCTCTGCAGGCCCTGGTCTAAAGTCCCTCTCCAGCTCTCTTTAGGCTCCCCATTTAGGCACTGAAAGGGGCTCTAAGTTGTCCCTGGAACCTTCTCTTCTCCAGGTGAACACTCCCAGCTCTCCCAGCCTGTCTCCAGAGCAGAGGTGCTCCAGTCCTTGGAGCAGCTCCATGTCCTACTCTGGACTCACTCCAACAGGTCTATAGCTTCCTTCTCATGTTAATGACTTTGAACTGCTCAGGTATTTGGTTCCTTGGAGCCTGGACAGTGGAGTTGTGGCACCCAGCCCCCAGCAGTGTTGAAGAGCTGCAGCAGCAGAATGAGCAATAACTCAGTGCAGGGGTGTCTGTTTTCAGTACTGCAGGTCCCCTCTGCTCTGGCTCTGTTAGTTTTCCATCTGCTCCGTGTGCCAGTGACTCTCATTGAATTGGCCTTCATCCAGCAGGATGAAATGAGTCACTTAGTTTGGTAAAGGTAATTGTTCTGTCTCCTTTGCGCATATGAAAGCCAAGGAAGGCTTGATCCAAGGGGAGAGTGTGGAAATCACACGCTCTAGGAAATCATACAGATTATGCACAAGATACATCAACACCTGGGTCCTTTTGAGGTTAAGAATACTGGGTTTTTCTAATATTCTTGTGGCAAGATTAATTCCTCTCTGTTCAGGAAAGGCTTGGTTGGGTTGGTAAGCAGCAATCATGAAATCCCCTGTACTAGATCACCTTTGTAGCTTGTTTTCTTTTTGCTGTTTTCAAGGTTCCTTTTCTCCTGAATCCAAGCCCTGCTCCAATGCCTTTGCAAGAGCCATTCTCATGGGATTTTGTCCAGAGATGCACCCACACTGGAGCCCGATGAGACCCAAACCACAACCTCACCTCTCACATCCTCTTCTCTGAAATGCCAGTTTGGTTTCAGTCTCTGCTACTGTGCTCAGCCCTCCCACCCTGAGCACAACTCCTCATCCTCCCTCCATAAGAACTAACCCCCCAAAGCTCAGGGTGGAAGAGGCTACACCAAATAGCATAATTTTTAATGGATATTGCCACTTTTGTTGTCAGGTCGTTCCATCTGTGACCATTTTCCCCTTGCCACGTTTCCAGAAGGCTTTTGCTGATCCAGGCACTTCTTTGCAGCTTTGCACGAGCCTTGGTCACAACCTGGGCTTTGATCTTCGGTCTGTGCACTCAGAAATCCCCGGAGGTCGACGGGTGTTACTTAGCTCTGTGAAATGCTCAAGTTTGTAATCCAATTTTAGCCTCTGCAGCGTCTTTATCTGCCACTGAATCTCTCCCACAGTTTACTGACAGCCAAGCCCTTGCAAACCTTCCAGCCTGGGGTGGGTTTGTAAATGCAACACAGAATAAAATCAGGCAGCACAATATTATTCAGAAGATGTTTCTATGATCTTCTTGTCCTGTTCCTGTTACCAAAGGGTTTAAGGTGCTTTTGACCTCAGATCCTGAGGCTTTACCAGTGGTAGTTGTTACTCTCCAGACTCTGTGGATAAGAAATGAAGGCAAAGTGCTTGGTGAAGGTCACAGGGTGAGTTGGTGACTAAGCTGTGACTAAACCCAGCTCTCTTGTGCTTCAAACCTCAAACCAGAATGAATTCCATGTCCTCCTGCATCATAACAGGGGCAGAGAAGAGGCATAAATGATATAACATTGCAGCTATTGATGTACATTTGATGCATAATTTATTACATGTCAAATTTATTTATTATCTCTGCATTCTGCATTTGGTTTAATTAATCTCCAACTCTACTCTTTGAAGAAGGATGGTAAACAAGTCCCACAGGGAGTGATGCTGGTAACTTCTATCACTTCAAGGTCACACTTGATACGCCCAGTAGATACACCCTGCTCTATGGAGGGGATGGAGATAAGAGCAGGAGTGGATGACTCTGCTGTTCTCCAAACCCACTGAAGCTTTGAACACCCAATTTCTTATTTCTTTTTCATCTGTTCTTTCCTTCTATTTCTATAAAAAATATCTGTTTTAGGGAGGTTGTGTTAGAACTTTGGGTACCGATGGGACACCGTGTTGTGGTGCATCTCTGTAGGTCATGAGCTATTCTGCTTTGGTAGTTATTACAGTACATGTAGGTGTAAGTAAAGTGTAAGAACACTGCTCCATGTTACTCATTCAGAACAAAGGATGTCTCATCATTAAGTATTGACACACAGATGTCACTCGCAGGGGATCATGGACAGAGGAGTTTGCAATCAGTGAGTTACACGAGTCATTGTTTTTGGTGCTCCCTCTCTGTGGGCAGAGACATTATTCAGTGTACCCTTCCTTTAAGTGCCTCCAAGGTACATAAACCCAGGTTGTGATGGCACTGAACAACCCATAAAATTCATTCCTGAGCTGATAAATGACTGGTGGAAATCACTGGCACAAGATCCAACTGCCAACAGTAAAACCAAACGTTAGAAAATACTGATATCAAGGATTAGGGAGTATGTAATATTTGAGGGAGGGAGGGAGGGAGGGAACCTGAGATGTTAAAATAAATCTACTGAGAGTGACATCATGATTTGGTTCGTGGGATGCCCCGTCTCTGGAAGTGTCCAAGTCCAGGTTTAACAGGCCTTGGAACAACCTGGCCCAGTGTTTTGAGTCACGGAATCCCAGACTGGTTTGGGTTGGAAGAAATCCTAAAGATCATTCAGTTCCACCACTGCCATGGACGGGGACACCTTCCACTATTCCAGGTTGCTCCAAACCCTGTCCAACTTGGCCTTGGACACTTCTAGGGGCGGGGCAGGCACAGCTTCTCTGGGCAACCTGTGCCAGGGTTTCACCATATCCATATATATATACATGGTGAAGCACTATGTAAATATATATTTGTGCCCCTCTCTTTCCATTTCCTCCAGTAACCAGCCCAAATTTACCAGATGCAACCCCACACCCATGAAAAGGAGAAATATTTCCTTCAGCACCTAAGAAATCAGTGGGAGCATTGGCACTGCTGAGGCAAATATCCATGGCGTGATCTGGGCAATATTTCATCACTGTGCTCCCCTGGCCGTGGATATATTTGCAGGGATCCATGCTGGAGGGAGTAATTAAGGCTGGAAATTCAACCAGCAAGAGCCTGAAAGGTAAGACTAAGCTTTCAGCCTTATTTGCTGACAAAAGAAGCATTTTCCCCTGTGAGCTTTGGTAATTCAGGTGACAGAGTTCAGCACAAGTTTCAGGATGTGGACATTGAAAAAAATACCTTCCCCATCTCACACTGATGGTATGTAGCTGTTCTACAATTTCCTTCCTGCTCAGACAGCAATCACTAATTTTAGACTCACCTACATGAAACAGTCACATTTCTGCCTTGGAAACAGTTTGCTGCTTCTGAAGAATAATCCTACCCCACTTAGCCAGGTATCTACTACTCCAGAAATATCAGTGACAGATCTCTTGGGGTGTTAGAAGAAAACAAGCACAGCCCACAATGATGTTGGTTTGGAGGTATCCAGGATAAACAACAAAATTGATCCATTTCTGCAACAGCTGATAGAGAAATGCTTACAGTGCCTAGGAAAAATTGAAAGAAATATACTTTGGGAAAACCTGTAAATGGTCTCATGACTGCTCAGCAGGAAGGAGACTCCCGCATTTTACCTTCTGGATGTGAGAAGATCCAAATTTCCAGTCATATGCCTAAAAAAATCCCATTTTGCTGTACCACACTGTGCTTCACGAAGCAAGCTGAGGCACTGACAAAAGTGCTCTGAGGTGATAAATCCCTCACCCAAAGTGAAGGATTAGGCCAGGGACCGATTCAGAGGGATTTTAAATCAGCCTGGCAGGCAATGAAGGCTTGTTCTTACCTCATTGGGTTTTTATTATGGAATGGGAGGAAAATGAAATTGGGTCATTCCGTCAAACAGAAAAGAGTTGTTGGCACCTATGTATGATACATAAATTCTCCTTGGTGCAGTGTCTCTTCATCAGGAGTAATCCCAAAATATTTTACGCACCTCTGGCAGGATGTCTGAGGGATTTTTTTTATCAATGGTAACCACAATCATCTCCAAGGATGAAATGCTCAAAATATTTAACCAGAGAATGATGTTGAATAATAATTAAAACACATTGCACCTTGCAAGAATTACCTGCTTGGTATTTCAGTTCCTACAGGAATCCAGGTTTTACAGTTTTTTTGCTTGTGTCAATACAAGATAAGTTTAAAATTGTGATTTACTGGCCCAAGTTTTACAGGCAGCCACAAGAACTTGTAGTGAGCAAGAGGGTAAATTTCTGACTGGGAGTTTTGCTCCAGCTCTGCTGTTGGTGATCTCAAATATCTGATACCTGCCTTGGTCACCACTTATGGGGTTTTAACCACAATAACAATTCCTCTCAAAATAACCCTCCAATGCTTTGTGGAAAGTAGGGCTTTATATCCACTGACTCCCTGTTCATGGATCTCAGGCAGGAGAGTAGCTCCTTGGGGACCAGCATTTGCTCTTGGTCATGGCTGGGCAGCCTCTGTCCCCACTGGTTCTCTGGGAGGGACGTGTGTCCCCCCTGGGCTGGGACAAACATCTGGCTTTGGCCACTCTGACTGTTGTTTAGGATGAGGTTGATCTTCTCCAGCAGACAGACTTGGGGTGCCCCTCCCTCCCCATCCCACAGGTGTGGAACAGGGCTCGTGTAGTCTCCAAAGATGCTCATCTCTGGTTCTGGGAGGACTGTGGGGGGCTGCGTCTGGTAAATGTTGGCAGCGATGTATCCCAGTGTGTTCCAATTGGATATCTGGGGTTTGTAGTCACTGATCTGCTCCAGGATTGTGGTGCTGGCAGGAGTCATGGCCCCTGGGTGCTCCCCATCCTCAGGGACCTCTCTGCTGGGCTTTCTTGGGGTGGCCACACTCTCGTGTGCCTTGTGCACTGGCACTTCCTCGACTTCCATAACTGTGGGGTCGCTGGTGACCAGGAGTGGATCCTGGAAACTGTCACTTGTTAAATCACTCTTGTTCTGGAAAAAAATGAGGACTGTAGTAACGAACTGGAAAATTTTATTAACAGGAGATCTGTAATTAGAGCTTGGAGCAACCTGCTCCAGTGGAAGGATCCCTGCCCATGACAGAGGATGGAACAGGATGAGCTTTAAGGTCCCTTCCAGCTTGAGACAGTTGTGGCCACTAAATACAGACTATATTGAGGCAAGGTTTAAAGACTTCAGCTAATCTGGGCTGTCATACACCTAGCAAATGCTTGGGAAATGATTACTGAGCAGTTTCCAGTCCTTTAGAGCTTAATCCTCTTCCCATCCATGTTTTTCACAGCAACAGAGCAAGTTGCCTTCTCCCAAGTGACAAGTGACAGGACAAGAGGAAATGGCCTCAAGTTCTGCCAGGGGAGTATTAGGTTGGATATTAGTGAAAATTCCTTCTTGGAATGGGCTGTCCAGCCCCGGCACACTTGCCCAGCGCAGTGGGGGAGTCCCCATCCCTGGAGGGATTTAAAAGTCATGTGCATGTGGCACCTGGGGACATGGGTCAGTGGTAGCCTTGGCAATGCTGGGGGATGGTTGTACTCGATCCCTCAACTCAGAGGGATTTTCCAACCTAAACAGTCCTGTGATTCTGTGATTCTAAGCTTTAATCTGAGGTGAAACAAAAGGAGATACTGCTGCACTTACCTGGAGGGACTTTACCACGTTGCTGTTTTCCATGTGGGGAAACTCTTCAAACAGCCATTTTGGCAAAAGCTGCACAGTGGTGACTTTAATACTTTAGCAAAAAGAAAAAAAATAAACCCCAAGATATCAGTCCATTTTATCAATCAGTTATTCCTCATGTAGCATGAAACTGTCCTGGCAGGAGGGAACAAAAAGTGCATCTAGACTTTGAGGGTAGCTTGGAAGCTGCAGGTTCACCCCATATGGGTGGGTTTCCCCTTTCTATGATTTTACCAATCCTATGATTCTATGTTTTGGGGTTTTTTTGTTGGTCTCTGCCTTACTGTAGAGCACACAAATGTCTTTTTATACAACAACCTGGTGAATGGGTGATGCTGCCCTCAGTGAAAAGGCTGCATTGAAAGACTGGCTTCTGGAGTTGATTTTAAAATATCCTAGAAGAAATTTCTTCTACATACTAAAAATACATACTAAAAAAGGTATGAGCTAGAAAGAAGGAAAAAATATGTGGAGGAGAAAGTAATACCTTTTTCTGACTGATTTTTTAAACATCAGAATTGCAAAACCAACTGATAATACGACCATGCTGATGCCCAGTCCCAGGAATACTCTGATGTCATCATCTGAAAAAGGATGGAGAGGGAAGAGGTCATGTCTGGGGATTCAGTCAAGTGATTCAGTCAGTAACCATTTCCTACATGGCCTTACCTTCCCTTCCAGAAATGCTGAAGTGAATTCTTCAGCTTATGTTGGTTTTGCTTTTTGTTTAAGTGTTGTAACAGATCATAACGTAACCTCTACCAGAAGATGTGCAAACCAGAGCATCACCAACGTTAGCAAAACGGGTGAGAAGTGCTTAAATGAGTCCCTGGTTCAAACTTCAAGATGGAAACAGTCTCTTGCTGTTGTGATATATGTTGATATTATGTTTTCCTTGTTTTCTCACCTCCTAATTGTAATGTACATTATAAGTCTCATAAGAAAGCAAAACTCCAGGCTTGCATTATGTGAGATCACTAAGCCTTCCCTCCAGGTGGGTCATGTCCCCACCGAGTGGAAAGGTCCTTTTTTTGGCTGTGATCTCTCCAAAGGTACATGAGCTCACTGATGCAAGCATCTCCAGATGCTGCAGGTGCTTCTTGGGTTAAACCTTCCACTTCTGGTCAAGGAGAAAGCCTGGCTTAATAAGTCTGAGACACCCAAGGTCTTCTTACCGTGGGGATTCTCACTGTAGATGCTGTCCAGGAGCGGCTCTTCTGAAGGGACTGAAACAGAGAAGGGAAAAAATGTCCATAATTTCACTTAGAGGACTGTGGGTGACACAGAAGCTATGGCTGGCTTTTATTTTGTTAATATTATTTAGAAACATAAATAATGGTGTAATGAGAAAAAATAAGCTGAAGTAATAATCCCTGAAGTAATTAATAACTCCAGCTCTGGCTGGACAATGGACAATATCCTGTTTCTCAGAGATCCAGTTGAATGAGACGGTGATTTAAGATGTATCAACAACTACAAAACATCTTTCACACACACTGCTCCCCTCAGCACCTGAAACAAGAATTTATTCTGCCTGGGGAACTGTACATCCTTTTTCATGAGCACATACAGGTTATTCAACAGGTTTCCCAGAGAAGCTGTGGCTGCCCTGTCCCTGGAAGTGTTTAAGGCCTGGTTAGACAGGGATTGGAGCAAACTGGGATAGTGGAAGGTGTCCCTGCTCATGGCAGGGGGTGGGACAAGATGATCTTTAAGGTCCCTTCCATTCCAGGACTCTGTGATTTCCCAAACTGCCTGAACCCCATGGGAATGAATTTCTAATAATTTGTTTGTGTGATGGGCTGTGTGGTGAGGGAAGATCTGCAGCTAACGAGCCTGCCATGGCAAGAAGGGTATTTCTGCTCCGATAAGTAGCAAGCTTCCTTCCAGGCCAAATTCAGCAATTCCCTTGGGGTCTCTTCTCCTTAACAGACAGGTGGTGCCATTGCTGCTACAGAAAAGGGGTCCTGCCCAGAGCCAAAGTGTGTCCGTGAGGACAAATCTAATGACTGTGAATAGCCTGAGATGAACTGGTCAGGAATATTTCTTGGCAAAAAAATTGAATAACTAAGCCATGAGAGGTGTCAAACAGAAACAGGGAGCTGGTTTGTCATAGGGAAAATATCTGAGCAGCTTCAGATAACTCATCTAAAACGGCATCACAGCCCAGGATGATGAACAACATCCTCAGGTGCTTCCTGCAGGTACATCCAGCTCTGTCAGGGCACCAAGAGCATTGACAGGTCTTAATGACCCTGACCAGCCTCACCTGGGACCTCCACCCACACCCCTGCCCAGGGGCTCTATTTAAGCTCAGTCTGGGCCCTTAGTCTCCACTTAGACTGTGCTAGAGGGGCTTTAGAGGTCAAATTTCTAGTCTGAATTAATGACTTGATGTCATCCCTCCCTCGTCTTCAGGGACCTGCCCAGCTCTTGAGGACAACCAAAGCCAGGCCACAATGCTGGAGATGATGATGTTCCTCTGCAAGTTGGTTCATGCTCTTACCTAAAAGAATTTCCAGAACTGAAGGTTGCTGGTGGAGTTGAAGACGTCCCTGCTCATTGCAGAGGGATTGGATTAAATGATCATAAAAGGTCCCTTCCAACCCCAAGTGTTCCATGGTTCCTGCTCCAGGTAAGGAGGGGTGAGCTGTGGCTTGGCCAGTTGATCTCTGTAGAAGCTGTTTTCTATGTTTTGGTTTATCTGAACCACTTGTGAAATGTGCAAGGCAGCAAATTCATTCTTTCTGAAGGGGGAACGAGTCCATTGGTGTATCTTGTAAAGTAAGATGTGGTTCTTGAATGCATTAGATCTTTGCACAGGAGCAAAGACCACCTAGAGAAGGCTTTAATAGAGGCATATTGACAAAAACCTCTATTTTCATATCCTGTAGTCAAGAGGATTCCATCTAGAGCTCTGCTTTCCTCGGGTCAATGGGAGAGGTTTGCATCTTGTGTCTAAGACTAAGTAATCCTACCAAACTGTCAGATTGTGGGAAGAAACAGCAGCATCTCCACCCCCCCAGGCTTACCTTTGCCAGAGCTGGGTTTGCTGACTCCGTCGGTGTAGACCGCGTACACTGACACATTGATGCGAAACCCAGTTGCTGCCTCTTCTGGGAGAAAAAACAAGATTTGCCTTTAATATGTGTTTGTGACCTCCTGTGAAGGCTCTAGGTTTGTTCATGGGCATGTTGCTGAGTGGTGGAAGTAGATGGAGCATCTCCTGTGCTTGCACAGGCCTCCACAGGTCTAGTGTGGTTCCCTGGCTGCCAGCTCACCTGTCACTTCATTCTTTCTCTGTGACCTTCACCCAGGGAACCAAATCCCACTGACTGTCCTCACATCTCCTGTTTCTTCACTTCTTCTTGTTCCCTAAGGGCTCTTTGTACCACTCCCCAAAAACAAGTGGGTGGGGGCTCAGCTTCAAATGAAACTACCTTTATAATCTATTTTGGATTTATAGTGTCCTGATGAACTGCACCAAGCAGCAAAAGGACTTCTGGAATATCTTACCTTGGATGTATGTGTGTGTTTCCTGGGATGGGACTTTCTTCCAAAAATAGTGCTCCTCCTGGTGATACTGGGAGGTGGAAACCCACTCCACTATGAACCAGAGTGGGGGGCTCTTGCTGTGCTGGGGGGGCTGCCAATGAACCAAGACCCTACTCTGGTTGTCGGGCTTGACCTCCAGAGCCACTGGTGCTGGGAATTCTGTGGAGAGAGGTGGCAAGGGGAGTGTCACCCAACAGACTCATCTTTGGAGAGTAGGAGACTGGGAAGGGTCAGCTAAGGCCAGGCAAAATGCGTCTTTCCTGGAAGTTTTTTAAAACTGAAGAGGGAACAAGAAATTATAGAATATGGGGGTTTATATATAAATATCTATAAATACACAAAATATATGAAGATAGATTTTTATATATATTTATATATATATATAATTCTATATTTCATAGAACTATTTAGATTGGAAAAGACCTTAAAGATGAAGTTCAACCATTCCTCCAGCACTGCCCAAGGCCACCACTAACCCATGTCTCCAGGTGATACATCCACTTATGAATCCCTTCAGGGATGGGGACTCCACCACTGCCCCGAGCAGCTGTGTCAGGGCTGGACAACTCTTTTCAGGAAGGAATTTTCCCAATATCCAACCTGAGCATCCCCTGGCACAACTTGAGGTTGTTTCTGTTTGTCCTGTCCCTTGTTCCCTGGGAGCAGAACCTGATTCCCACCTGGCTCCACCCTCCTGTAAGGGAGTTGCAGAGAGCCAGAAGGTCCCCCCTGAGCCTCTTTTTCTCCAGGTTGAGCCCCCCCCAGCTCCCTCAGCTGCTTCTGGAGCTCCAGATCCTTCCCCAGCTCCATTCCCTCCCCTGTGTTTATGTACATGTGTCACAAAAACACATTGTCAGCTTTGTCATGTCCCTGAAATGCTTTACCTGTCATTTCTTACAAGAAATGCACATGATTCAGATAACTGAGAGCTTAGAGAGTTTTTTTCCACTTCAATTCTCTTCAGTTTCTTTTTAGTCATGTATTTGTCCTCAGTTTGAATGGGACTTTCCCCTTCCATTGCTCATTAAAAGAGACGTTTTTCAGAAATAGGAAAGCATGGTTGTGGGGAAAACCACAGCCTGTGGCTCAGAAAGGACTTCTTCCTTTTCTGTTTGCAAGGACCCAGCTCACAGCAGGGGCTGACTCCCTGGCAGAGGCTGCAGGAGCTATTTTGGGGGGCAGGGAGCAAAGGAGCAGCCTTGCACCCTTTTCTCTGCCAGCCAAGGTGCTACAGCCTTAGGTGGTGAAGGGCTGATATTCCAGTGCCTAAAGGGGCTCCAAGATAACTGGAGAGGGACTTAGGACAAGGACACAGAGTGACAGGACAAGGGGAAATGGCTTCACACTGCCAGAGGGCAGGCTTATATGGGATAGTGGGAAGGAATTCTTGGCTGTGAGGGTGGTGAGGCCCTGGCACAGGTTGCCCAGAGAAGCTGTGGCTGCCTCATCCCTGGAAGTGTCCAAGGCCAGGTTGGACAGGGCTTGGAGCAACCTGGGCTAGTGGAAGGTATCCCTGCCCATGGCAGGGGTTGGGACTGGATGAGCTTTAAGGTTCCTTCCAATGAAACCACTCCAGGATTCCATGGTTCTATATGCACCTGTGTAGCATCTCCATCTCCAGGGAATGCTGGAATCGTCTGGGGGATGTTGTGTTCCCTCAGCAGAGCGGGCTGCTGAGGGAAAATATCTGCCAAGATTTTCCCTTGCACGGTTCAGCATTTTTCTCCTGCAACCCTGATAAAAGCCAGTCTCTGTTACACCTGCAAGTAGCCTGTGACATCCTTACACCTGCAAGTGACATCCTACCTTCCTGGCTGCTGGCACCCTGGCCAAGGGTGATGCTGGCGGGGATGGAAGCCCCCTTGGAGTTGTGAGCAGTGACGAGGAGGGTGTGGGCTCCCGGTTGCACCGTGATATCGCACTCCGTGCTGGAGGTGTTGCAGAGGACCAGCATTCCCCCGGGGGTCTCGGCAGCCACGGCATAGCCTAAGATCCTCCCGCGGGCGTCCCGGGGGGGCAGCGGCTGTGAACGGCAAGACAGACAGACAGCCCCGTGGGTACGGGTGTGGGATGTGACACTGAGACACATCCCACAGATGTGCCCTTGGCTGGGTGACACACACGTGGATTTTACAAAGATGGAGAGATTTTACTGCACGTTGGGGTGTCACTTCCCCCGCCCATCCCTTTGGTCGAAGGGCTTCTCAGGGAGGGCGTTCCCTTCTCTGCTCGGGGAGGAGCAGAGCACGCCAAAATTTCACAGAGGCTGCCAAAACCCACTTTACCTTGATCAAGACCGTCACCTCGTGGCTGCCGTTGGGGAACGCCGGGCCCAGGCGCCGCCAGACGTCGGGAGCCGCGGCGGGGGCTGCGGGACGGAGAGAGCGTGGGATGGGGGTTGAGACACCGGGGGACACCCACCGACGGGGCTTTCCCCCTCCCCAGCCCTAGCAGGAAGCCCTGCCTGGCCGGGTCTCTGCCGCTGTGAGAGGAAACAGCAGCGGGCGCTGCTTTTTGAGGCGAGCACGTCCTCGGCTTCCTCACTACAGCCGGGATGTGAGGGCAACGCTCCTCGGGCATCTCGTCCCGCTGCCGGCCGGGATGACTGAGCCGGCCCTTTCCAACCTCATCCTGGTGTTAGCAGCCAGGATGAAAAGGGGGAAGCTGGCACGAGGTGACAGGTATTTGTGGCTCGTGTGACAACATGACTGGTGTGATTTTTTTTTTTTCCACCCAGGGCAAGAGGCTGCCAATGATTGTGGAATCATAGAATTGTTTAGGTTGGAAAAGCCCTCTAAATGACCAAGTCCAGCCACTCCCCCAGCACTGCCAAGGTCACTATTAACCCATGTCCCCAAGCGCCAAATCCACATGGCTTTTAAATCTCTGGGATTTAAAAGGCAGGGATAGGGACTCCACCATTGCCCTGGGCACTCTGGAAATGCCATGTACAGGAGTGTCTCTGAAGCTGAGCCTACCTGCCTCGGGGGTGGTGTAGAGAAAGGGGGGGCTCCAGGCACTCCAGGGGCTGTTGGGGATGCTGAGCCTGCACCTGACCTGGAACAGGTACTGGGTGTCACTCTGCAGGTTGTGCTGCCAGCGGGGCCCATCCTGTGCTGCACTGTCCCACACCTCCACCTGCAAGGGAAGCAGGGTCCTGGGGGGAAGCGGGACCCAGCCAGGCCCCCACTGCCACCACCAGCCCCCAGACACAGTGGTGGTCACTGCCTTCCTCGTCTGCATGGGTGGGGATGGGCAGAGTCCACACTGTCCCCTCTACAAATGCACTGGGCAAGCTGTGGAGCCATAGATAGAACCCCCATCCCACTTCTCTGCTGGGCTTCTGACACCACAGGGATTTTGGGGGCTCCTATGGGGACTGGGATCCAGCTCAGCCCCTGCCAGCACCCAGGGATGTTTCCAAAGGGACTCAGGTGGAGTTGCCCCAGTGTAGTTGTATCTGTAGGTCTGCACTGAGCATCCCAGAGGATTTTGTGTCTTGTCCTTGCAGAGCAGATAATGTTTGGAAACATTTTGAATTTTGCCCTTTTGCTTATAAAGCTGAGATAACACTGCCCAGACGGCCATCTGTTCTCTCAGATGGCACCAGCTCTCCTGCACCCCAAATGTGAGGGCTGCCTGTGGCTGGGGTGCACCTTCCCCATCAGCACCAGAGCAAAGGGGTAGGTTTTGAATGACCCCAAATGCTCCCATTTTTAAGAGGGTTTCCAGAAGGACCAGGACTTGCACCTCTCCTAACAGGGCCTGATGCTGCACATGGGGGGAGGTTTGGGGAGTACTGGGGTCTCACATGCCATGCTGGAGTGCCCTTGGCTTGGTGTCGCTCTTCGCAGTGCACGTTCTCCAGCTGTGTCTGACTGCTCCAGTGGATCGTGGTGGTGGGAGAGGATGTCTCTGTTGTCTCAGCACCAGTGACCAGGGGCAGAGTGGGGATTACTGTGGGGAGAGCCAGAAACGGGTGGGGTGGGGGGCTGCCCTCGTGCACGTCACTGCGCAGCTCAGGAGGGTCCCTAAAGTGACACCTCAGGGCAGGGCAGTGGGTGTGGCCATGCACAGCCCCAGTACTCTGTGCTGCTCGTGGACGGGTGGGGAGATGGATGGGTGGGCAGACATACCAATGTCCTGCAGGCTGAGGAGCTGTGGGGCCGAGTGGGCAGTGCCCAGTGCGTTCCTGGCCTGCACCCACACCGAATAGTGGCTCCTGTTGCACAGCGCACTCAGGGGCACTGGTGAGTCTGCAGAGAACACCTTCTCCTCTTCTTCTTCCTCCTGCTCAGCATCCTCCTCATCTTCTGCCACCACCCTGGGAAGCAGAAGGCAGCCTGTCAGTGCCCACCCCAGCACCACACACCCACTGGGATGGTGACGCTCCCAAGGTGTTGCAGCTCGTGACCAGGGCATGGTCATCCCCAAACCCGGAGTTTGTCACTCCTAAAGCAAACTGGAAAGTTATTCCCTTCAGTTCCTGACATTTTTGCTGGGAATTTGCATTTTCACAACAGGAAGGGAACTTTTCTTTCTGGCTGCATGGTTCAGTTTGATCCCAAGCAAATTTAGACAGGAGATTTATCCCTGCTCTTCATAAAGCCAAGCATGATGGAATTTAATGTCTTCAATAATTGAGTCAGAGTAACTGAAAGCCTGCCAGGTTGGTGCCATGGGGACTTCAGTGGCAGGGAGCATCCCAGGATGGACTGTTACATGCCAGGCTAGTGCCATGGGGACTTCAGTGGCGGGGAGCATCCTGGGATGGGTGGGATGGGCTGTGGCACACCATGTAGCAGCCAGCACCTCTGCTTCAGGTTGGAGTTTCAGTTTTGGGATTTGGGCAGCATTAGGTTCACCCTCTCTTTAGCTCAGAGAGAGTCCAAGCACCTGAAAACAACATGCTGCTTCCATGTGCCGCGGTTCGATGGAATGTGTGCCAGGTCAGCAACAGCACTGAGTGCAGGAGGTTCCTCATGCAGAACTCAACCGGTGGTTGAACATGTGGTTTTCGAGCAGGAGATGAGCAAACGTGAGCTGTAGGAAGTGTAACTAGGGCATGGCACCCGCTCAGAGCAGCCCTGCTGTCACCCGGCTCTGCGGCTGCCACGTGCCGGTCCCGCGCTCCCTCTCATCCCTGCAGCCCCCCTGCTCCCCGGGGGCCTCACCTGCGCAGGTGGAGGGTGTGGTGGGTGAGCAGGTGGGGTGGCCTCCCTGCATCCCACCTGCACTCCAGGTGATCCGAACCTTCGGCAATGACACAGCTCAGGTTGCTGGGGGGGTCTGGAGGGTCTGCAGGGGCAAGGACAGGTGAATGTATGGACATCCCCCAAAGCCACACACTGCACGCCCCAACTCCTCAGTGCTCAGCAAAAGCACTCAAGCCCCCCCTCCAAGGTACTCACAGCCAGCCCGGACCTCAGTGCCGCACACCAGCTGGTCCCTCCCGCTGTTGGGGCAGCGGGCAAAGCAGACGATGGCCCCGAAGGGCAGCTGGAAATCGCGCAGCTGGAGCTGGACGGAGCTGCTGTTGAGGGGGCGCAGGGGACCCTCAGTGCGGTTGTAGTTGAGGAGGATGATGAACTTGGCTGAGGGGCAGCCGAGGGTGGAGAGGCAGTTGATGGAGATGTTGGAGCCCATCTGCACTACTGGTGCGGGGTCGACCCAGACGTGCCCTGAACATTTGATGTTTGCAGCACCTGTGCCAACACCCGCTGGGTCAGGGTGGCTCTGGGTGGGTGTCCCACAGGAGGGGATGCCCGTGGGCTGCACCACTCCACAGGGGATGCAGCAGCAGCATGGCTGGACCCTGCAGCGAGGGGATGCCAGCACCCCCAGCCACCTTGAACCCCATGGGATAGGAAGAAAGTAGGGGTCATGAGTGATATTGGGAAGGAATTCATGGCTGTGAGGGTGGTGAGGCCCTGGCACATGTTGCCCAGAGAAGCTGTGGCTGCCCCATCCCTGGAAGTGTCCAAGGCCAGGTTGGAGAGGGCTTGGAGCAACCTGGTCTAGTGGAAGGTGTCCCTGTCCATGGCAGGGGGTGAAACAAGATGAGTTTTAAGGTCCCTCCCAACTCAAACCAATCTATGAATCTGTGATGAAACCAACCCCTGCCTGCAGCAATGCCCCGGCACCCAGTGACTCATCCCAGCAGATCAGAAACAGACAATTTCAGGTTTTGCTCTAATGTTTAAATGAGTGCAGGGAAATAACCCACAGTCTCGAGAGCTCTGATGCTCTGATCCCCTGATTAGGGCGGTGGAGGCGTGCGCTGCCCTGCGCTATCAGATGGAGCTCTGCACTACCCCAGGCAGCCCCGGCTCACAGCCGCTATCAGACTCCATCTGGCCTTCCTGGAAAGGGCAAGGCTGTGCTCCAGCTGTGCCTGTGGAGGCACATCCCACTGCTTAGCACAGCCACTGCAACGAGGCTGGACATGGTCCCGCTCCAAGGATGTCAGTGGGAAACAGAGGGTGCACAGGCCATGGGACCCCCTTGCAATGCTAGCGAAGTGCTCCCCCCAAAACCCACAGCTGCAGCTCTACAACTGTCCTATTCCCAGCCTAAATCCCCTGTAGGACCACAGTGTATGCTCTGGTGGTCAGCGAGGCCGTGGTGGCTGTGCTGAGCCATGTGGTGGCCACTTACCTTGGCACAGGCAGCAGAACAGGATGTGGAGCACCAAAGCACTGCTGGACCCTCCCATCGCCTGGGCTGCAGCCACTGCCTGCGCATGGCATAGTCTGTGGAAGGAAAGGGGATGGAGGGAATCCTCCTGGAAACTAGCTCCAGCACAGGCAGAAGCACCAGGAGGTGATGGGAGCAGGAAAATGTGGATTTACAGCAGGGAAATCAAGGCTGAAAGCCTTCCTTGAAAGAGACGGGTTTGGTGGGTCAGGAGATGGTGTCCCTCTGCTCAACACTGAGGAGGCACATCTGGAATGCTGGGATCAGGCCTGGGCTCCCCCGAGGACAGGAGAAACATGGACAGATTGGAGTGAGTCCAGCAAAAATGCCTGAGGGTTGGGAGCACCTGGGAAATGTGGATGGGTTGGGAGAGCTGCTGGAGAGGAGGGGCTCAAAGAGCCTTAAATCCTTGGGTATAGACGAGGAAGTAAAGATGAGGGAGCCAAACTCCTCCCAGCGCTGCCCAGGGAAAGGACAGGAGGCAATGGGCTCACACTGGAAATCAGAAAATTCCAGCTAAAACATAAGAAAAAGCTCTTTAATGGTGACCACACAGCAGGGCTCACCCTACAGTCTCCATCCCTTGGGATGCTCAGCATGGTTTTGTGGGACAAAACTTCCATTTCCATAAGATCTTTCCCACAGGTCCTGCCCAAGCTGAACAATGGCTCTTGCAAGCAGTGAACCCCCCGAAGACAGCCCCAAAACCTCAGGCCAGGGCTTCCCACCTCTGCCCAAGGAGCCATTCTTGCGTCTGCATCCCACAGTCTTGCCTAAATTTTTCCCTGTTCCCTTTGACTTCCTCCCCAACTTCTTTGGATGCATCCCACCAGGACAAACCCTCTCCAGACAGGAAGCCTAATCTCACCAGCCCTGTGGGACTTGGGATGTGGGGATGGGTCAGCTTTGAAACAACCAAGGCACAGACTGAAGTGCAAGGAAATGCAGCTCCCTGGGGGAAAATTGCTCTTTTTCATGAAAAACATCCTCCTGGGAGCAGACCCTGACCAGCCAGACCTGATACCCCACTCCCCTACCCAGGGTTGAACATCCAGAAAAGCCCCACAACTCCCTCATTTTCTTTTCAAATAACCCCATGCAATACCTGACGTCAGGAATAGCAAGTTTTCCCTGGAGGGACAGCAGAGTCCACAGTGAAAGCTTCAAAATGCTGTTTTTCAACCCAAACCAGGCCACCAGCAGCAGCAAGTACTTCGGTATTTCTCCTGCCGTGTGAACTGACCTTGTTTGGTTTAAGGGATGTTCAAATACTCATCACTAATGAGTCAAATTCTAAGTGCCTCCCTGTTACCTGACCTACTAAGAGAAGCACATGAACCTTCTGCAAGTCAGAGCAAATGAAAAAATACAACTCGTATTCTATGAAAAGAACTGAAAACACACTAAATCTGCCCACTGGCAGCTTTACAAGGGACTGCAGGCTCTGCCTCCCCTGGGAATCACTCACATTCATATTTTTATTCCAATTTATAGGTGTTTGCAAACTCCAAAGCCAAAGGAACAAGACCGTTTCCCTTGCTGGCAGATGCTGGGCATCTGGGCATCTTGTCTCTGTTAAAGTCTCCTTGTGCTTTAGTGCTAAAGAAATGGGAATTAAAAAAAGAAGGAAAAAGCTGTCCTGTTGTTCAAGCCCAGACCAGGTGGAATCTTCACCGGCAGCTGTGCCAGGAGGGGATAACACATGGGAGCAGCAGGTGAGGACAATGAGCTGGCATATTTTGCATTTAAATGTAGGGGTCTGGAAGCTGGGCAGAGTAGAGGGTTCTTACCTTGGCTGTCCTCAGGATCCTGCTGGGATCCTCCTCCTGCTGCGGCTGGAGCTGCTGAGCGCAGCAAGAAGCATCGGTGAGTGTGAGAGAGGTGAGCAGTGGGGCTGACCCAGATAACAGCACCAAAAATGGAGAGTTTCCAGTCTGAGTCAGTCCATGGGAAAACCCAGCATCCCTTAAAGGAGCAGCCTCGGGGGAAGGAGTGTTTTCTGAAAGTTCTTATAGAATTTGGAGACACCCCAACAAAGTTAAATCCATCCCAAATGGATTTTTGTGGTTGTATTGCTGTGTACAAGGTGACAGGAGCACAGCAGAGTGTGTTGGGCTGAGCTGCATCAGGGAAAGAACATTTTCCTGCTAATCCCAGAAATATGGAACGAGGAGTCCTTAATAAGTGAGGTTGTTTTCACCAGCAGCGAGTGTCATCCCCTCTGCTTGTGCTGGCCACCAGCTCATCCAAGGATGCTCCAAGCTGCAGACTGCCAGGTTTGAGAGGTCCAAGGCTCCAGGGATGCTCCAGTGCCCTCCATCCCACTGGCTCCCTGCTGCTCCCAAAGCCTGACTCTGCAGAGCCTGTGTCTTCCTTTCTCATGTCGGTTGAAGAGTTAAACCTCAAAAACAGTGTTAACCTCATTAGAGGCTGCAACCACAGGAAATACCGCACAGCTCCCAGCTCTGCCTCGAAGAGGGAAATGTTGGGGAACAGAATTTTTCTCCCCCAGGGCAAGACAGAGCCTTCCTCTGCCAGCAAGTGCCAGCTGCTCTAGGTTTTGTCTGATCCATGGGGACTTTTTAGTGGAAGTGAGAGCATGAGCCTGCTGGCAGCACAGTGGGAGTAAAACCTCACTGGGTGATGAAACTATAACGTGTGGTTATAGTAATGTATATAATGTGTCTGTATGGCTACGGTAATGTATAGTCAGGAGCAGAACTGGGAGGGTTTCAGTGGGAATTATCATTTTGGCATGTTTTCATTTTGGCATGTTCATGTTTGGGTGTGTGGGGACACACAGCTGGGGCCGGGGCTGCACAGCTGGGAGACGATGGTAAGTGTGCACATCTGGAGCCCATTTAAGTCATATGGGGCTGGGGCAGCCCCAAGGACAAGCAAATCTGGAGCCAGGGCAGCACATCTGGAGCCAGCACAGAGCAGTGGCATGTGGAGCAGTGTGCCTTCCCAGGACAGGTGCCACAGCCCCTCTGAGCTGCTGGTTCCCATACCACTGATCTTCTGGTGCTGGTTAAACTGATGTCTCTTTATCTCTTCCTGAGCAGTCATGTCGAGCTGCAGCTCAGTGTGTAGTGGGAAGGGTGGAAGCAGAGTGAGCCCTCACGTCAGACTCTTTCCCACGGATTTATCCTTCCCATGCTGAGGATTCTCAGTTGCTATTGCCTTCCTCTGAGGCAGCTACACTGCTCCATCATTCCAAACTCCATCATGCCTCTTAGTTCATTCGGGGCTCTTTGCGGTCTGTTTAGATATTCCTTACAGCCAGATATAAGGCTTTAGACTGAGGGGGGAGGGTTAGACTGGATTTAGGGAGAAATTCTTGGCTGTGAGGGTGGTGAGGCCCTGGCACACGTATCCCAGAGAAGCTGTGGCTGCCCCATCCCTGGAAGTGTTCAAGGTTGGATGGGGCTTGGAGCAACCTTGGGATAGTGGAAGGTGTCCCTGCCCATGACAGAGGGTGGGACTGTGTGATCTTTAAGGTTCCTTCCAACCCAAAGCATTCCAGGATTCTGTGATTCTATGTCCAGAAGTGGAAATGCCATACAGAGAGTCCCTCCAGGGGCTGGCACGGCACAGCCTAGCCGTGCAGGCTTCTCCCAGCACACCCAGGACAGTGCCTACAGCCCTTAGTGCCTCTTTCCCTTGGGATCCAGGTGCTCCCCAGTCTGGCACACTAGGTCAGGGTTGGGGTTAGTTACCTCTTCCCCCTGCACAGCAGGACCCAGGTTTTGGGGGCACTGTCAGCCCTGAATTCAGGTGGCCCCACTCCCGCCCCCGCTGTACCGTGCCTTTCCCGGCCGCCCCCGCGCAGGCGATAGGGATCTCACCGTGACTTCCTCGCTGTGCCGGGACCAGCCCCGCCTGGCCCCCGTGCCACCCCCATTGCCACTGTGACCGGGAGCTGCTGGCTCCTGCCACCACCCCCGTGCCCCTCATACTTCCCTCTGTCCCCATACCGTGTGGGGTGCCGGGCTCCGGAGCCCTTTTTCCTTTCCCCCCATCCCGGAGTCCTGGTCAGTTGGGCACCGGGGAGCACCCCCGGCTGAGCTGGTTGTCAAATGAGATTAAGATTAAACTGGATTAATTTAACATTTGTTATTTTTGGTGGGCACGCTCGGATTCCAGCCCTGACTCAGAGGCTGAGATCAGCAGGAAGGAAAGGTCGGGACAGACCCGGCTGTGCTGCCAAAAGTGGAGCACTTGTGTCATACTCAGAGTTGTGCTTGGCATGGGGGATACGGGGGACGCCAAGGATGTAGGTGACACAGATATGGCCATCCTGGGAGTGCAGGCTCGTCCCCTTCTCGCCGTGCTGGCTCCCTTGTGGGGGTGACATTCAAATATTTGACCTTGAAACCACCACAGTAGCATCTGTGCTGTGGACACTGCACTCATGGGGGCTTCCCTGCACCCCCAGTGGGGCTCCCTGAGGGACACGGCTGTGCCAGAGGGAGGGCAGCCCTGGGAATCAGTGCTGCTTGCGTCAATTCCACTGGCACTGGTGTCCGTGCAGGATTAGGTTCCTCTCTGCTGCTGGAGGAATAAATATTCCGAAGTCCAAGCCCGCACAGCAGGTTGATAAGGACGGATAGGGCTCAGTGCAGGAACAAGGAAGCTGATGCCAATGAGAAGGAGGTTTTGACTGTGATTTTTGGCCAGGGTAAAAGGACAGCCAAGATATGGGAAAATTGCTCCTGGACTTTAAAGTCAGCTTGTCCTTCCTGTGAGCCATGCCAGGGAACAGCTCCTGCTCCTTCCCCATGAGTGGGGCAGCAACAGGGACATGAATCAACCACGAAAAAGTTTGGGCAAAGAGTTTACTTTTTGCTGCAAGGGGAGGGTGAGCTGAGTGTGCCGGGACGAGCAGCAGCTTGTGCCTGTGGGGCCACGACACCACATTTTCCACTGGAGGCTGCAGGGTTTGGCTGTGCCCAGGCAGGTCGTGGCAGGGAGATAATTGGCAATAAAGCTCTCCACAAAGGGCTGTTTCCTCTGTAAACACCGTCATGGCCACAGGCAATGAATGTCTCACTGCTGTCTTCCCTCCTCACATTGGGAAAGACCCCAAAAATGACCCTGGAGGGATTTAACAGACATCTGGGTGTGGAACTGAGGACATGGGCTAGTGGTGGCCTTGGTAGTGCTGGGGGAGCAGTTGGACTTCATGGTCTTTTCATACCTAAGATCCCACGGAAGCGCTGTGGCTGCCAAACTGGGGCTCATCCCATATGCCCCTGCATCAAGCCCCCATGCCCACCCTCCATCTCCTCCACAGCTGCCCACTGTAGCATCTCCATTGCTGCAGCTTTTCTCCCTCCATCTCTGTCCTATCCCTCCAGAGGCTGCAGGACACAAACTCCCCTGAACTGCCCCATGGGGACCATGAGCTGGTGCTTGGTAGGATCTGGCTCCTCGGCTTGGATCAGGATGATGGGAAGCGGATTCCCCATCAGTGACAGACTGAGGTGCGTGTGTAAGTCCTCTTTCCCAGCAAAATCCATTCTCTCCACTATAACCCTGTAGGACGGAGGTGGTTTTGTGCTTCAAGCTGGCTTGTTTAGGGATTTTTCCACTTGGTACAGCATGGCCTGGAGGGGAAGATTTAATCTTTGAAAGGGAAGGGCTAGTGCCAAAATCCTGCGTGTGGGGTCACCCGAGGGCAACACCCAGCAGGGTGCTGGGCCCCCATAGCCACTGTGTCTGGGACAGCAGTGCCAGAGTGGGTCTGATTCCCCTGCCCCCAATTCTGCTGTGGAGAGGGAGGGAAGGACCGTCCTCCCCCTGCCCAGAGAGAGGACATGTGTTTTTGGTGTCCCCTTGTCCCTGCAGTGCCGCCAGCCCACTGCCGTGCCCGGTGCCCTCCTTGGCAATGGTCCCCCTCTCAGGCCCCCCCACAATGCCCCCCTGGGAGCCTCCAAGTCAATGCCCCCCATACCAGACCCCTGTGCTATGTTCCCCCATAAACCACCCCTATGCAATGCCACGGCCCCTCGTGCTGTACCCCCCGATACCAGAAGCGCCCCCGAGCCAGACCCCTGCCCCTCTTGCAATGCCCCCCGTCAGTGCTCCCCCTACCAGCCCTCCTCATACCAGCCCCCCGTGCGATGCCCTCCCGTGCCGAACCCCTCGATACCAGACCCCCCCACACCAGCCCCCTGTGCGATCACCCCCTCCGTCAATGCTCCCCCATACCAGACCCCCGTGCAACACCCCCGCTGCGCCGGACGCCCCTCCCATACCAGTCCCCCCACACACACTGGCCCTCCCTCACACCAGCACCCAGCCCGATGCCCCCCCAGTCTCTGCCCCCGCTCCCCCCGTTCCGCGGCGCCTGCGCGGCCCCTCCCCGCGCTGCCCGCCCGCCCGCTCCCGCCCCGGTCCCGCCCCAGCCATGTCGGCCGAGTCGCGCAGACGCCCCGCGGCCGGTGCCGGGGGGGGGCCCGAGGGGGCGGCCGAGGGGGGAGCCCCCGCCGGAGCCCCCGCGCCCGGCGATGCGGAGCGGGGCATGGCGGCGCCGGCCCCGCCGCTCTGCCTGCGCCTCATGGCCGCCGCCTTCTACGGCCTCAGCTCCTTCCTCATCGTCGTGGTCAACAAGAGCGTCCTCACCACCTACGGGTACGGCCGGGGCGGCGGGACCCCCCCGGGGAGCGGTGTCGGGACTCCCCCCCCTCGGGGGATCGGCTTTGGGACCTCCCTCGGGGGCGCGGCGTGGGGACTCTTTACGGAATCGGCATCGCGGAGCTCCCCCCGGGGAATGGGCATTGGACACCCCTCTCCTGGGGGACCAGCATGGGGACCCCGCCATGCACCCCCCTCGTCCTTGGGGGGCCGGGGACCCCCATGAACGGCCCCCCCGCTCTGGGGTCCCGCACAGCCCCTGACACCCCCTATGCACCCCCTAATGTGGGGCTCTCCCCCCCACCCGTACCCTCTCTCCTCCCCCCCAGGAACCCACTGCACTGCCACCCCCTCCCTGCGTGTCCCCTTTTCCCGTGGGGACTCCCTGGCTCGGCTGGGCAGTGCCCCCCATGGCTGTGAGCTCTCAGGTTTGGGGGGACGGGGTTGCTGCTGCCCCCCTACACACACACAGTGGGGTGTGTGGCCTCTGGGACCCCCGGTGTGGGTGCCCCCCAGTGTGGGGACCCCCCCTGATCTCTGCTCTCTGCCTGCAGGTTCCCCTCCTCGCTGTGCGTAGGGCTGGGCCAGGTGAGTAGAATGCCCCTGTCCCCCCCAGACCTCCCATTTGGGGGGCTGTGGGGTGACACCCCCCTCTCTTGCAGATGCTGGCGACAGTGGCTGTGCTCTGGGCGGGCAAAGCACTGCGGGTGGTGAAGTTCCCCGACCTCGACAGACATGTCCCACGGCGGGTAAGACCCCTCCCTGGGCACCCAACTCCCCTCCTTGGGCACCCAACTCCCTGGGCACCTCTCCTCTGCCTCTGGGCCAGCCAGGGATCTCTGCCCCATCCCCTCACCCCCGGTGGCACCATGGGCTGTTTGGCAGTGGAATCCCTCTGTCTGTGTTCCCGGGATCTTGTGGCCACCGAGCAGCTCTGGGCTGAGGAGCCGGGACACGTGTGTGTGTGTGTGAACGCTTCTATGGCCGGGTGGGAATAACTTCATATCTATATTTATCCTCTGAGGGTGCTCTGGGAGCTCCTCAGCTTCCTGCGGTTGCTCACTCAGCTTTATCCCTCTTATTTCTAGACATTTCCTCTACCTCTTCTGTATTTCGGGAACCAGATCACAGGACTGTTCAGCACAAAGAAACTGAAGTACGGATGTTTTTTTGTATGGGGGAGTGTGTTTAATGGGGTCCTTACGGGGTCCCCAAGGACCCCAGGCAGCTGCTGCTGGGCCCTGAGGCTGTGCAAGGCTGGGGGTGACCTGGGTAGGAGCCACTCGGGGTGATGCTCTTCCTTTTCTGCCCATACCAATATGTGTCACATGTATGTTCTCAAATGCTTCCCGCAGCCAGTGGGCGTGGGGGGACATGAATCTGGCCCTCACCCGCTGTGGGTAAGGGTGTGGGGGTGTCCCCAGGGCCCCCTGCCCTGACAGGGTCTGATAGAAGTGATACCTTTTGGGGAGGAGAGTAATGCCATTTTCATAAGAGAATGGGCAAGGCTTGCCCATGCTCTGTTCTCCAGAGCCCATATCCTGGTGCCCGCTCCAGAGTGACCACAGAGCTGCATTTTGCAGCGGGGAGGGAGAAACAACCTCTCATCCTGCTGCCCCTTCCTCCTGCAGCCTACCCATGTTCACTGTCCTGCGAAGGTTTTCCATCCTGTTTACGATGTTTGCCGAAGGATTCTTACTCAAGTGAGTCTTTCCAGCCCCTTCTCCCGGTGACAGGTCCTGGTTAGTTACAGAAGCTGGGAGGTGTTGGGATGATGCCCAGTGTGAGGGAGCTGTTGTGTGGCCAGGGGTTTTGGCTCCGGGCTGGGTTTTGGGAGCGAGGGTGGGCGGAGGAAGTGATACAGGGAGCTGCTTGCCTTGATCTGCGCAGCCCTTTCCCGTGCCCGGAGGGAGCTGGGAGACACACGGGGCCCTGCAGAGCTGCCAGGCGGGGCAGAGGTTTGTGCTCTGTCTCCACTTGCAGCAGCCTGGCTGTGCAGCACTGTTTTGGATGTGGAGGGTGTTGTACCAGCCCTTGGTGCCTGCAGGGACCCCCATACTGCTCCCACCATGTGCCGACAGCCCTTTTCCCAGGACTGGCTCCATGGGCCTGGGAGCTGCTCCGTGCCTAGCTGAGCCCTTCTCTGCACCAGGCAGGGTTGCAGCTCTCCATAAACTCACACCTCATCGAGACCAAGTTATTTATTTTTAAATTACAGAGAGAATTGTCTAAAAGTGTCTTTTACTCATGGCTCTTGCACGGGTTGGTTTCCTTGGGGTTTTCTCCCCCTTTCCATGTGTGTCCCCTGTTCCTCTCCAAAGCCCTGGCAGTACTTCCCCAAGGACTAAACTGTGGCTGACTGCCATGTCCTCCGGCCTCTCTTTTCCAGGAAGAAGTTTTCCTGGAGCATTCAGATGACAGTATTTGCTATGATCTTTGGCGCCTTCGTAGCTGCCAGGTGAGCTCCCAGTTTGCTGTCCCCATCCCGTGTCTGCAAAGGGTCCAAGCTAAAGAGAATCCAGTGTCCCAAGAAGGCAGATTAAACACTAACTTCCCCCCCGACATGCTCTCTAGTAGGAAAGAATGTTTTACTGAACCAAATCCCCACCCCTCCTCCCATGATTAACTTTTCCTGACAACTTACTGGCTCAACAGGAGGTGGAAGGAATCTTCCAAGCGTTGTTTCTGCCCAGCTCAGAGCTTTAACTTCTGGTTTTCCCCTTTCCCAGTGCTGACTTGGCATTCGACCTGGAAGGATATATTTTTATCCTTATTAACGATGCCTTAACAGCTGCAAATGGTGCCTATGTGAAACAGAAGCTGGATTCAAAGGTAGGATGACCTTCCCTCTGGCATTTCAGGACTGGGCTTCGTTTGCCACCAACCTGCATCTGAGAGGGCAAAGGAGTGAGGCTTTCCTGGTGACACCCTATTGCTCTCCCAAAGTCTCCTGTCCAGAGTTTGGGAGGGACTTTGGACAAGGGCCTGCAGAGGCAGGACAAGGGGGAATGGCTTCCCACTGTAAGACGGCAGGCTTAGATGGGATATTGGGAAGAAATTCTTCCCTGTGAGGGTGGTGAGGTCCTGGCACAGGTTTCCCAGAGAAGCTGTGGCTGCCCCATCCCTGGAAGTGTCCAAGGCCAGGTTGGATGGGGCTTGGAGCAACCTGGTCTAGTGGAAGGTGTCCCTGCCCATGGCAGGAGGTGGCATAGATGAGCTTTAAGGTCCCTTCCAACCCAAACCATTCTGGGATTCTCTGATATATATAAAAACCCCCACCCTTCAACTCCTCTGTCTTGGAGAATCTCATATGGATTTACCTTACAAGCCCCAATCTCAGTAGCAATATGAATAAGATTTTATGTTCCAAGTTAAATACATGGATATTTCTTGATTCCAGGAGCTGGGAAAATATGGTCTGCTCTATTACAATGCACTGTTCATGATCCTCCCCACCCTGACCATTGCCTACTTCACTGGAGATGCGCAGAAGGTAGGATTCCTGTCCAAAATCCATGCTTTTTGTGGCACAGTGTCATATAAAGAGAATGGGATAATGAGGAGGAGGTGGGGGAAGGGATGATGGGGTCACTACCCCAAAACCACGTCAGCATCAAGTAACTGCAAGCCTTACATTGGACTTAAATCCACAGAGTTGCTCCATTCAAGCATTTTTGTAATGCCTGAGGAATGGGGAAGTGGAGAGCAATAAGCAAAACCAAATACTATTTAAAGAAGTTCAAGTATTTTTGGAAAAAAATTAGTTTCTTCAAACTTTTTTCTGTCCTTCCCTCTGCTGGGGTGGTTTTGTTGAGTTGCTCTGAGAGTCAGTTTGCCTGTGCTGCTCTATCAGGGTTGATTTACCTGTGGTCCTGTATATGTGAAATTATTCTTATTCTTACTGTTGCTATTACTATTATTTTTTTTGTTTATTTGTATTTTTTTTGCACTCCCTGATGTACAACTGTACTGGGCTGGCCCTGCTGAGCAAGAGACTCCTTTTTCATGCCTGTTCATTGGGCATCTCCCTCTTCCTGTGGAGGGAATTAAGATGGCAAAGGCTGGAGGTGTCACCTACCCCATGGGTGACCCTGTGGGGGCCCTGGCAGCCCCCCTGCTGTCCATCCCCACCCTGCAGAGCCTGGTGACTTTGTCCTCAGTATGAGCTTAATGCCCTGGGATAATGAACTGGGATTTGCAAGGAGAAGGGATGGTAGGGGCTGAAGGTAGCTGAGACCTGCCCTTCCCAGCAAGCAGCTCTGAGGGCAGGATTTGGGGATAAAGTGCTCATTTAGAAGCAGGAGCTGGCGCAGGGGCAGCAAAACGTTGCTCTGTGTGCTCTGTGCAGCCTCTGTTCAGCCCAGAGAGAGAAATGGCCTTTTTTTTTTTTCTTTTTCCCTGAATAAACTTCTTTCTCTGGGCTGAGCTCCCGGCTGTGGTGCTGGACAAAGCTCTGCTCTGTGCCGGGGCTGCCGCCAGGAAACTCCGCGTGTGCAGCTCCATGAAAACCCCCTTGTGAGGGGCCTGTGGCCGGCGCCAGGCTGGGGGCTCCGTCCTGGGTGGGGGGGTACTGGGACCCTTTCCCATGCCCGTGGATTTGGGAAGTCTTGTATTCATTCAGCAGCATCCAAGGTAACGATGTGCTGCTTTGTGAGAGAAGAAATGGGTGTGCTGATGGTGATGAGCAACGCCCTGCAAGTAATTCCTGGGGTGACAGGGATGGATGACCTGCAGGAAGGGCCCTCCCAGGCTAGCATTTCATGTCTCTGGTGGGAAGTGCTTTCCCAGCTGCCTGGCAGGATCCCCAGGAGTTTGGCAGCCCTGTCCAGCTGGGAAGGGAATGGGGGAGGCAGTTCTCAACCTGCTCTGCCTTTGCCTCCTGGTTAAGGCTGGCAGGGATCTCTGGAGTTCCTCTGATCCCCCTGGAGCACGTGAGTACTCCAGCTGGGTTCTGGGTATCTCCAGGGATGGATACTCTGGCACTGCCCTAGGCAACCTCTGCCAGCGCTCAGTCACCCTCACAAGGTGTCTCCTGACATCCAGAGGGACCCTCCTGTGTGTCCATGTGTGCCTGGGGCCTCTGAGCACCTCTGGAAGAACTGGACTCCATCCCCTTAGCTCCCTCCCACGGGTGTTTGTACACCTGGGTGGGATCCCCCAAGCCTGCTCTGCTCTAGCCCAGCAGTCCCAGCTCTCCCAGCCTCTCCTCAAGGAGATGCTCCACTCCCTGCAAGATCTTAGTGACCCCTCTGGACTCCACCCAGTCTGTCCCTGTCTCTGGCACCGGGGAGCCCAGTGCTGGACCCAGCACTCCAGGTATTCCAAAAAACCAAAAGCACAAGGCAAAAACCCTTTCATGAATTCCAGGCTGCCTTTAGTCACGTAGTCAGCACCATCTCCAGAGGTTACAATTCCCTTGAGATGTGCTGTCTGAGTGTTGTGGTTTGCGATGAATGAATTCCAAAATTGTTCAGTTCTGGGTAATAACCAGCAGGGAATGTCTCTTCTGGTTCCTCTGGCTTGTGGCACCGTTAGTCCCTGCTTTTTTCAGGAGGGATGAGCTGGGTGCTGCAGCTGGAGGTGATGCTCGTGTAGATCCAGCCTTCCTCAGCCCAGGATGTCACCCCAGGCTCGGATTTGGGTTGGTTTTTCCTGCTGTGACATGAAAGCCAAGGCTGGGGGATTGTTCCTTGTCTTGCTGGGAATTCCTGTGCTTCCTCCTCTAAAGGCTGGTGTTTCCTGCAGGCAATGGAATACCAGGGCTGGGCAGACACATTCTTCCTCGTGCAGTTCATGCTGTCGTGTGTGATGGGGTAAGGATCTGGATGCTGGAATGGGAGCAGGGCAGGCATCTCTGTTCCAGAAATAGGGAATTTTGGTGCCCTATTACTATTAAAAATTAATAATAAACCTTCAGTCCTGATAAGGACCCTATTTCTGAGAGCTGTGGCAGGTGGGAATTATCTCCTACCCTCCTTCAGTACAGGTTTAGCCAAAAAAGGGATGCTATAAATACTGCTGGAGAAAGGAGGGGAAGGGATCATGGAATCCTGGAATGGTTTGGGTTGGGAGGGACCTTAAAGCTCCCCTTGTTCCAAGCCCGTGCTCTGGGCTGGGACTCCTTCCATAGCCCAGGTTGATGGGATGATGTTGGATCTTCCTCCACAGATTTATTTTGATGTATTCCACGGTTCTTTGCACTCAGTATAACTCTGCTCTTACAACTACAATAGTTGGCTGCATTAAGGTGAGTGGCTTTCCCTGATCCCAGGGGAACTGTCAGGTGAGCACCTCACTCACTGTTCCTTGGGAATTGTGTTAACCAGCTGCTGCAGCCCCCATTCCTCCATATCCCACACTCTGCATCCAAGGGTTTCCATTTCCATGCATGGAGCATTCCCTTGTCTCAGGCTTGTGCTCTTGTTCCTCAAATCTCATTCTTTTGCAGAATATTTTAATAACCTATATTGGGATGTTTTTTGGAGGAGACTATATTTTTACATGGATGAACTTCATTGGTCTAAATATCAGGTAAGAATGTCAGGCCTTGGCTGTTTATTTATGATTTGTCAGTGGAAATTGGGATGAAACCGAAATGGTTTGACTGATTCAATGGGTTTTTTTTTTCAAAAAAGAAAAAAAAAAAAGCATGGAAGTGGTATTCACGGGGAACTCCCAGACTCAGCTTGTTTTAAAGCCAGGAGGACTCACAGGAGTATTTTAGCAGCAAACTTGAGTTTTCTCAGAGTTGCCAACCAGAGTCAGGAAATTAAGGTGGCAAAAAAGGGGTTTTTTTTGTTTATTTAGCTTTTTTAACTGTCTCCTTTCTTCTGTGTGTGTGTTCCTATTGTGAAAGTTCATTCCCTGTCCTTCAGCAGGATCCCTTTGGGGGTGGAACAGATCCAGCATTAGGTTTGGGACCAGGCTAGGAAGTGTTCGGGCAGGAATTACACAAAACACCTGGGTTTAGGAGGGAAACAGGGACTTTTCATGCAAACTGATGCTTTCAGCAGATCTCAGTCCCATGGTTCCGGCTTTTCCTTGGCAGCTGGTGGGCAGGGCTGCGTGGCTGATCCATGTATCTCATTCCCAACCGTTTTTTGCAGTATTGCTGGAAGCCTGGTGTATTCCTACATCACTTTCACCGAGGAGCAAATGAGCAAGGAGTCTGATGCTGGCAGCAAGCTGGATATTAAAGGAAAAAGCTCTGTGTGACCAGGGAGAGGCTTTTTTTGGAAACAACCTCTTTCTGTTCGGCTGATCCCGGGCAGAATGCGGGAAGGAATCCGGGGCGCCTGCCAGGAGCCACCGTGATGCTCTTAATTTGCACAGCCTCGATTGCTGCCTTTACAAATCCTTGGGAAGGGAACTGCCTGCACGGGGAGGAATGCATCTAATTAAGTCTGATCATGAGGAATTAACGGGTTTCTAATCAAGCTGAGATCTGGCAGCTGAGATTGGCACGAGCAGCAGGCGGCGCCAAGTAGAGGAGGAGGTGTCGGGGGCTCCTTGGCTGGATCTGCTCCATGGATCTGCTCAGCCTGGATTGGGATGCTGGGGCTGCCTCTGCCTCTGGCTCTGCTCTGTACCCCCAGCCTGGTCCCCCTGGCTGCTGCAGGAAGGTGAGGCTGTGGGATCCGGCTCTGAGGGCAGGTGACCATGGAAGGTGCTCCCCTGGAGGATGCAGGATGCTCCTGATTTGGGCTAAAACCTCTTGGATGAATGTTCAGTGCTCTCTGAACTGAAATTTTAGTTGTTTTCTGGGTTTATTTTTTGTTTCATTAACCCACTTCTAAAGCTGGGTTTGCCCTCCTGGTTTATTAGAGCCCTGCAAACGTTCACCCCTCTCTTTCCTGCTTTTCAAGGCTCAGGGATATTCCCAACAGGAAGGTTTTACCTGCCACTGGTAAGCTTGGCAGAGCTGGCAGCCTCCCTCAAACCACCCCGGGGGCAGAAACTTTTGGATTTGGGAGAGCTGCTGACCTCACTGGGCAGTTTGAATCCAACAGGGAGAAGCTGCAGGATTCACAGGAGTTCATCCCACCTGGCACACAGAGCATGGTCCAGGAAATGTGCCAAGCAAAAGCTGCTGCTCCTACCCCTGGAATCCCCATCCCACCCACCTGCACACACCTGGAAGAGGCACAGGGACTGAAATCACCTTTTGGCAAGTGAAGGGGGGCCAAGCCCTACCCCACAATTTTTGTTTTTCATGGAATAAGTCATTCTGGGTCTGTGACCCATTAAAAGAATGGGATTTTTAATAAGTTGGGCAGTTTAATAAGTTTGCTGATTTTTAAAGGTTCTCTTGCACAGCACTTCTTTCTAGGTCTCCCTGGATTGTCTTTTGGTTTAAAAAGAATTGTTTATAAGTTTGGGTAAAAAAAAAAAATTGGTAAAACAATGTATTTAGAGGGTTTTTTTGTATCCATGCAAACAGCTGCTCTAGACACTGACATTTGGTTTTTTGGGAGATATTTGCTAAAACTGTGACCGCTGTTTGGCAAAGCTGCATTTGTTGGAGTTTATTGGAAGTTTTTAGATATGAAAGAGACTTTCTGGGATGATGCTGCAACAGTCTGAGGTGCTGGTAAAGGTGTGAAATGAGTCTGCCAGCATCCTCCTCCTCCTGGGGCTCTTCCAGAACCAGGAACTTCCCTTTTTTCTTTGAATTGGTGTGGTAACTGAAGGCTGAGTCAGGGTGTCCTGGAGCAGCCCCTCAGCAGGTTCCCCCTCAGAGCACAGAACTGAGGAAATTAAAACAAAAATAAAAAATCCCTGATTATTTTTGTCTGTTCCCAAATTCTGGTAAATCCTCGGCTTTGCTGCCAGGAGAGGGAAGGCGATGAACAATTCCTGCTGTGCAGAAGCCCCAGAGCTGCCCAGACTCTCCCCAGCACGGGGTTACTGGTGCTGCGCTGGCTCCCAGTAGCCAGGTGGTGCTGGGGCTGGTGGATCTTCCTCTCACTTGCTGCAACATTCCCAAATCCCTGTTTTCCACACGTGCTCTGACTCTGCTGTGTCCACAGTCAGGATGTTGATTCTGTCAAAGGGGATTTTTATGATTTTATGTTTATTTTTGAATCTACTGGTTAGATTTGGTGTCCTAATGGTAAAGTATTTTTAAAGGTTATTTTGTGTGTGCTGGGGTTGGGATGGGATCCAAAACACTGGGAAAGCCAAGAGCTCCTCTAACAGTATTTTCTATGCTATTAATTGACTAAAAAAAAACGTTTTCTATGTAGAATCTATTTACAAAATGAGCATTTTAGTGATGAAAAGGGCAACCTTTTGATTTGAATGTATGGCAGGCTTTGAATGTCAGTAATGAGAGCAGAAAGGATTTGCCTCTGTATTTTTGTATTTGCTTCGAATAAACCAATGAACCAAACTTGCCCTGCCTGCTCCTGCCTAATCCCTCACTTCTCTGGAACAGCAGGAAAAGGCTGGAGAGGATGGAGATGGCTGGGGGGTGAATAAAACAGGGGGGCTCTGCCCAGGGGAGGAAGTGGGGGTTGAGGGGATCTCCTGGGTTTTCCAGCTTTAAATATTCCTTGGGAAGGGAAGAGGGATGTGGGAGCACAACCCTGTTTTGAGGGAATGAAAGAAGCAGTTCAAAGTTGAACCCAAAAGGGTATTTTGTTTCCATGTGTTTCACGGCAGCAGTAACAGAGTTGCTGGGGCTTCACATCCTCTGAGCAGGAAAACTCCAGCAAAAAAACTCAGGAATTTGTAATGCAGACAGTACATTTAAAAATATTTTAATAAGCTTTTTGCAGAGAGGGAGTGGGGATAAGAGGAGGGAATTACTAACAGTGCAAAATACTCTGCGGAAAAATGGATACAACTAATCTGTAAGTTTGTGTGTGTGTGGTTGGATTTTTATTCACATTTAACCTTTTGGGAAGCCCACCAAGGATTTCCTCTGTTGAACTGGATTCCAAACTGTACTGAAGGCTTTGAAAATGAAACCAAAGTTACCAGATTTCCAGGATTTTAAATAGCTTTAGTAGTGCAATGACTTACCAAGTTATAGTAGCTGCAGTTTGAAACATGAACAAAGTATTGTATAAAACACCAGCATAAACAAAAGGTAAATAATAATTAAATATTCTTAAAGTCTAGCTGAGCATTACATAGTTGATTATGGAATGTCAGGTCTCTTCTACATATCACCAAAAAAAAGGTAAGATAAAAAACAAAGCAACATTCCTGAAAACATACACAGTGCTGGATTTCACACACAGGCCTGAGACAATTCACTTAGAAACTTTCCTATAAATTTTTGGAAGTATTTCCAACTTGCAAACAAACTAAAAAATGCATAAAAATAAAACTGAAAATAGAGCTCTGGTTGTCTGGAACCGTCTCATGACCGTCTTTGATCTAAGGCTGAAACTTTGGGTTTCTGTTACTAATCCAGAGGGGAGAGTTAACAGCAACCTCTGCCTTGGGATTAATCACTTAATTCCTTAATTAATACAGGTTTTAATTAACAAACCTCACCCAGAGCCTCTCCAGGTACAGGGCTGGCTGATTCCTGGCAGGTGTCACCCTCTAAACCAGGTAGAGCATTATTCCAGTGATCCAAATGTGGATCATTCCCCACATTTCTGGGAACAGGTTCCTACATCCGTAACCCATCCAGGCCAGATCTGGATCATTAATCATCATAAAGTCCAAGAACAGATCACTGGAGGAGAAAACAACCCAACCCCTAGGCAAGTGGGTTTTGGGTGCATACATGAATTTCAAACCATAGGACCGTTCATTTAAACCGGAATCAGAAAGACTTATGAACCTTAAATTAAAATAACCAAGTAAGAATTAACAGCACATCTGTAAGGAGGAGAACACAGAGTTATAAATTATACAAATGAACCATTTCTCTAATTTTAACAGAGTAGAAGTATAGCTTAAATAAAACCAAAAAAAGTGGCTTAAAAATAAAAACATACAAAACCAAATTAATTTGGATTAAAAATGGATGGTAAATTCTATTTCCACAACTTTCAAATTCCTATTTCCACAACTTCTAAATTGTGCTGATGGGAGGGTGAACATAACCCCCTCCACACTTATTTATCGTGAATTTTTGTTTCTCACACTTTATTCTTAAATTAGTTGACCATACTTTAATCTTTAATTAGTTATCCATTCCTCCTCTCCCTTCTCCCACGTGTCCCTGGGTGCCAATACCTGTCTGTGCTGTCCCTGCTCCCATTGAAACCATCCCTTCGGTCCTCAGAAATTCCAGTCCAGCACCAGATTCCAGCTGTACATCCATTCCTACTCAGTACAGCCAGACTGGACCCTTTCCTGTGCTCTGTGAAATGTGGCAGGTGAGACACAGACTGAAAAATACATCAGTGGATCATTAACACCTGAACTGGGTGAAGAAGGTTTAGTAAACTCAAGCATTTGGCTGCTGTGAAAATTATCTAAGTTCAAAATAAAGTGAGAAAAGAAAGCAAGGAAATGTGTGCAGTGCAAGCAGCATGAGTAACAAATTTTTTAGCATCACTATTTGCCATAAAACAGAAGAAAAAAAACATGTTTCCAAAATCAAATGACTCCTAACCATTCTTATGTTAATTATTTACCAGTTTCTGGAAAGAAAATAACATGTTGGTGATTGATTTTTAAGTCAATTTGTTTGGTTTGGGGTTATTTTTGTTGGGTTTTTTTTTAGAAAAGACTTCAGCAAAATAAAAGGAAGCTGACATTAGACTCAGGGTATCAACTCTCTCATAAAAGTTTACCAACTGTACAAGGTAAGAAAATTATACAAGCTTTTGTTTTAAGAAAGGACAGTTCAATCAAGACATAAGTACTGTAAAAATCTTTCAAAGGCTACAAAGAAATCTGGAAAAATACAGAATGTATTTCTTTAGCCCAGATAAAGAATATGGAAAGACATCATTGATGTCAACAATTTTACATAGACAAACCTGACTTGGTTTATTTATTTACCTTTTAAAACTTCTATATATAAAAATAGTTGTGCTCATAACTTTCAGGATTCATGAGGGTTCCTTAGTGATGGGATGACATTTTCCTCTCACCAGCAGGAGTGGAAATCTCTGTGTCTACTCTGTCTTGGCTTTCTCTGTTTTATTTTAACTTCCTGCAACATCTGCACCAGCCCCTGCTGCAAATAGGATGCTTTGTTCACTTTGCCAATGATTAAAAGGTGTATTATACATTAAAAGGTGTATTAACACATTCTTTAATGTATTAGGCTGGGAGTATTTTTGCAGAAACTCACTGATTTGTTCCTCAAATATTTAAGAGCCTCTTAGCCCAGAACTGCAGCTGCCAGCTCTGAGAAATTTAATATTCTCCTGCTGCTTTTCAGCACTGAAAAAAATCAAATAATCAGATTTTTAGAGCCAACTAAAAGGTATCTGGAAAACAAAACAAAAAAATCTCAGCAGATTGTTTATGGAACTGGATTTTGTAAGGTAACCCATCAACCCTGAAAATTTCAGACACCCAAAATTTACTCCAAGGAATAAAACCAGCTCCTTGCACTCAGTCATCCAAAGCTTCCAGTTCCTCAAGCTTCCCGTGGGAGTTTGCTTCCTGGAAGAACTCTGAAGCCCCCGGACTCTCCTTCCCACTGCTGTTAATTCTTCTTCTTTTTAGAGGTCTTTCACTTTTCTCTTCCAAATCATTGTCGTTTCTTGAGGCTGAATGAGCCACTTTGGGGTCAATGGCAAGGTTTTCAGGTTCATACCCATTTGTATCCAGCTCCATGTGAGGTGTTTTCTTGCCACTGGAAGGTCCATTTACGTGCAATCCCTCGAGTTTTGCTTCCTCTTTGCTTGGTGCCTCCCCTGGGCCGTTGGCAGAGACACCTGTGTGAGAGAGAGACAGCATCAGAAAGGCACAGGAGCATCAGGAGGAACAGAACAGTCTGTGACAGGTCAGTAAAGCACAGTTTTAATTAGTCCCACTGAACTAAAAAGCCAGTATTGTTCTCCTTATCCTTACTGAACTAGTGATTTATGTGCACACAAATGGCAGACTTACCATGATGGAGCTTATGGAAGCCCTTAAAAGCAACAGAAAATGTCCCTGAGTCCAGTAAACTCCACATCTGGACTCTCCTCACCTGAGCAGTTTCTGGAGCTTGCTCTTGATTTCCACAACCTGATTCAGTCCCCAGCTCCTCCCCCCTCTTGCTCCTTGAGCAGAGCACAGCTCTGCTCACTTTTGGGATTTTCTTCCTTCACAGGGAGTGTGCCCTGGTTCCTCTCCCATTCCCAACTCCCTTCCATGCCCATGGCTGGGAGGAGTAGCTCCTGGTGTCCCTGAGGAGCACCAGTGTGCTCCATCACAGCCCAATTCCCACCCTAGATGTTTAAATATCCCGCACAGGACTCCTCACTGCATTAACATTACACCTCTATACCAGCACAGAGGGAATAAGAACACATAAATTCCAATTAAAAGGAAATTCCAGTGGAGATTTATCTTCCATACATGACCAATGTCTAAAAGCAAACATGTATCTTGTTTTAAAAACCAGTTTTACTTGAGAGCTGCTCACACCTTGGGAAATAGTTAAAATTAAAATAGGCTGTTTGTCTCTGGGAGTGCTCACCTGGCAAAGAGAAGGCTCCAGGGAGAGCTTAGAGCCCCTTCCAGTGCCTAAAGGGGCTCCAAGAGAGCTGGAGAGGGACTTGGGACAAGGGATGGAGTGATAGGACAAAGGGGGAATGGCTTCCCACTGCAACAGGGCAGGCTTAGATGGGATACTGGGAAGGAATTCTTGGCTGTGAGAGTGGGGAGGCCCTGGCACACGCTGCCCAGAGAAGCTGTGGCTGCCCCATCCCCGGAAGTGTCCAAGGCCAGTTTGGACGGGGCTTGGAGCAACCTGGGATGGTGGAATGTGTCCCTGCTCATGGCAGGGGGTGGAACGGGATGAGCTTTAAGATTCCTCCCAACCCAAACCATTCTGGAATTCTGTGAGGATTTGGCAGCTCTTCAGGGGGCACAGGGCACACACTCACCATTCTGGTTGCTGCTGCTGGTCGTGCTGTCCTCCCTCTCCGACTGGCTGGTGCTGCTGTTGGAGGTTGTGGGAGGAGGGGACGGAGCTCTGCTGGAAGCAGCACTTTCACTCTCATCCAGGAGCCGGTCCATGTAATCTCTAGACAACAGATACAGCTCATTCAGCCCTGGCTGTGGGAAGTGTTGGTGTTATTGGTGAAAAAATACTCACTGCACACACTGCAAGTGTGGCCAATTCACATTCTATGTGGGAAAGGCTTTCAGTTGACAGAGAGCAGGTTTAGTTCAGGTGTTGGGAAGAAATTCTTCCCTGTGACGGTGGTAAGGCTCTGGCACAGGTTGCCCAGAGAAGCTGTGGCTGCCACATCCCTGGAAGTGTTCAAAACCAGGTTGGAACAACCTGGTCTAATGGAAGATGTCCCTGCCCACGGCAGGGGGTGGAACCGAATGAGCTTTCATGTCCCTCCCATTCCAAACCATTCCCTGATTCCATATGCTCTGTGTTGTGGGCTGTGATTTCAAGGTGATGCTTTCTGGCAGATTTCCACTAAGCTCTTGCAATTTGCTGCATCAGCAATAACAAACCATTAAAGTAAATAACATTGGTGTACAAAAAAACCCCAAAGGGGTAAAGTTAAAAGCAAATGAAGAACTCCAGAGTTAAGGACATTCCCATATCTGCCATCTATTCCAGTCCTCCAATTTAGGTCACTAATGGTAAATCTCCTATGAAAGATTTAAGCAAAGAAAGCTGTTGGTAAAGCCCTTGTACCAATGGTGTTAAGTCTGGATTAACTCCAAGAACAGCATATCCTCACACATAATTCTGCTGGAATTGACACTGCACCCTGAATTCCCACATTTATCTGCAAAATCATTCAAGAACAGACAAGCACAATCCTTAATGCCACTGCTGCTGATCCCCATATGCAGCCAACTGCAAAAAGAGAGTGTTTTGAGTGATTAACCACCAAAAATGTCTACTAATTTGGGGAAAAAAAAGGGGAAAAAACCCCCACCACCAGATGGAAGAAGCAGGGGAGAGAGACAGTCCCTGACAAGCAGTTAAGAAACTCTCTGTAACACTCTCCAAAGCCACAGATGGCAACTCTGACTGTCACCCTGCGAGTTCACTGTAGTGGTCCAACACACAGCTCTAAAATGTTTGGAGAAACAATAATATTCCAAAGAAGGATCAACAGAGAAGCCAGGAACAAATGAGAAATGAAAATAATAGTAAAAATGCTTGGCAAGAATCAGCGGAAAGAGTGGGATATAAAATCAGAGCATTGGAATGAGGGGCAAGAGAACATGCTGGCTCAGAGCTGAGGGGGTGCAGTTCTGCTCAGACATTCCCTCCTTCCCCAGCAGGGATATGAAAGGGGAAAAGGAGCCCTGGGCACCTAAGAAAGCCCTGGGGCAGGATGCTGTGCTGGCCAGAATTCTTGCCAATGTACTACAAATCCCACCTGAAACATGTGACTGATGCTATTGTATAAAACATTTATAAAACATATTTAAAATAAAACAATGATTAAAACCACCCCTATTTGCAAAAATGTGAAACATTTAGAAAGAAAACAAACTAAATTCAACAGCTGCTCAATGCAAATTGTTGCCCTTATTCCAAATAAATTTATTTAAGACATCACATTATACACACTAGAGCAATTTTCTGACACCTTGGCCGTTTTCCTGCTGCAAACTGGGACTCTGGAATCCCTTGGTTTTCATTCCATTTCAGCTCTGAGCAGAATAAAATAAAGATTTAGACCCAATACACATGAAATGACGCCCATCTTACGTGACACCAGGGTGCAGGTTGTATTTCTTCTTTCCAAAGCGGGTTTGCTGGGCAAAGAAATCGTAACGCTCCGACTTCTTCCACATATAATAAAATGCTACACATTCCCCCACGGAGCGTGTCCGGACCTAGGAAACAATGCCAGGCAAGTCTGCATCAATTTAAAAGCATTTTTTTGCCATAACCCCCCAGCATTCAAATCAAAAGGTGTGAAATTCCAAGTCAACGCTGCTTTGGACAACGGAAACTCCTGGCTCCAAATTTCAGAGGCCTGGAATTGAGATGTAAGGTCAATAGTGTTTCTAAAAATACTGGAGATATTGTGAGGTGCTGCAAGGCACAGTTCTAGGGGAATATTCCAAGTCTGTCTCACAGTCTTTTCAGAGGAGACAGCTCTTCTCAGAGGACTTTTGCAGGATTTCTGCACTTTGGGTTCACAGCCACAGTCGCAGAGAATTCTGGACTTTGAGAAAACAATTTGAGCATAAATATAGGGAGAAATCCTTCCCTGTGAGGGTGGTGAGACCCTGGCACAGATTATTCCATGGATGCCCCATCCCTGGAAGTGTTCAAGGCCAGGTTGGAGCAACCTGGTCTAGTGGAAAGTGTCCCTGTCCATGGCAGGGGATGGAACTGGATGGGTTTAAAGTCCCTCCTAACCCAAACAGTCTGGGATTCTGTGATTCCATAGTAAAAAATAAAAGAAATAAATATAGTAATTTATTAAGGAAATTAAGATAAGAAATTATTTACAATTACTTTGCTTTAAAATGTAAAAAATGTGAACTTCACTTAAACTCAGTGTTTACCTTATTTGCCTGAATCACGTGAAAATCTTTGCCATAGACTTTCAGCCCTTGTTCGAAGTTCCTACATTCTTCTTCTGTCCAAACAGATAATTCTTCTACAGAAAAAAAAAAAAAGCAATAAAGAAATACTTAACCAAAAAGCCAATCAATAAAAGACAACTGAAGTGACAGAAAACACGTTGGAGGAGCTACTTGGTAGGGACTGTTATAAACTTAATATAATTTGGCCTCATTGATTTTAAAGGTCACAAGTAAATAAGGTTTAAAATAGTGGGAGAACAAACTAATCTTCTTTATGTGATCATTCCTGTCTTGTGATTTGCACAGGGAACTCAGGAGAGGTTTGGAAGCAGAACCAACAGATCAATGTGTAGGAAAATAACTCATGTCTTCTCTTAGTTTCTTGTTCCTTTGAGCACAAAGATCAATAATAGACTAGGAAATGCTCAAGGCTCCAAAAGCACCTTTAAAAACAGGGGGTTTTAGTGTTACACTTTGCTAAATAAAAGTTTTAGATGTTCTTTCTCCTTTATTTATAACTCTGAATTATTTTATATTTCATGTTTGTTGCATTCACTTTGATGACTGAAGTGGTCTAAAAGAACACAGACAAAATGCCCAAGAAATGCACAACTGAGTTGCTAAGAAGTAAGTTTCAATTTTAATGTGCTGCTGAAGTCACAGATATTTATATCAAGCTCTATGGACAGGAAGTGAATTTACACATCTGCTAATTCCATTCTCTCAGAGAACAATGAGAGATTCACTGAGGGCTGCATTTAAATTAAGCTCTGGGCAAACCCCAAGACCTGTGTAACAAATAAAATGAAAAGTCAGGAATAGAACCTCCCCTTTTATGTCTGCTCACCTCTGGCTGCTTTGACATTAAACCTCAGCCTTCGTAACGATTCCTCAGTATCAAAATTGCACTTAACCAGTTCATACAATGCCTGAAGAGATGAAAACACACACATTTAACATTCCAGAGACCACCCGATTTATGCTGTGCCACAGCAGCATATTTAGAAAATCACTGACACCTATTAAGATTAAAAATAAATGCTTTGAATGAATTTAATAAAATTTAAGTCAGCACAAAGACATATTTCCTGTGTTTAAATCTCCAAAGCTCTAATTACATAACCAAGAATATATCCAGGCAAAGTGCTTTAATATTTATATCCACTACATACATTTGTAAAATTGATGTGGGGTTTTTCTGGGTATGAAGAAAAAAATAAGTGTGCATTCATACAGTTTTAAAAATTCTATAACTGAAAGAATTAATTCACACACATTTATATGTTATATAAAGCACTGGTGCATTTTATTTTATATACAGCAAAGTTAACAGTTTAATATTCATTGAGAGGTAAAAAATCCATCAGATTTCTATTTCCATAAGGAATAATAAAACTGTTTCAAACACAATTTTAATTCTTGGCACTAAAATAAAATAAAGGGATGATTAATTCTCTAATATTAAGCTACAAATCCTACTTATTTTTCTATACCTGCTCATTGTCTTTAATATGTGATCCCTCAGGAATTGCATCCAGGCCTTTCTCCTCACCCGTCCGCCTTGAGGCCTCATTTAGGAACTCAATCACTTTATCCTCTGGTAGGAAGTCAGGATTCCAGAGGAGCTGGTCATCATTTTCATACACTGAATGAACACAAGCAAGATAAAACAATGACAGAGACATTTATTCTCTCTGATAAAGGGGTTCTGAAACCCTGGAAGGTCATTGGAGCACTGACATTAATCCCAAACACACGGAGGGATAGATAAAGAGTAAGATTTGGATGTTATACTTTAGACTGCCTTCAGATCTCTGGTATAACCTGTTCTCTAGATCCCAGGATCCATTATGAAACTCCAGAATTCTAATACTACAAAATCTCCATTTTTTCCAGACCTTTTACAGGATATTTCAGACCAAGAAAGCCATAACAAACTGGAATCAATGGGAAAAAACACAGGCAAATGATATATCCTCTGAATTACCTCCCAGTTTGATTTCAGAAGAATCTGCAAGCTTTGAATTAAAATATTAGTATCTCAAAATCAAGTGGAATTCAGGCTTTTAAAAAAACTAGAATCAGGAAAGTACTCAGATCTTGTCTGCGGTCTTTAACAACCATACAAAAACCAGTAAGAAAGGAATTTTAACACTGATTCCATTTGCTCTGTGAGACAAGAGGAAGAAGAGAGCCCTTGGGAAAGCAGGGTCAGCACAGGAAGGGAAGATATAGCAGCATTCCCTGCAGGGGAGAAGGCCAGAGGGTTAATAGATACATTTCTACTCGAAGAAAAGTATTTTAACAGGAAAGTAAATACAAATAAAAGCCCAAAATTGGTAAGGAAAATGATTGTCTCACAAAGAAAGGAGCTTCATTTCACTGATGACACACAGTTTGGAAAGAGCTCTCAAGAGTTTTCTGGGAGCTTTTTGTTTCAAAGGCTGGAACTAATCTGTTGTTTGGTTGCTTATTTAGGGAAAAAATCTGGGAAATCGTCATAGAAATATAATCCTTGAATGGTTTGGGTTGGGAGGGACCTTAAAGCCCATCTCATTCCACCCCCTGCCATGGGCAGGGACACTTTCCACTATCCCAGGTTGCTCCAAGTCCCATCCAACCTGGTCTTGAACACTTCCAGGGGTGGGGCAGCCACAGCTTCTCTGGGCAACAGCACCATTAGTGACAATTTAATTTTCCCCTCAGCGGTTCCTGCCCCTGAAGCAGGTTCTCTGCCCTGCAAACAGCAGTGAGCAAGATGATAAAAAAATGGTTTATACTGGGTACTGCAATGTACAGAGCAGCTATTTCTGTTTTATTGTTGAAGGCCAGAAGCCATTTAGAGCTGAGTAAATACCTGGAAAAGCAGGTGACCAGTAAAGCATAATGTACTGCACCTCAGGCATATCCACAGTTCCAGCTCTATTTCCAGCCAGAAGCAGGAAAGTCTGCAAAGAGCAGCTTCTTCCCAGCTAAAAAGCAGATGTTTTCTAATTTGCCACTTTCTGTTTTTAATGGAAGTTCCTGACTTATATAAATTACACTCTGTGCAACCTCTCTGGCTACAAAGTCCAGAATGTGTAACCCTACTTGAAGTCAATGGAATCATGGAATATCCTGAGCTGGAAAGGACCCACAGGGATGGTGGAGTCCAGCTCCTGGCCCTACGCAGGACACCAAAGGCTCTGGTTGCGAGGAGGGGAAAAAACCCAAAACCAAAACCAGAACCTTTTTGTTATTGATTGAAGACCTTTAAAAGGTGAAAGCCAAAGCTGCTGGTACCATTTATTTCACAAGACACATGACATCAATCAAACCTTTTATTTCTCCCTAACAGACAACAATCACAAACACAGCAATAATGGTCACAGTGCCAAATCTCACCTTTTTCATTCTCTTTGTATTTGCAGGTGCCAGCTGGAATTTCAGCTTGAAACATGGAGCCCACCATGATTTCCTGTTTTGAAATACCAGAAACAAGAAGTTAAGCAACCATATCCCTGCTGTTTTTTGTTAGCAAACACAAGGATGACAACACCCCCCCCCCCCCCCCCACTTTAAACTTTAGACTTGTTTAAAATCTAAAAACACAGTCAACAGGTACTATATGGAAATGGATTTTTAACTACTTGAGGAGGTTTTCAACATTTCTCATTATCAAAACTCTATTTATGGGGAAAAACTGAAGAGGACTTGGATGCTCTACAGAGCTCAGAGTTACTAGGTAATAGATCAACTTATTATTTATGAAATATGGGCTTAGTATTTACCTTTTTCCAGTCTTCTGAGGGAATATAATCTTCATCTTCTTCAGATTCCTCCTCTATTTCACTATCTACAAGAAATTGTTGAAACATTTAGCCAAAAACAGTAAGGGTGGCAGGGGACAGGAGCCCAGCCTGTCACCCCACCAGGCTCCAGCCCTGCTCTCCTCCCTCCCCCCTTATCTCAGCCCACACCACTGCTAACAGCACTTTTAGGGTCAACATAAATATTTCAGTACTGACAAGATTAAAAATTGACCCACCCAATGTTCACATTTGGTTTAAGATACACAACAGGCTCTGAAAACTTAAGGCACAAATAAATTTTGCTATTAAAATAAAATTTCCTTTCCCTCACCCAGCTTTGAGTGATCCACATCCAAATTCACTCCAAAGTTTCTGGAAGTATTTTTTGTGGATGTTCAGCACCCACATGTGGGTTTCAACACCCTTTTCCATGAGCTCCTGGCTTAGTTCCTGTTGTTCTTTTTCCCTTACAGCAGCTGGCACTGAATTTAAGGGACATCTCAGCACAGGGTGTGAGAATCTGTAAGTGTGTCTTCTTGGGATTTAGGAGCCTTGGATGTACAGCTCAGAGAAGCATTTAAAATAGATTATTTGGGATAAGGATTGCCAGAAATGTTAAGCCCTTTATGATATAGACCAGTTGCCTTTCCCAACGTACTGGTTTATGCAAAGGATGTGATATAGCAGTACTAAAATTATTTATACATTAAATTACATTTTATACACAGCTGAACACTGTAAAAAACCCCAAACCTATTGCTATGCTTAAAAATGGGAATTTATTTAAGATATTTGCAATCCTCTGCACAGCTACTGAGATTCCTTGGCCACTTTGGATTAAAATAAAGTACAGATTAGAAAATTGCATTTTTACAATGTCATGATTAGTAAGTATCAAGAATAAGGTATGGTAAGGAAATTAGTGTTGTTAAATCACAGAGCAATAGGAATTCAACAATCACTTTCATTAAAGAAAGGTAAAATATCTGCTGTCTGTATGGCCCTGCTGCCAGCTCTAAAGGTTCAGGTCCCATCAGGAAAGATTCCATGGAAATAGGAGTTGTCTGAAGGGACAGCTACAACAGTCAACAGTCTCAAAGGGATGCAAAACCAGTTTATAACCAAACCAAGTGAGAAAATGATCAGTTCAATGCTGACAACAGTAACAACTGTGGAATTCTTGAGGCAAATTTTTGTCATTGTGACCTCCCACTTTGGTATTTCAGGGTTAACCATTCTTGGCCTTTTCCAGATTTTATTGCTTGAAGAAATCTGGGTTCTATTTGTAGAAAATTTCAGTTTTTACTTTTCCCTTCAGTTGGACTCTCAGCTCCTTTGGATGAGGACAAAACCCAGCCTTGGCACGATAACCACATGCTGCACAGCAATTATCTGGCTGGAACAGAGCATTTCCTACTTGTAAATATTTTTGCAAATATTTTTACCTCCATCCTTAATGTGAACTGGCAGCTGACACCAGGATGGCAAAGTAATTCCATACTAAATAAGTCACTTACTGCACCCAGACTCGTGTGCAAGGTAATTTTTCTGAAGGCACATCCTTACAAACCAATTTGCAGGATAAACTGGACTGAGAGCCTGCTTTTTAAAACTGTAAAATTTAAATTTCCCCACAAATTTCATGCTTTCTTTTAAGAAAAGGTTATTTCCTGGCCTTATAGAGAATCAGCAGAGCAGAGTTAGCATTCAGCTAAAACCAAGAGTTTGTTTTCCTATTTTTGAGCGTGACGCTAACCAAGAGCAGAATGAACAAGAAAAACCAATGTTTTTAGGAATCAGGTCAATCACAGCAAGATTGCTGTGCTGAGCATTAAACTGGACATACTTGTATCAAAATATTTACACCGACGAGGGCGAATTATCTCCTGGGGATCTTGAGATGCAACAGATGGTGCTGGGTCGTCGTTCGACGACTGTGTCTCGTCTTCCTGCCCTGATGAATCTTTTATGGCCTCCTCCTTGCACACAAAAAACCCAAAGAGCAGATCAGTTACTCCTTTGTATGCGACAAACACTATTCTAGCAAGATATTTTTCCAGGATTATTAATATATCAAAGTAGCTTTTATCTGACTTGAAGTGACTGGATGGATTGTGGCCTGTCCAGGCTGAGCCACCACAAATGTGTAAACACATCATCAGGTTATTTTTTGACCAGCATTTTAAGCAGATCAATACAACAAACACTCAGACTCTACCATACAAATCACAAATATAAACCTCAAATCAATCTTAATATTTAATTTTTTTAATCAGTCAAGCAAATCCTTCTGGTTTGCATTTAATTTCATTTAATTTTAAATTTTAATTTGGTCTTTAAAACGTCTTCTAATGAATTTTCAACAAAAAGGGGAGGAATTATTTACATGGAAATGGTACCTTCCATAAAAATTAACATCAATAGAGTGGTTCAACCCCACAGAAACAGCACATCAGTAGAGTCGAGTCAAGATCAAAAATTAGGACAAGTTTCTTTATGAGAAGATAAACTACAACAACTATGGGAATTATTACAATCAGGGAAAATTTAAACTATAAATATTTTTTAGAAAAAAATCTATGCTTTCTATTTCAATGCATGTTGTTTGTATCTTTTCTGTATTTTATTGCTGCTTCTAACCCAGAAGCATCAGGCCCAGCACACATTGATGTGCACCTTTACCAGCAACTAGAGTATTGTCACATGTGCAGTTTAAAGCAGATTAAAAATAGAACCCAGCTAAGTACAGGAGAGCTAAATAGGCTGTACAAAGATGAGCACTTGCAGAGAAAGTTTGAATGATTTATACAATTATTCCACCCCCACAGCTGTATTTTCTGCCTCTCCACTCCAGAGCCTGCAGCACCTCAGAGCTCCCATCCCATATCCCGTGCTCACTCCCCACCACCCTGGCTCCAGCCTGATCCAAACTGGGGTGGGACTGGTGAACACCTGCTCCCAGGTGCCAAACTGGGATTAGGCTGAACTGCTGGTGGTCACTGGGCAAACCCTGAGCTGTGGGTGCTGACAGGAGGAAGGCGCTGGCTCTGCATCGTCCTACAGAGGGTCTGAGCCCTGCAAAGGGACAAGGTGGCTCCTCACAGCAGGGACATGTGGACATGTCACCCAGTGAAAAGACAGGCAAGGTCTTAAATCAGCTACTGTAGAACACTGAAGTTGTGTCAGGAAGGAATTAAGAAGGACAGGCACAAGGAGCAAGTGAGACTTCACCACGCACAACAAAATAAACACTTGAGTATCTTATTTTGATTCTGCACAGAATCCTTGAGATTGGAAAAGCCCTCCAAGATCAGAGTCCAACTTGTGACTGATCCCCACCTTGTCACCCAGCCCAGAGCACTGAGTGCCATGTCCAGTCCCCTCCAGGGATGGGGACTCCACCACCTCCCTGGGCAGCCCCTTCCAATGCCTGAACGCCCTTTCCAGGAAGAAATTATTCCTCAAAGAACTCTTCCCAAAATTATTCCTGCATCCTTCATGTTACATAAGTTTTTCCCTCTATCCAGCTTCCTAAACCTTTCCCTATGTAATCTAACTATGGATCTTCCTTCTGAACTATTCAACCCACACAAACAACAATCTTTTACAGCATCTGTCAAGAGAGCTTGTAAATCCCAAGAACTTCACTTTCTGAATCAGGTGGATCATTCCTCGTCTCTCTGTCACATTCCAGAGATCCTAAAATGGGTATCAAAAAAGCAAAATGCATCCTTTTTAAAGCCAGATTAGGTAATGCAACTTTCACTAATGCCTGAGTTTTTTTATTTACTGACAATTCAAAGGAATTTGTATTTTAATGGAATTCAGGAGGCAGCAGTAATGGAGAAGTTACAGCTGTGCCTGTGACAGAATTGTTACAAATATATAGGCCATTCCAAGTAGAAAAGACTTCTAAAATCAGAAAATTCCTTTAAGAGCACACAGAATGGGATTTTAAAGATGCTAAGCTCAAAACTAAACAGTTTGCAAAGGTACTCAAAGCATTAGGTTCAGTGAATTTAAGTACAACCAGGGCTGCCAGGCCGAAAAATACAATGCTCAAGCTGCAAAACTTGCAGGACCTCCAACACTCAGAGCCACATTTAATTCAATTCTACACTGAGGAGTTTCAGTAATCAGCTTTTCACCTCAAAACAAGTATTCAGCCACATCTATTAAGGTGTCTGCAGGCATTTAAAATGTCAGTTTTGAAGTGCAATTACAATCCCTTCTTACACAATGTTGTAGGTATTCATGTATTTTAATTTGCCTCAGCAACAGTTTGAGATGATAGAAATGGAATTAAGAGCAATTAAAGAGAAATACAGATGGGTAATTAAGAATAAACCTTAGAGTTCAGTACACAAAGCATCTGAAATCAACTTTATTACAAAATATTCTGCCACGACCTGGGATCTTGAATGGTTGAGCAGTAAGCAAATCATCTATATGCAAAAGAGGATAAACACTTACCTTGTTTTCCCCACTACAGCCACTGTTGTCATCGTTATCAACATCATCATCATCTTCTCCCTCCTCCTCATCCTCCTCCTCCTCTTCATCGTCCTCCTCCTCCTGTGGTGGGATGGTGCCGTCGTAGCCGTAGCGGCTGAGCAGCTCCTGGATTGGCATATCACTCTCCTGAGGAACATCCAAACAAAGTTTGGGATTTTAACACGGATATTCCACATCCCACATCTGCTCCACAGCACAAAGGCGAGCACTTTATAACAGCAACACACCAAGATGGTCACTCCAAAAGGAACGGGCAGGCAACATTTGAAGTTTTGGCTCCCATGAAAAATACGCGGTGGTTATTTTTACGCAGATAACTTTATTTCCCAAATCTTTATAAATTTACAGCAGACCCCACGTACTAACAATCTCATAAGGCTCATTAAAAGGGCTTGGTTTTATCATCTCCCTTCAGTACCCAGAGCAAACACACTCCTTATTGAAATATATGTTGATATTCCCTCTGCTGCCCAAAAACAAGTGGAAAAAATGATGGTATTTAGTACACATTTGTGGAAGAAATGGATAAGTTGTGTGTCAGCAGCAACTGCTTCACATGGGCAGCTGAGACAGTGAGAGGCAGAAACTTGTCCTAGTGCAAGGCAGGAATTTCTGCAGTGACTCCAAGAATTCAGTACAATGAGGCCCAGAACTTGCAGTACCTGGCTGCAATGTGGAATTAAGTCTCTGTTGGGAAGTTGTGCTGCAGGGACAATTCTACAGTGTTCTACAACCCTGGTTTTGAATACAAAATTACACCCAAAATATGCACCTCTCTATCTCTCTGTACCTCTCCTGTTTCTGACCAAAACAAAAAATGAGGGTTTGGATGGGGGTGAGGGATCACCTGATATCCAGGTAAAGATACTAATGTTTACAGACTTACATATATTTTAAGCTGGTTCTTTACAAATCCATCCACAGCTGGAAGCAAATCTGCTAATATATGTACACATTTAAAAATACTGATATTTAGAAAGCTGGTCCCCTCTGAAGGGACATTTCAAATGATACAGCCAGTTCTCAAATTTAGTGGCTCCCAAACTGTTACCTAATGCATTCACTTTATTAATAAAAATTATTGATTGCTGGGTCTGCACTTTGCTTCTTTTATTACTTTTAATATTCAGTATCCAGCCTTCAGGGGCAGTATGTGATATCCCTAAGGAGATTTGTCAGAGCAGAAGCTTTCAGAGAGCATTTTAAAATTCTCTTTCTCACAAGATCAAATCCTCTGTTTATTATTCGGAGGTGTTTGCTTGCTCTAAATAGTTTTTCTTACTATTTAATGTGAATCAGATATTTTTAGTATTGGTTGATCTTTCCTAAGGGCCTTCACTGATCAACAAATTTCTAGTTTCTGGAAACACCCTAAAAATCCCAATTATAAGAGGCAAGGGGAGTTAGTTCTGCTCTGTAAAAATAAGAGTAACACAGGGGTTCCCAGTACTCGTTGTCTGTGTATTTTATTTTATTCTACTTCAAAGAACTAAGCCATTCTGCCACTTACTGCTCTACTCTTTGGTTAAGCTTTACACACAGACCATGTGGACTTAAATGTCCTCCCATTCCCTCTTGATTTCTTGGTCCCCATCGTATCATTTAATGGAAAGAACTCTTAGAAGTGGAGAATTAATATTTTACTGACATAGACAACATGAAAGGACTGTGGTCTTAATTAAAATCTGGCACAGCTTGCAGAAGAATCCTATTCCTAGTTATCCAAATGTTCTCCAGTACATTTTGGAAAGTAATATACTTTCTTTAAGCACCTCTATCCTATTTGTAAAGACAGCTGAGAATTAAAAAGAACTTTTACTGCAATTTGCAGGTATGTTTGAACTATGCAATAGAAATATTACTGACTGTATGTTACCTAGGAAAGGAGTTTTGTATTTACAACATTTTTCTTAGGTAGAGCCTCCTAACTTCAAATAGTTCATTACAATTCAAAAAGCTCCAAGGACCAGCAACTCTCCCAAAGAAAATACAAAATGTGATTTCTCTGTTGCTTTGGGATTGCAAAAATAGAAAAGGTTGAAAAGATCACAGCGATTATCCAAGACATCAAAAATCCTCACGTGGAAGAAGTGTCCAAGGCCAACCTGGACAGGGCATGGAGCAACCTGGTCTAGTGGAAGGTGCCCCCGCCCATGGCAGGGGTGGAACTGGATGAGCTTTAAGGTCCCTCTCAACCCAAACCATTCCCTGATTCCATAAGGAATGGATTATAACTCGTGTCTGGAGCAGAAGTAGGTGACGGGGACTTGGTCACATCTGGTACAGACATTCCTACTCACAAAAATGGTACTATGGAATACTTGTCTGGGTATGATCAAGGATAATTTGCTGTATCACCTTGCAGGGCTTTCCTGCTCAAAAAACCTGACCTTTCAAGATGTATCACTGAGAACCACCAAATCCAATAGTTGGATCCCCTTCCTACTGCTCTGCTCTTAGGGAACTGTGTTTTTTCCCACACTAGAGCAGCAGAGGGTGACTCCTGGTCTGCAGACACCGATATTCTACTGCCTTTAAACAAATGCAAAGAGAAGCATGGGGTGCCACTCAACCTCACAGAGTCATGGAATCTTGGAATGGTTTGGGATGGAAGGGACCTTAAAGCTCATCCAGTTCTACCCCCTGCCAAGGGCAGGGACACCTTCCACCACCCCAAGTTGCTCCAAGCCCTGTCCAATCTGGTCTTGAACACTTCCAGAGATGGGGCAGCCACAGCTTCTCTGGGAATTCCATCCCAGTCCCTCCCCACCCTCACAGTCAGGAATTCCTTCCCAATATCTCATCTAAACCAATTCCTCTTTCAGTTTAATACCATTCCCCCTTGTCCTGTCCCTCCAGGCCCTTGTCCAAAGTCCCTCTCCAGCTCTCTTGGAGCCCCTTTAGGCACTGGAAGGGGCTCTAAGTTGTCCCTGGAGCCTTCTCTTCTCCAGGTGAACACCCCCATCTTTCCCAGACTGGCTCCTCAAGGACCAACACATTGGAGATGCACCAGAGCTTAAACTCATAAGTAGATAAGACCCCGACCCTCAAGGGAAGGGGGAATTTTTATGACAATCAGAAGTGAAACCATTAAACTTCAAAAATGCTTTTGCAAAACCCAACTGAACTGGTCAACCAGGGGCATTCCCAGCCTGGGGAAATCTGAAATAATACATGTAAATTTTGGGGGAAAATGAGAGGATAGTACTTGTCCTGACAGTAGTTTTGAGATTTAGATGGCCTGTCACCCATGACTTAAAAAAGATAAAGTTATATATATATATATATATATATATATATATATATATATATATATAT